>NC_092341.1:32897500-33258750 GCF_046630445.1 Rutidosis leptorrhynchoides
AACCATATCAACTTGATTCACTCAAAACGGATTTGTAACGAAGAAATGATGGGTAAAACAAAATTGGATAATTTTGCTAGTTTTAGCTACGAATATTTTGTAACAAATCTATACTAACCATAACTTAACTAAATTATATTGTATTATACATGTATTATTTATGTAATCTTGATAGACCATAGACACGTATACAATGTTTTGACATATCATATCGACGTCATCTATATATATTATTTGGAATAACCATAGACACTCTATATGCTGTAATGCTCGAGCTCGCTATACAGGGTTGAGGTTGATTCCAAAATAATATATATACTTTGAGTTGTGATCTAGCCTGAGACTTGTATACACTGGGTCATGGATTGATTCGAGATAATATATATTGATTTATTTCTGTACTACTAACTGTGGACAACTAGTTGTAGATTACTAACGTTGGACCGTTAACTTAACAAACTTAAATCATTAAAACGTAGTAAAAAAATATTGTGAATATATTTCGATCATACTTTGATATATGTATATATTTTTTATAGGTTCGTGAATCGACCAGTGGACAAGTCTTATTTTCGGCAAAGTAAAAATCTGTGAAAATGAGTTATAGTCCCACTTTTAAAATATAATATTTTTGGGATAAGAATACATGCAGTTTTATAAATGTTTTACAAAATAGACACAAGAACGTGAAACTACATTCTATGGTTGAATTATCGAAATCGAATATGCCCCTTTTTAGCTTGGTAGCCTAAGAATTAGGGAACATGCCCCTAATTGACGCGAATTCGAAAGATAGATCTATGGGCACTAACAAGCCCCAGTCAGAGAATTTGAACTGCTTTAGTACTTCGATTTTATCATATCCGAAGGGAGTCACGGAATGATGGGGATATTCTATATGCATCTTGTTAATATCGGTTACCAGGCGTTCACCATATGAATGATTTTTATCTCTATGTATGGGATGCGTGTTTATGAAAATTGGAAATATGAAATCTTGTGGTCTATTATTACGAATTGATAAATACATAGGTTAAACCTATAACTCACCAACATTTTCGTTGACGTTTTAAGCATGTTTATTCTCATGTGATTGTTAAGAGCTTCCGCTATTGCATACTAAATTAAGGACAAGATTTGGAGTCCATGCTTGTATAATATTGTTTAAAAACTGCATTCGAGAGTTTACTTTGTTGTTACATATTAATTATTGTAAACCATTATGTAATGGTCGTGTGTAAGCTTGATATTTTAGATTATCATTACTTGATAATCTAGGTTATGTCCTTTAAACCTTTGTCGATAAAATAAAGGTTATGGTTTATTTTAAAAATGAATGCAGTCTTTGAAAAACGTCTCATATAGAGGTCAAAACCTCGCAACGAAATCAATTAATATGAAACGTTTATAATCAATATGAATGGGACATTTCAGGTGCTCTCCAGTATCTTACTCTTACACGTCCAGACATCTCCTACGCGGTTCAGCAGGTTTGTTTACATATGCATGCACCCACAGATGCTCACATGTTAGCACTAAAGCGTATTCTTCGATATGTCCGGGGTAGCATATCAAAGGGACTACATCTGTATAGGTCACCGTTGACACATCTTATTTCATATACAGATGTCGATTAGGGTGGATGCCCTGATACACGTCGTTCCACGTCAGGCTATTGTGTATTTTTTGGGGATAATTTACTATCATGGTCTTCTAAACGTTAACCTACTTTGTCTAGATCAAGTGCTGAAGCCGAATATTGCGGTGTTGCTAACGTTGTCTCTGAAACATGTTGGATTCGTAATCTCCTTCTCGAACTTCATTGTCCGCTACAAAAGTCCACTATAGTTTATTGCGATAATGTAAGTGCTATTTGCCTAGCCGGGAATCCGGTACAGCATCAACGCACCAAGCACATCGAGATGGACATTCATTTTGTGCGGGAAAAAGTTGCTCGGGGTCTTGTCCGCGTGCTTCATGTTCCATCTCGCTATCAGATAGCTGATATATTCACCAAGGGGCTTCCTCGTGTTCTATTTGATGATTTTCGGAACAGTCTCAACGTCGGACCACCTCCCGTTTCAATTGCGGGGGTATAAAAGATGACTTAGATATAATTAGAGATATATACGAATTATATTATGTTTCCATATAATGTATTGCCTTGGCACACAAGTAAGAGGTTTCCTTATTGTATTAGATAGGTTATTTGTATTCCTCTATAAATAGAGGGTTTTGGTTTAATGAAAACTCAAGCGATTAATCTCTATTAATACTATTATATGGTTTAGGGTTAATACCCTATTTTACTTTGTGTATGGTTAGTTGCTGTTGTTATTTTGATTTTCAACATGGTAAACAACTATGTGTTTGTGTATATAATTAACATGTCATTTTCCACATGTTTCAACTATCATAGTTTTTTGTTATTCTCCATAATGTAGACATGTCCCATATGTCGAGGTGAGTAATCATGGAAGGTTTGGTATCTCGAGAAAGAGTTTATGGGTATATTTTGATAAAAATGGGAAATTATGACCCGTCTCGGTAGTAGAGGTCTATTTTGACCCGTATACAAGGTTTTAGAAACGGAAGTCACCAATAAGTACAAAATGTCAATCTTGAGTTGTCACGTGATGAATTTGGTTGGCCCATTTCAGCTGGATTGATATTTGGGTTGTCAACCGGGGATTATTCGGATTTCGTTAAAGAATCAATGGGCTTACTTTGCGGGCTCACAAGTTAAAAATGGATGAACTTTGATAAAAACTAATAATTTGGTTATAAAGTAGACTTGACAAGTTTCAAATTGGTATATGGTAAATTTGGTTTAGTCGAGATTAGACGGATTTTAAATAGTAGTCAAAAGCGAGTCTGAGGGCTGAAATCTGATGTGCAGAACAGCATGTCAGCATCAATTTTTGTGTCAGTTTCGTGGGGCTGTTTCCGTAAAACTATAACTTTCAAATTGTAACTCTGTTTTTGACAAATAAGTTGTCTATAGAAATGTGACAGAGACTACTTTCCAATGGTCATGTCCTAAGGTATTATATCGGATTTTAAGGCACCCGAAATCAGCTGAAAAGTGGTTGTATTATAAAAAATTGTCGTGTTTCAAGTATTGGTTACATATTAAACGTTTAATAAGCTGTCTGCTTGTCTATAATCCATAAGTTGTTAGAAATATTATACATGTTAGATCACACATTCAAATAACGTTATACTCCGTATATTTGTGCTGCACATATTAGAAGTTTTAAATTAGTTTGTTTTAGTAATGAATTATTTGGTGAGTAATTTAAGATTTAGATTTTTTATATTTATTCATGAGAACATCTTTTTTTTAGACAATCAATGTTACAGTCAATGACGGAGTTCACATATGTGGCGGACCCACCACCTTTTTCGTAGGTTTGCATGATAATAATCTGCTTATTTAGAATTTAGAAACCATATGTATATGTATTACTGAGTATAATATTATCCAAAACTGTGTATGTTGCAATAGTTTTGTTGGTAAGATGGTAGTATTATTACACTTAGCTTAGTTTAGAAAAAAAAGCCTTCACAATTCACCTCACCCTTACACTTCACAAACACACACTTAACACAATACTCTCTCAACCTTCAACCTCAATGTAATTGTGACACTTTGTTATTATCAATCAGATTCATATTACCTTCATCTTCATACAAACAGCATCATACATATTCATACAACATATACATATACATACTGATATATACACGCATTCAATACAACCTGATCATACTTCAAGCATACGATATCATGAATTAATCAAGGAATCGCACCTTACATAATGCATATTTTTTGTGATGATTAATTTTTCTAACGCCAGCTGATTTAGTTATTTCAAGTGGATATACTGGCTAAAGACATACTTATAATAATGATTGTATTGTATGGGCGTGTGGAAGGTTGCAGATCTCGAAGTAAATTGGCGAGATGGTTTGTATTTAATTGTTTGTTGCAGTTGAGATAGTTATTTCATACGAGCTTTCTTATATAACTTATCTATTTTTGTATCTAGCAATATATTGTCACTGAAATTGAACTTGCGGGCATAGCCCAACAGTTCTACCCATGTACTTTGTATCATGGGATAGGGAGAGGTCATGGGTTTGATCCTTAGGGATGACATGATTTTCTTTAAACCAATTGAACACCAATAATGGTGGTATATATTGACCCTATAGGGAGGTTTACCGGATTCGTTCACGGACCCCTACCCGGAACCACTGCCCGAATGGATGTGTTCCCGGGTACCGTCGATCGGGTTCGGGTTTTCGCCCGAACGTGTGTGTTACGTACAATTGATGAGGGTCGTTGAAAGAAATGATCTACTGATGCCAAAAAAAATCGCCATTCAAAAAAAAAAAAAATTGTCACTGAAATTTGCTGAAATTCGCTGTTGTGATGGTTTGTGGATGATTTGTATTATAGTAAGAGCACCTATCTACAAATCTATGTAGCTTATAGTGGAAAGCAAATTAATCTATTTTGACCCCTTTAAACCATTAATTCATAGATAAAAGCCTCTCGTGACTTTCTCTCTCTTGAGATTTGTGTCCATCTTCCATTCTATATCTAAAACTTCATCTTCAAAATTTCTTGCCTGCTTCCCTTAAAATTTTATGTTTCTCCATATCTTCATCTCCATTGTTTGTACTTATTTAGTGAGTACCCACCTGGCCACAGGTATCTCGCCGGTTGTTCAGTTTTCTTTTTATTTTTCGCATTTCTTCTCCTTTTTCTCTCTCGTTTTTCGGCGACCCAAAGCTTCTTTTTTTGTTGGGACAAGAGCGTTTTCGATGGCTATAGCCTCTCCACCGCCGTTTTCGTGGTGGTTTGGCTATGGTTGCTTTGGACTTTTTCTGTGCCCTTGACGTTTTCCCTTTGACCGGTTATGGATCTGATGGAACTTTTCTGTCTGGTGGTGGTCGACGGTCTACCATCCCGTTAGTGGTGGCTGGCAATCGTTTCGCTATGGTGGGGGTGCTCCTGTGGCTCAGCTTTCTTCCCTTGAGTTTTCACCTCACGTCACCGTGCTTGATGTTACCGGTGGTCCACCACCCAGTTGGTGGTGGTAACCGGTGATTGTTAGGTGTTCTCTGCTTGCGGTGGAGGCTCGGGGTGGTCTAGTGGTGGTGGTGCGGATATGTGGTGGTTGAGGATTGATTGATGTCGTGATTTTGTGTGCGAGCTATCTTCATTTCCGGCGGTGCTTTCGATTTGGTCCAGGTGACGATCTCCTGTTGGAGATCTGGTTCTAGATTGAGGGAGGAGTTGGTTTTTTGCGGTTGAAGCTAATCTTAAGACGACTCAGTTTGCTTTGCGGCTTCGGTATTTTGTTGGTTTATTGTTTGTTACGATGTTGATCGGCGTTCTCCCGATGGCTTTTGCTCGGTGATTCATTGTTTTTATTCGTGCATTTGTTATTTAGGTTATCCGTTTATTGGCGTGTTTAGACATTTTTTGGTCCTTAGCAAAGTGTGTTATCCACCTTGTTGGTGAGACCGTTTGGTTAGGATTTGTTGTTATGTGGTTTGTTTAGCCTAGGTTTGGACATCCCGATGTATCATTTGTACTGTTCGATCTCCGGATCCATTATATGTTATCGTTTTTTGCCCAAAAAAAGTCATATTTGGTGTCAATTTGGGTTATGGTCGATTTCAACATGTCTGTTATCCGCCGCGAAGTGCGGCCCTCTCTCACAACCCGTCCTAATCCATCTGGATGAAGTCCATATCGATTATAAACGATTCACAATAGTTGGTTACATTTCGAGGTACTTGACCTCTAAGTGATACATTTTACAAACATTGCATTCGTTTTTAAAAGGCAAACTTTCATTTCATCGAAAGTCGGCGGCATGCATACCATTTCATAATACATCCAACTATAATTGACTTAATAATAATGTTGATGAACTCAACGACTCAAATGCAACATCTTTTGAAATATGTCATGAATGACTCCAAGTAATATCTCTAATATGAGCAAATGCACAGCGGAAGATTTCTTTCATACCTGAGAATAAACATGCTTTAAAGTGTCAACCAAAAGGTTGGTGAGTTCATTAGTTTATCGTAAGCAATAAAATTCATCATTTTAATAGACCACAAGATTTCATATTTTAATTTCTCATAAACTTAATCTCATATCAGGCATTTCGCAAACTGCATAGAGATAAAAATTCATTCATATGGATTGAACACCTGGTAACCGACCTTAACAAGATGCATATAGAATATCCCCTATCATTCCGGGACTCCCTTCGGACATGATAAATTCGAAGTACTAATGCATCCGATACTTTGGATGGGGCTTGTTGGGCCCAATAGATCTATCTTTAGGATTCGCGTCAATTAGGGTGTCTGTTCCCTAATTCTTAGGCTACCAAGTTTAAAAGGGGCATATTCGGCTTCGAACCATTCAACCATATAATGTAGTTTTCAATTACTTGTGTCTATTTCGTAAAACATTTATAAAAAACAGCGCATGTATTCTCAGTCCCAAAAATATATATTGCAAAAGCATTTAAAAGGGGAGCAAATGAAACTCACAATATTGTATTTTGTAGTAAAAATACATATGACGACATTGAACAAGTGTAGGATTGGCCTCGGATTCACGAACATATATCAATTATGTATATTAACACATGTAATGGTAATCAAACAAATATATATATTATTAGTGATTTTAATTGTTATTTTATATCATGTTTTTATTAATAACTTAATTAGATATATATTTATTTTTATATAGATAATTAACATTTATTACAAAAGTATTAATATGGTTAGGTTTTATGTCATAATTTATATAGAAAATCTTTATTTGATATATTAATAATACTAATAATAATAATGATAAAAATAATACTAATTATAATAAAAATTATGATAATTCTAAAAATAATAAAAGTGATACTTTTAATAATAAAAATGATAGTTTAAATAAAATGTTTATTTCAATAATAATAATAATACTAATAAAAATAATGTTAATAATAATAATAATAATAATAATAATAATAATTATTATTATTATTATAATGATAATAATATTATTTAAATGCTATTTTTAATAATAATGATAATTCTAACAAAAATGATACTTTTTATAAAAAATTATTTTTTATAATAATAATGATAATAATAATAGTAGTAATAAAAATAACCATGATAACTATAATAATAAAATTTTACCTATAATGATAATAATAATGATATTAATATTATAATGCTTTAATAACGATATTAATGATAATAATAATAATACTTAATAATAACTATTAATCATAATAATTATAATGATAATGTAAATATTAATACTTATATTAATACTAATAATGATACGATAATAATAATAATAACAATAATAATGATAATAATAATAATAATAATAATAATAATAATAATAATAATAATAATAATAATAATAATAATAATAATAATAATAATAATAATAATAATAATAATAATAATAATAATAATACCTCATAGAAGTAGTCCTTAAAAAATGCTCAAGTCCGGGTTTGAACTCGCGACGTCCCGCTAACCCGATAACATCCTTAACCATATTTATTATTATCGTTATTTCACGTATCATTAACAAATCAATCATCATCATCCTGGATCATTTATCATCGTAATCGTTTTGTTCATCATTATCATTATCATTGATACATATGTGTATCATTATCATCAATCTATAACCCATTATCATCATAATCCTAATATGATCATCACCTTCAATCTTATTCTATTCATCATTAAAACTTCGTCAATATTATCATCCATATTATCAACATCAAAATCTTTATCCTAATCCTTCATCGTGTTACTTCAATCGTCATCATTGCCGTCATCATTCATGCTCGCTGTTGTAACAGGAATAAGAGGGCAATCGTGACAGGAACAGATGCAAAGAAAACTTCGAGCAGTAAACTAATAGAAGTAGTAGCTCACGTTTATCAATTATCATTATCATCATCAAATATATACATCTTCTTAATCATGATAACCGTAGCGTTTTCATGTACCATCTATCATAATCGTGGTATTAGTATCATCATCTTAATTAATATCATGTATCATCATCGAGTTATCACCATGAAACTGTCATCACCTAAACTAGATCATAATCATCATCAATATCGTGCAGGATCGATCACCCTCATTAACTATCAATTATTCGGCCCACTAGGATTATTATGCTACTTAGTCCGTTTAAAGTTTAATGACCCAATTATTTTGAATTGAAAGGGCCCGTCTTGTAACATGGATATCCCTTTATACCCGTCACTTTCCAATCTAATTTTAACAAATAGATAGATAGATGTCTGGCACTTAGATTTAATATTAAATATATCAATAAAAAAATGGAGTGGTTAAGGGTTTCATTCGGCCCACCTTGGCCTCCACGAAAAGAAAGTGGCCAACAGCAAAAAAAGTAGTCGACATTTGTAACCTTTTGGAAAAGAAATTGAAACAAAAGGGTTTCGTACAGATAGAATAAACAGAAGAAGAGCAGTTGTAACCCACAACTTTGATCGATAGAAAATAGAAAAGCAACGCAGCAAGAACTACGTTAGGTTCGTGATAATTATCTTGCGAAACAGAAAAAAAATAGAAGTATTTGAAGGTGATGTGAAGTGATTAAACGGTGGTGATTTGAAAGGTGGTGGTGACAACGGATTATCAAAGTGGTTTCAAGTTCGTTTGTTGATTACACAAAGACAAGATCAAGGTGTTACTTCGTGGTTGTAACCGAAATAAGGACGTGCTGCAGGAAGTCACAAAGGTTATAGGTTTTGTGTTGGTAACCGAAATCAAAAACAAATATAAGGTGGTTGATTGATGATAGTTGTAAATAGCAAGTGGTGTGATGATATGATTCTTTTTTGTGGTTAATCAATATTGATAAACAGTCGTGGTAGCATCCAAACACAATTGGTTCGGTTTAGTTGTAGGTTGAGACGAAATCTAGCAGCAACAAGATGGTGTTCTTTGGTAGTTTCATGGTGATAGCTAAGTGTGGTTTGGTTCGAAACAGTATACAGATGCAACCGGTACTAGGTAGAAATAGAAAAGATTCGAGTGAGGTGATCGATGGTGATTAAACAGGTGTGGTGATTTCTCGCTCATAAACAGAAATAGAGGAGGGAGGTGATCATGATGGTTTGTAAAGGTAGTTGTGGGTTTAATGAGGTGAGTCGAAGTGATGAAAGGTGGTGATTATAAGGGGACGATTGTTATGGTAGAGGTGTTCGTTTACTGTCGTTTTAGTGATCGAAGAACATGAGCAAAACAACAACGTCTCACAATTGGTAATGGTGATGTAGGTGATTGAACATGGTGATAACTGATGGTTTGATGATGAGGCATGGTGAAAGGTTTATACACAGAACAAGCTAGGAGATAGGTTATTGATAATGCTAAAAACGAACATATATTTCATAGCATTATCCTTCAAGAAAGACAAGCTTTTAGTTGCAATTGTTCTAATTTCAAGTAATTATCGTTTAAATAATAAAAGGTGAAGACAAAAGACAGATTCGATGATTTGAAGACGCAAATGACCAAAAAGCTAAAAAGTACAAAGTACAATTCAAGTGGTTCTATTTATTGATGAGAAACGTCTGAAAATTACAAAAGTACAAGCAGCAAAATGCAAAGTACAAGATATTAAATTATACGAAAAGGCGTTCGAAAATCAGGAATCGAGACATGAACCAACTTTCAACGCTCGATGCAACGGAGCTGAAAGTACAAGTCAACTATGCACAAGAATATAATATAATATTTAAATAATTCATAATAAGAATAATAATAAATAATAAAAAGTTGTTAATTGAGCATAGTTAAAGGGTCATAAGTGAAAATTTCAAATCAATAATTCGCAACGAGATATTATTGATTAAAATTTGAATGGTAGCCACCTAACATTCTACCTACAACAGTATCAATCATTTGCCTATAAAAGCAAGACACGGAGTAATGAAGAAACTACACCTTTTTCTTTTCCTTTCTCATATCATATACGATATATATATATATATATATATATATATATATATATATATATATATATATATATATATATATATATATATATATATATATATTTTATAATTATAATTTTAATTTAAGTTTAATAATAATTGGGTTATTGTAAGAATGTTTTACGGGTTTTAAATCGAAACTCTGTCTGTGTAACACTACGCTATAAATAATCATTGAAAGTTATGTTCTTCCTTTTTAAATTAATGTCTCGTAACTAAGTTATTATTATGCTTATTTAAGTCGAAGTAATCGTGATGTTTGACTAAATATTAAGACTGGGTTATTGAACTTTGGACCATAATTAAGGTTTGGGCAAAAGACCGACACTTGTGGAAATTGGACTATTGACTATTAATAGATGGGGGGTATTGTCTAATTGAGTGACAACTCATTGGAGTCTGTCGAACCTATCTTCAAATTAATTAAGCTAATAATTAATAATGATTATGGTTGTCCTATTTAGTGACGTTCATATGGAATCTATTATAATCATTTAATTAATTATTCGGGTTGGGTAATTGATTATTCAAACTGATCAAGTGGGTAAATTAATTTTCATATCTAATCAAAACAGGGGTGGATTACATACAGTGATAACTGGTGTAATTGTTGACAGAAGTGATAACTGCGTCACAGTTTAAATCCTTAATTAGTGGGAATATTTGACTTCGGGTATAAGGGTAATTTGACGAGGACACTCGCACTTTATATTTATGACCGATGGACTATTATGGACAAAAACCATATAGGTATCAAATAAACCAGGACAAAGGACAATTAACCCGGGTAACAATTAATTAAAATCAAACGTCAAACATCATGATTACGGAAGTTTAAATAAGCATAATCCTTTTATTTCATATTCTATCGCAATTTTATTTATTGTTATTTTATTTATCGTCATTTATTTATTTTACGCACTTTAATTATTGTCATTTATCTTTACGCTTAAAAATATAAAATCGACAAACCGGTCATTAAACGGTAAATCCCCCAAAGTTACTTATAATTACTATATATTACTAAATCTATTTTAACTACTTAATTAACTAATTTGACCTAGTAAGACACCCAATAATAGTGTCCACGGATCGACCTCTCGGACTTTACCTTAGCTATATTATTACACGATAGGTATACTTGCCTTTTGTGTTTTAGCTTAATTTAGGTGATTT
The DNA here is from genome assembly GCF_046630445.1 of Rutidosis leptorrhynchoides. Lineage (NCBI taxonomy): Eukaryota > Viridiplantae > Streptophyta > Magnoliopsida > Asterales > Asteraceae > Rutidosis > Rutidosis leptorrhynchoides. The sequence continues at coordinate 32,908,771 of NC_092341.1, forward strand.
CCTGTAGTAAATAAATATAAAACTGATAGCCGTTTCATACACACCCTCTAGAACACATCAAGTTTTTGGCGCCGCTGTCGGGGACACTTTTTGTGTCTTCACGGGGTATTTAAGTTTTTTTTTTAATTTTTGACTGATTAAAGATATATTAATTTAAATATAATAATTTAATAAATATAATAATATAATAATATTGAAATAAAATATAATAATATAATAATAATTTTGAATCAATTTGAATCGTAAAGTTTTAAAAAATCGTATTTATTAAATACTTCAGGGGTATATTATGTAACTTATAATTAATAATTTCTATCATGTCGCTTTCATGTAAATAGTAAATTAATTAATTTCGTTTCATTTACTATTCAATGAATAGTAAATGAATTAAAAAAACAATTAAATAGTTTTTGCTTTTCTGTTTTTTTAAGTTAAGAAAAAAAATTTAAAAAAAATAAAATCGTAAAATAAAAAAAAAATTAATAATAAAAATAATAAAATTTAAAAAAATAATAATAAAAAAATCTCGTTTTTAAAAAAAAATAAAAATAAAAAATAAAAATTTAAAAAAAATATATTAAAAAAAAATTAAAACGTAAAAAAAATAATAATTTAAAAAAATATAAAAAAAATTATTAATTTCGTAAAAAAAAATTTTTAAAAAAAATTAAATTTAAGTTTTATTACCTTTAGATTTTTAGACTATAGTCGCAACTTTTAGTATTAAGTTTAGTTTTGCTATAGTTATTTTTATATTTTTAGATTTTTAGGCTTTACCGTAAAATCCCTTAAGTGCTTTTTCTTTAGACTAAGATTTAGGTGCCTTTGAATTTTGCGACGTCGTGTTAAAATTTTAGTATCCTTTTAATTAATTGCCGTTTTTCGTTTAGAATGCCTTTTTAATTTTCGACGCGCTACTTTCTTATTATTTTTCGACCTTTTATTTTTCGACATTTTTCGACGCGCTCTTTTTCTTTTTTATTTCTCGACGCTCTAGTTTTTAGGACATAGATTTTTATTTCAAAATTTTGACGAAAAATTGTTTTAAGTGGTTAAATTGATAGACATCCAAAATTTTCTGGTTCGTAGTAATAGTTGGATTTGTTAGTGGCGAGTTGTGGGCTTCCGATTTAAAGGGTCCTGGCTACCTGCTGCATCTTTTGGCTATTCGAAACGTGGGCAAAATCAGAAAAGTCTATTAATTTGATAACTTATATAATTTTCTTATTTTTATAACTAATAGGATATTCTGTGAATGCACCGAGCAAAACGTTCACCACATTTCATACGTTCACCACCTGTAACTCGATCTAGACATCTAGCCAATATTGTCGCCGTTGATTTTTCTTTAGAATCGTCATCTAGTCGACCAAGTAATCCAATTCAAATTTTCGATAATCCATTTTTTGGACCCAACCTCACAATTGAGAATCCGGAGGATATTCAAGGACAATTCAGAGATCCTGAATGTAACAACCCTGATTTTTCCGTTACTTCCGTTAACCTTCCGTTAGTTTATTTAACGGTGATTATTTAACTTTTATGTGTTTACGTGTATTAAATGCGTACTTGATCTTCGGAGGGTTTTAATAATTGATGTGGGTTGATATTAATTCAAATAAATATTTCAGATACTGAAATACGATAAAAATGATACGCTTTTGATAATAGCTTTTTGAGCAACGAAACGCTCGAGTTTATTTTAATAATTAATTTTATTAATTATTAACTTTTTAAAATATTTAATTTATTGGGTTTCTAATAAATTAAGCGATTGGTTGCGTTTAACGATCGGGTTAGCGTTCCGGGCCTTCGGTACGATAAAATGACACTTAAAACGGACCACGATTACGCGCTTTTGCAAAACGAGAACCCGGGAACCCAACCCATGAGGGCCACGGCCGAACCCCACTTCCCCACCCCTTTTATGTTTAATTTTGATTACTTGGAGGACTTATGTGCAATTTAGGATAACTAGGGTTGATATAAATAGAAGTATTAAACCTAATTAGGATTTAGAAAATAAAAACGCAGCTTTTTCTTCCCTCCTTCTCCCTCCCATCATCGACATCATCACCATCACCATCACCATCACCTTCAATTTTCACTATTTGATTAAACCTCAAGAACAAACGTTGCAATTCTCGATCTCCTCTACGCGTTGATATAATTCTTTTCTTGATCAAAGGTATATCTAGCTAAAACCTAATCTTAAAAATCTGATTTTTATAAGAGTTTCATAGTTATGTTGTCAATTGCTCAAGTCTATACGCGTACGTGTTAATTGTAATCGTTATTTTGATTGTTTGATGCGCTAGGGTTTAAAAACGAATTTGTATTTGTTTGATCAGAAAAATTAAGTTTTTCAAATGTTAATTATTATGTTATAATCAGATTCCTTGCGAAAAACTATTGAGTTTAGGCTTTGGATTCGCTTGATTTCGTTTCCGTATGATTAAGTTATGTCGATTTGAATTATCGTTGTGTTTTTGTTGCTTGATCAGAAATCTGGTATTGATAGAAAATGAATCTGCATGTGAGAATTATACAACTGGAAAGATAATTTAAAAACACTCAAGTTAGACTAGGATATCATGTTGTTTGCTTATGTATAGCCCGAGATACGCTAGAATTAGTGTAAATGTAGTTTTATACAGCACTTGCATGAAAATAACCTTGTATGATAAAATGTGTTAACTTCTGTGATTAAAGCTTTGCATATTTGAAAAGTAGACAAAAAGTACTTCATCTTTCATGTGGATATCATAGGATAATTGTATCTAGATCTTCGGATAATCGTATGCGAATGTGACTAACTAAATGAGAATCGAATCTGTAAATTGCACACGATTTTGTTCTTTGTGAATTTTGTGTATTGTTTGAGCATGTATGCATCTGGAAAATGAAACTTAACATGATATGTGACTTATTTTTAGTTTATATCAATCTCTGAAACCTTATGCATTAGGCACGATAGAGCTATACTTTATGCGAATTCTGAATTGAGCTGAAAAACTGAATGTTCAACTTGCACGAATAAACTGTACAAATTGGCGAAACAAAAGTTGCTAGATTTTTGATATGTGTTACTTTGATTTGTCCTTGAACTATGGCCACTGGTATTGTATCAATTGTATGTTCCTAACTCCGGTTATAGTCAAAATGAAATCAGTGCGCGGTCAGAAACTGACTTGGTAAACCCCAAATGTACCCCTTCTGATTCCTGACTTTTATTTATCGTATGAGACCCTGGACGGACTTTTTAAAATCGATTTTAAGTCTATTTATGATCTGGAGTTAGCCATGTTTATGTGAATTTTTTACTATGAGATAATATGCTAAGTATGCTACGTGTTCATGGATTTGGTGCACAACGATAAACTGAAATTGTGAAAATGATTATTCATGACCTAAAACGTATTGTATAACTTAGGTTTGACATGTTGACCAATATTTGACATGAACCTACTGATGTTGACTTTAGTTGACCACATTGACCAAGTTTGACTTTTGGTTTGACTTCAGTTGACTTTGTTTGACTTCAGTTGACATTGACCAATAGTTGACTTTTACTTTAAATCGCGTCGAGTCGAGCAATAAGACAACGTATGCTATGAAACCACACTTATATAAGATACATATATTGACCAACCTACATACGTATACTTAGGTTACATTACTCGGGTCTAAACTGTACAAGTCATTTGTCTTTCATTCCGAGCTTATTCAAAGGTGAGTCTACAGTCCCGCTTTTTACATGTTTCCAGGGATGAGAATACACGCTGTTATATTTACATTTTCAATTACTTTTATATTGACATGAGTACTACACATATGCATAATAAGTTTGTTCAAAAAGCCTCTAGCTTAAATACTTTTAATACCATCGGTGTAAGCACAATTTAGATGGACGGATCCGTTAGGTTGACAACCTCACCCACTATAAAAGAAGGGTGCATTTATTTTGAACATTAAATACATTTGAACAAGTGTATAACATTTTAGGAGGTAAAGGCGGGTATAGTGGCTTCTATACTCGGGTTAATGCTAGTATTCAGGTGCTCGGTGTATGCAGCGATAGAATCTCGTGGTCAAGGAAATTAAACTATTTTTCTGATAATTGTTTTTCAGATACTATACAACGATATTTAAACTGTGATTTACGAGCAAATGAGATAAAACTTGACAGGGTGTTGTCTACAAATGATTGAAATTTGACATGGTAGCGTAAACAAACTTTTGAAACGAGAAACGGTGTTGTCTAAAAACTTTAACATTAAACTTTGGTGGTCTTTCACTAGTAAACGTTTTCGAAATGTTATTTCTTAAACATACTGTATTGTTTACCTAAAAGCTGTAGATTCACTCAACATTATTGTTGACCCGTTTTGCGTATTTTATTCTCAGGTATTAATTGCTTCCGCTGTAGAATATTGCTGTTAAGTAGAAGTCAAGCCAAGCACTGGGACCAGAGTTAACATTCCGTTAAAGGGATTTGACGGGGTGTTATATTTGGTATCAGAGCTTTGGCTATAGGGAACTAGGATACATTAGTGTGTCTAACCGTAGGGCGTATTAGTGAAGTCTAGTCTATAGATGTGTGTCTTGGATGACTTTTATACACCATACCTGCACTATTTGCTTCACAATGCTACTTGTAGGGCTACACATTACACCACATACATATATGCCTTATACCATACAACATGGACTTGGACTAAATATACTATATCACGAAACACATACGTACACACGAAGCCAGATTTAACTAAATTAAGTTGACTACGCTATCTTGAACTTATGGAGTGATGTCGAATGGATATGTGAGATAGCGTAATGTAATGACCGGGATTACATTACGGTGGCTCATATAGAAGTTCCAACATCGCAAAATAAGGAATTGGGAGCGAATCATGTAGGTTACTTGGATAAACACTGTTGTGAACACAAACTGTATAACCTTAAATATGAGTAGAGACTTACACTGTGCAAACTAATTGTTATTATAACTTATAAGTAACTTGTAAGCATGACACCACTCCTCACCGCTCGACACTTCCTGCCACCACCGATCACCACCCGTCACTAAAAAGATACTACTTAAACATACTCATCATCTCATACCACTACTCAGTACTGTTTATTGCTGCTAACTACTACTCCACGCTGCCTCTGACTGCTAGTCACGACTGATCACTACTTCTCACTGATTGTCATTACTAAAAACTACTTACTATTACCCCTTGCTACTTGCTACTACTCAATACTAATCATTACTACTTACCACTACCAAGCACTACTCATCACCATTAACACATCCAAGATTTACTACTCACTACTGTGCATCACAACTCAATTCTGATACGTCTTTAGAGGAGGATTCCTGGTAACAGCCCACACAATACATAGTAGATATTGTCCACTCGATTTCCAACTTACCTATCATTCAGTCACCCGCCGATCATGATTTTGTTTCCCAACACGAGCCTACCGATTGATAACTATTATGCCATATTGGGTGCATTAGTATACATGTATATATACTCATGATACGAGCACACTATCTAATAACTTATTCGCCACCGCTATCATCACTGCTTATCACCATCCATCGCTACTTATCGCTAACCCCATCACTCATTACTACTAGTAATACTACTTGTCACTATATCCTTTCTCATTCTTCCCCAACGTACTTTTCTTAAGTGGCAATCATTTTCGTTATACCCACAAACATTACCAACCAACTTTGAACGCATCGATGTGAACTACACTTCATCTGGTTTCCGCGAGTCACACACGTCTGGGAGATTGTACCAACCATTTTCGATTAAATATCAGATATTGTTCGGGTTGCCATTATACCTTATTCAATTTCGTTTTCCATCAAATTCTTCACGAGACTGCTCTCACTCACCGATCATAATGCTTATACATGATGTCAACACCAGTGTTGATGGAAGCCTTAACGCTAGAGAAATTGGTCACAACCTTTATAACCATGTGCCTCCCTTAGACAACATGTACTTTATAGAACTATTGAACTAGGAAATTTTAACCTCGTGGTTGAAACAAACTGGTTATCTGATGATACAACCAAGGCAGCTACGACCCGAAGACTATTCGAATTTCTTTAACCAATAATAATAGTGTACGGAGAAGAGATCAGTACACCGTCATGTTACGCTAATTACTCGAAGGTCCAGAAGTACATGATATGAGAATGTATCGCAATTCTAGCACATTTGAGTAAAGATGAGCCGACATTTAAGAGACCCGAGTATTTCCCGACCATTAGAAATTGCCCTGAGGGTACACGTCCACCCCACCGTTAAGTTGATAAAGAGTTGAATGAGTCGAACATCCGATAATTTTACACGAATAATCTACTAAACGAGAATTTAACCCGTTACCTCAGAGTCAGAAGGACTCCTTGATACTGCTAGGCCAAAGGCCCTCGGATTAATTTGGTGCCAGCAGCTGCACCCGTTACGCGTACGATATACAGACTTGCACCTTTAGAACTACAAAAGCTTCCCGTGGTGAAGAACATCAGATTTGTAATGCCCTAATTTATGACCGGTACTAGAAGGTGGGACACATAGCCATGAATTTCTGAGTTGGAGCTCCATTCATGTTTGTAAAGAAGAAGGATGGGTCGATGAGGTTGTGTATCGACAACAGAAAATTGAACAAGTTGACAATCAAGAATCGGTATCCGCTACCGAGAATTGATGACTTATTTGATCAGCTGCAGGGATTCAGTTGTTATTCGAAGATTGATTTGAGATCCGGGTATCACCAATTGAGAGTCAAAGAAGCTGATGTCCCGAAGACAGCGTTTAGAACACGTTATGGACATTATGAGTTTACAGTGATGTCGTTTGGCTTGACGAACACACCAGCAGTGTTCATGGACCTCATGAACCATGTGTGTAAGCCATACCTAGATAAATTCGTCATTGTGTTTATTGATGATATATTGGTGTACTCCAAGAACAAGGAAGAGCACGAGCAGCATCTACGATCGATATTGACCGTACTTAGAGAAGAGCAGTTGTATGCAAAGTTCTCTAAGTGTGACTTTTGGTTACTAGAAGTACAATTTCTTGGCCATGTTGTAGGGGCCAATGGAATACAGGTCGATCCAGCAAAGATTGAGTAGGTTAAGAATTGGGAAACTCCAAAGACGTCAACGCAGATTAGGCAATTTTTGGGTCTAGCTGGTTACTACCGGAGATTCATTGAAGGATTCTCTAAGATCGCCCAACCATTAACCACGTTGACTCATAAGGGCAAGAAGTTTAAGTGGTCAGGACCGCAAGAGACTGCATTTCAGTTGTTGAAAGAGAAGTTAACAACTGCACCAGTATTGTCTCTACCTGAGGGAAGTGAAGATTTTGTTATTTATTGTGATGCCTCACGTCAAGGAATGGGTTGCTGCTTATGCAATGAAACAAAGTTATTGCTTATGGATCACGTCAGTTAAAGATTCACGAGCAGAACTACACTACGCACGATCTTGAGTTAGGAGCTGTTGTCTTTACACTTAAAATGTGGAGACACTACCTGTTTGGAACCAAGTTCACTATCTTCACCGACCATAAGAGTTTGCAGCAGATATTCGATCAGAAGCAGCTCAACATGAGACAACGACGTTGGATGGAACTACTTAACGATTATAACTGCGAACTTCAATACCATCCGGGCAAGGCGAATGTTGTGGCAGATGCTTTAAGTAGAAAGGAGCGAGAGAAACCTCTTAGGGTTAAAGCGCTTAACATAGTTGTCCGTACGAATCTCACATCACAAATCCGCGAAGCACAACAAGAAGCCATAAAACAGGAGAATGTTGATGTTGAATTTCTCAAAGGGATGGATAAGAAGTTTGACATCAAGGAGGACGGAACACGGTACTTTGCTAACCGAATTTGGGTACCAAAGTTTGGTGGATTGAGAGAACTACACACAAGTCGAGATACTCAATTCATCCGGGATCAGATAAGATGTACCAAGATTTGAAGGCGTTTTATTGGTGGCCAAATTTGAAAGCTGACATTGCTACCTATGTCGAGAAGTGCTTGACTTGCGCTAAAGTCAAGGCTGAGCATCAGAAGCCATCAGGATTACTGATTCAACCAGAGATTCCCCAGTGGAAGTGGGAAGGAATTTCCATGGACTTCATCATGAAACTGCCGAGAACGGCGGGAGGTCACGATACTATTTGGGTTATCGTGGATCGTCTCACTAAGTTTGCACATTTCTTACCAATAAGAGAAACTGATAAGATGGAGAAGTTGGCTCAGATCTACATTAAGGAAGTCGTCTCTTGGCATGGAGTGCCTATATCCATTACATCCGATCGCGACAACAGATTTACTTCCAGGTTTTGGCAATCCTTACAGCAGGCAATGGGGACCCGTTTAGATATGAGTACAGCATATCACCCCCAGACAGATGGCCAGAGCGAACGAACTATTCAGACTTTTGAGGACATGTTGAGAGTGTGTGTTTTTGATTTCGGAAACGGATGGGATAAGTATTTACCACTAGCTGAGTTCTCATACAATAACAGCTACCATGCAAGTATTAAAGCTGCACCTTTCGAGGCATTGTATGGAAGGAAGTGTAGATCTCCCGTTTGTTGGAGCGAGTTGGGAGATAGTCAGTTGACAGGTCCTGAGATTATTCAGGAGACAACTAAAAAGGTTCTACAGATTCAGGAACGATTGAGAACGGCTCGAAGTCGTCAAAAGAGTTACGTCTACGTTAGACGAAAAGACATAGAGTTCCAAGTTGGTGACAAGGTTATGCTTAAGGTATCACCTTGGAAGGGTGTTTTACGATTTGGGAAACGAAGTAAACTGAGTCCTAGATATGTTGGACCGTTTGAAATAACTGAAAGAGTTGGACTAGTAGCTTACAGATTGAAACTGCCACAAGCACTCAGTGATATTCATGATGTTTTCCATGTATCCAATCTAAAGAAGTGCCTAGCCGATGATAATTTGATTATTCCTCTAGAGGAACTAGGTATCGACGACAAACTTCATTTCATTGAGGAACCTGTTGAAGTCTTGGGCTGTGAGGTCAAACAGTTCAAGCAAAGCAGAATTCCTATCGTTAAAGTTCGGTGGAACGCGAGAAGAGGACCAGAGTTCACGTGGGAGCGTGAAGACCAGATGAGGCTGAAGTATCCGCAATTGTTTCCCGAGGAAACCACTTCAGCGGACGATCACTAAAATTTCGGGACGAAATTTTCAATAACAGGTGGGTAATGTAACAACCCTGATTTTTCCGTTACTTCCGTTAACCTTCCGTTAGTTTATTTAACGGCGATTATTTAATTTTTATGCGTTTACGTGTATTAAATGCGTACTTGATCTTCGGAGGGTTTTAATAATTGATGTGGGTTGATATTAATTCAAATAAATATTTTGGATAATGAAATACGATAAAAACGATACGATTTTGATAATAGCTTTTTGAGCAACAAAACGCTCGGGTTTATTTTAATAATTAATTTTATTAATTATTAACTTTTTAAAATATTTAATTTATTGAGTTTCTAATAAATTAAGCGATTGGTTGCATTTAACTATCGGGTTAGCATTCCGGGCCTTCGGTACGACAAAACGACACTTAAAACGGACCACGATTACGCGCTTTTGCAAAACGAGAGCCCAGAAACCCATCCCATGAGGGTCACGGCCGAACCCCACTTCCCTACCCCCTTTATGTTTAATTTTGATTACTTGGAGGACTTATGTGCAATTTAAGATAACTAGGGTTGATATAAATAGAAATATTAAACCTAATTAGGATTTAGAAAATAAAAACGCAGCTTTTTCTTCCCTCCTTCTCCCTCCCATCATCGACATCATCACCATCACCATCACCTTCAATTTTCACTTTTTGATTAAACCTCAAGAACAAACGTTGCAATTCTATCAAAGGTATATCTAGCTAAACCCTAATCTTAAAAATCTGATTTTTATAAGAGTTTCATAGTTATGTTGTCAATTGCTCAAGTCTATACGCGTACGTGTTAATTGTAATCGTTATTTTGATTGTTTGATGTGCTAGGGTTTAAAAACGAATTTGTATTTGTTTGATCAGAAAAATTAAGTTTTTCAAATGTTAATTATTATGTTATAATCAGATTCCTTGCAAAAAACTATTGAGTTTAGGCTTTGGATTCGCTTGATTTCGTTTCCGTATGATTAAGTTATGTCGATTTGAATTATCGTTGTGTTTTTGTTGCTTGATCAGAAATCTGGTATTGATAGAAAATTAATCGCCATGTGAGACTTATACCACTAGAAATATAATTTAAAAACACTCAAGTTAGACTAGGATATCATGTCGTTTGCTTATGTATAGCCCGAGATACGCTAGAATTAGTGTAAATGTAGTTTTATACAGCACTTGCATGAAAATAACCTTGTATGATAAAATATGTTAACTTCTGTGATTAAAGCTTTGCATATTTGAAAATTAGACAAAAAGTACTTCATCCTTCATGTGGATATCATAGGATAATTGTATCTAGATCTTCGGATAATCGTATGCGAATGTGACTAACTAAATGAGAATCGAATCTGTAAATTGCACACGATTTTGTTCTTTGTGAATGTTTTGTATTGTTTGAGCATGTATGCTTCTGGAAAATGAAACTTAACATGATATTTGACTTATTGTTAGTTTATGTCAATCTCTGAAACCTTACGCATTAGGCACGATAGAGCTATGCTTTATGCGAATTCTGAATTGAGCTGAAAAACTGAATGTTCAAATTGCACGAATAAACTGTACAAATTGGCTAAACAAAAGTTGCTAGATTTTTTATATGTGTTACTTTGATTTGTCCTTGAACTACGGCCACTGGTCTTGTATCAATTTCATGTTCCTAACTCCGGTTATAGCCAAAATTAAATCAGTGCACGGTCAGAAACTGACTTGGTAAACCTCAAATGTACCCCTTCTGATTCCTGACTTTTATTTATCGTATGAGACCCTAGCCGGAATTTTTGAAATCTATTTTAAGTCTATTTATGATCTGGAGTTATCCATGTTTATGTGAATTTTTTACTATGAGATAATATGCTAAGTATGCTACGTGTTCATGGATTTGGTGCACAACGATAAACTGAAATTGTGAAAATGATTATTCATGACCTAAAACGTATTGTATGACTTAGGTTTGACATGTTGACCAATATTTTACATGAACCTACTGATGTTGACTTTAGTTGACCAAATTGACCAAGTTTGACTTTTGGTTTGACTTCAGTTGACTTTGTTTGACTTGCATGATATAGTTGACTTTTACTTTAAATCGCGTCGAGTCGAGCAATAAGACAACGTATGCTATGAAACCACACTTTTATAAGATACATATATTGACCAACCTATATACGTATACTTAGGTTACATTACTCGGGTCTAAACTGTACAAGTCATTTGTCTTTCATTCCGAGCTTATTCAAAGGTGAGTCTACAGTCCTGCTTTTTACATGTTTCCAGGGATGAGAATACACGCTGTTATATTTACATTTTCAATTACTTTTATATTTACATGAGTACTACACATATGCATAATGAGTTTGTTCAAAAAGCCTCTAGCTTGAATACTTTTAATACCATCGGTGTAAGCACAATTTAGATGGACGGATCCGTTAGGTTGACAACCTCACCCACTATAAAAGCAGTGGTGCATTTATTTTGAACATTAAATACATTTGAACAAGTGTATAACGTTTTAGGAGGTAAAGGCGGGTATAGTGGCTTCTATACTCGGGTTAATGCTAGTATTCAGGTGCTCGGTGTATGCAGCGATAGAATCTCGTGGTCAAGGAAATTAAACTATTTTTCTGATAACTGTTTTTCAGATACTATACAACGATATTTAAACTGTGATTTACGAGCAAATGAGATAAAACTTGACAGGGTATTGTCTACAAATGATTGAAATTTGACATGGTAGCGTCAACAAACTTTTGAAACGAGAAACGGTGTTGTCTAAAAACTTTAACATTAAACTTTGGTGGTCTTTCACTAGTAAACGTTTTCGAAATGTTATTTCTTAAACATACTGTATTGTTTACCTAAAACCTGTAGATTCACTCAACATTATTGTTGACCCGTTTTGCGTGTTTTATTCTCAGGTATTAATTGCTTCCGCTGTAGAATATTTCTGTTACGTAGAAGTCAAGCCAAGCACTGGGACCAGAGTTAACATTCCGTTAAAGGGATTTGACGGGGTGTTACACTGAACTACTAATTACTCATCCAGGGATTGTTGAGGAAGAAACCATTAAATCAGAATCCTCTAGTGATTCAGATTCAACAAATCCAATCATGGAAAATCAGGAACCTCTAAGTATGGAAGATCGAATGAGAGCCATACGCACGGGCCAAGGGCATGCCATTACTCAACCAAACGTTAATGCGCTAGGTTATGAAATCAAAGGACAAATTCTACACATGGTAACTAATCAATGCCAATTTAGTGGTACACCAAAAGAAGATCCAAACATCTTCGAACCTTTAATAGGATCTGTACTCTATTCAAAATCAGAGAAGTTGAGAATGAACAGATCTATCTCATGTTATTTCCCTGGACTTTAAAGGAAGAAGCCAAATATTGGTTAGAATCGTTACCTGAAGGGGCGATTGACACATGGGATGTCTTAGTTGAAAATTTTCTTAAACAATTCTTTCCGGCATCTAAAGCCGTGATACTTCAAGGAGAAATTGTTACGTTCACACAAAAGCCAAATGAAACTCTATATGAGGCGTGGACAAGATTCGGAAAGTTGTTGAGAGGTTGTCCTCAACACGGTTTAGATACTTAACAAATAGTACAAATATTCTACCAAGGTGTCGACGTTGCTACACGAAAAGACATCGACACAGCAGCTGGTGGTTCCATTATGAAGAAACCGCAACCGAAGCTCACAAAATTATTGATAATACAGCCTCCCACTCTCATGAGTGGCATCAGGAAAAAGATATCTTTCATTCATCTAAAGCGGCTAGAGCCGATTCTAGCCATGACTTTAATTCCGTTCCTGCAAAGATAGATGCTTTCGAAAGACGAATGGAAAAGATGACTAAAGATATTCACGCAATACGAGTCAGTTGTGAGCAATGCGGTGGACCACACTTAACGAAAGATTGTCACGTTGAGCAAACGATGGAACAACGTGAGAATGTTTCCTACGTGAACCAAAGGCCGGGAAATAATTATCAAAATATTTATCAACCGCCAAGGCCAAACTTCAATTGAAATCAAAACATTCTTTACAATCCAAATGGACCCAACAATAACTCGTATAACCAACAAGGTCCGAATAACCAACCAACTCAAAACAACACTTTCAATCAACAAAGACCTGGCTTGTATAAACCACCACAACATACCGAAGAGAAAAAGCCAAATCTAGAAGAAATGATGGCAAAGCTAATGAAATCTCAAACACAATTTATTACATCTCAAACCCAAACAAATGAAAGGTTTGATCAGTCATTAAGAACTCAACAAGCTTCCATTTTGAATCTATAAAAACACGTAGGTACTCTTGCTAGCATGATGAGTGAGAGGGAACAAGGAAAGCTACCGAGTAATACTAAAGTAAATCCTCGGAATGAGAATGTTAATATGGTATCAATGAATTCTGGAAAACCAGCATCAGAAGATGGGAAGATTTTAGATGTGAGTAACAATGAAGAAGTTACACCCGCCACCACCACCCGAGTATGTAAAGCCAGTGGTGGCACCATACATACCACCCATCCCATTTCCAAGAAAAGGAGTTGAATATGAGCAAGTAATAGGTAACAAAATTTGTAATAGCTCTGGAAAGAAGAAGAAGAATAAGAAAGGGCAAGAAACAAAAACCGTAAAAGTAAACCTGGTGAAAACAGTTCCACCAAAAGTTCCACCCAGGTTGGGTGATCCGGGTGAATTTATTGTTCCTTGTCTACTTAGCGATTGTGTCATGTATGATGCACTAGCAGATTTCTCTTTCATTATAAGAGATTAGGTGTAGGTGCATTGAGTCCAACGAAAATGAGTGTTCGACTCTTTGATCAAACCATTAGGCACCCAGTTAGAATTGCTGACAACCTACCCGTTCAAGTAGATAATTTAACCTTTCTAGTCGAATTTATTGTCCTTGACATAGAAGAGGACTCAAACGTTCCTCTAATTTTAGGTCGATCATTCTTAGCGTCCATCGGGGCGTTAATTGATGTAAGAAAGGGTAGAATGACACTTAGTAATGATGAGAAATCGATCACCTTTATGATTCGAAAGTCTAAATCTCCACCAACCAACACCGTTGAACCAGCAAAAACGATTGGTAAGAACCATGTTGTTTTACCAACTCCAACGGTAGTGCTTAGCAATAATAAAACGCCTAAGTGTGGGGAAAATGAAGTAACACCTAATGATGACCTGATAACCAAGAACCCCGTTGTTGATATGAAATTAAATGATCCCGTTATTAATAGTTCAATGAAGAAACTTATTAAATGGATTCGCGATGCTAGAACCAAGGGGAACTTTAAGTTATGTAACCGGTTAGTATCCAATCTATCGCCTAAAGAAAAGGCGAAACTAGTTGAATTTGTGGATATTACACAGGAATCTGACCAATGGCTTAAAGCAAAAGTCACAGATATGCAAATTGATTATGGTCCAAGAGAAATTGACGATGAAGTTAATCACAATTTCGACACCACAGCTATGTAAGTGTGGGGAGATTCAAATGTTCTAAGAAATAATGTTGTCTAGGGTTAGTTATTCTGTTCTCGTGTAGTTCCTAGAATGGAATCCGATTGGTCTTTTCCACTAGCAGACACTAAAGAACTAGTTTTCTCCCCCCATTCTAAATTTTTTGTTTTGTAGGTTTTATATGAAATTAATATGCATTTTTAAATTTAAGTTTTGTGAGAATTTAAAAAAAATTTACTTTATTTCATTAAGTTTTAAAAAAAAATGATTTCGAAAATTCTTCGTGAGTTAAAGACTAGATCATAGAATCGAAATTGCTTTACCCAAAGACGGGGCGAAAAATTTTGTTATCATTATTTTTAATATTATTGATCTAAAGTATGCCAAAAACATTAAAAAAAACCTTTAAAAAAAGTTTGTATATATTTGTTTGTAGTTTATCTTATAAACAGGGTAAAATAGCGCATTTTCAAAGACTGGCATTAAGTTCAGCAAAAAGCTATTTTGACGACAAAACGAAAAACAAATGTGATGTAACAACAGACGGAATGTACAAATGAAGTGCACCATTTATCATTCAAAGCATACAACAATATGATTGGAAACTTTGGTTAAATTTTAATCATCTTTTTACGCTAATCACCCTTAATAATTTAAATTGTTACCGATTTCTTGCAAATGAGGGCATTGCGAGATCTTAAGTGTGGGAAGGGGTTAAATTCTTTGGGATTTTTAAAATTTTAATTTAAACACTTGGTTATCATTAAAAATACTAGTAACGCGGTAGTTGTATTAGAATCTAGTGCTCTCTGATAATAAAGAACAGCCCTAGTCTTATATACTAACTACCTACTTCTAGTAAAATTTTTAAAAATTTTCAACTAAATGAATTCAAAATCATATTTATACATATTTATGAACGATAAAACTAGGTGTTAATGCCGAAATTATTGTTACCTCGGAGAGAACATAAATGGAGAAACAACCCAAAACGTTAGAATTCATTTAAAATGGAATAGAGGAGAATAAAAAGGCAAAGAAAAAAAAATAAATAAATAAAAGCTAAGTGTGGGGAGAATATACCAAGTTATTCAATTAAAAACTGTATATCACATGTTTCTGTAAAGTTATTGCAGGTACTTTTGTTTTGGACTAAATTAACTATTTTGCCCGGTAAATTGTAATATAAATGGAAGAAAAGATGGATCTACATGATGAATCAATTCCATCATTAAAATGAAGTAAAGTCTTCAGAAAAAGAAATGCGCTTCTTGATTTAGGTCAGGAAGTTGTCCTCCAGACCAGCTGTAGGTTGATGAAAAATCTAGAAAAGTCATCTCTAAAATCAGCAGGGAATCCACGGACCTCAACATCAAACAGGGTCGCCAAGTGGTGAGACTTATCCTAACCATGAGAGGATCTGTCTCGTAAAATGGGGAGGGCGCCGTGCAAATTAGCTTGATAAGACTAATGAATCAGACCCCCAGAAAGGATAATCTCCTTAAAGATCAAAAATCAGCTTTTAAGCCTGATATTACTCAATCCTTGAGATTGACCTCAAAGATTGAGAATTACAAACTCATGGAATTCAATGATATCTAAACTCGAGCTTGAACGGGAAAATATTTTGATCAAATTACAAACCGATTTGTTTTCTGAAAACCTATTTTCAATGCGTTCATTACCATTGAACGTAAAATCCTAAGAATTCACCTGGAATTCATTAGGTCACCTGAACCAAATCGGGTGTCAACCGTAAGAACGGTGGTTGCATAGCATGGTCGAAGACAGGACCTTGTGCCAGACTGAAAAACTATAGGGTGATCTTTACTATTGCTCCTACAAAGGATAGTAATTGCATCCGACACTATATAGACCATAATTAAAAGCATGTCACCGGACATTGCCCTAACAGTTGCTTGTTCAACGCTTTCCTTTACAACCGGACGGTAGTTTACCGAAAGGTAATATACGGAGCAAGTAAACTGGACGTGTTGCTTTTCCAATACAAGGTTAGCAAGTGGGTGACACAAAACCATAAGTTTTGAGCTAAAATTTTTAAATCTGAAACCCACAAAAACATTTTGCAAACACCGGTGAATTGTTATTCCGGAAAACTTATCTAGGGTAAAAGCTAGATTGAATTTTCAAAAGTTCAAATGTTTTCATAAAGATCCGATTTCCTTACAGGATCTAAATTTTCATAGTCATATGGGACTGTAAACCACATCGTTACTATCATTGTTCATACCGCCGTATTGAAATCACTGATGTACAAAGTGTGAAGAATAAAGAAGTGATTTTGGTAAAGTTATATTCAAGTTCTATATTACTTGAGGACAAGCAACGCTCAAGTGTGAGAATATTTGATAATGCTAAAAACGAACATATATTTCATAGCATTATCCTTCAAGAAAGACAAGCTTTTAATTGCAATTGTTCTAATTTCAAGTAATTATCGTTTAAATAATAAAAGGTGAAGACAAAAGACAGATTCGACGATTTGAAGACACAAATGACCAAAAAGCTAAAAAGTACAAAGTACATTTCAAGTGGTTCTATTTATTGATGAGAAACGTCTCAAAATTACAAAAGTACCAGCCGCAAAATGCAAAATACAAGATATTAAATTATACGAAAAGGCGTTCGAAAATCAGGAATCGAGACATGAACCAACTTTCAACGCTCGACGCAACGGAGCTGAAAGTACAAGACAACTATGCACAAGAATATAATATAATATTTAAATAATTCATAATAATAATAATAATAAATAATAAAAAGTTGTTAATTGAGCATAGTTAAAGGGTCATAAGTGAAAATTTCAAATCAATAATTCGCAACGAGATATTATTGATTCAAATTTGAATGGTAGCCAGCTAACATTCCACCAACAACAGTATCAATCATTTGCCTATAAAAGCAAGGCACGGAGTAATGAAGAAACTACACCTTTTTCTTTTCCTTTCTCATATCATATACGAAATATATATATTTATTTATATTTTATAATTATAATTTTAATTTAAGTTTAATAATAATTGGGTTATTGTAAGAATGTTTTACGGGTTTTAAATCGAAACTCTGTCCGTGTAACACTACGCTATAAATAATCATTGTAAGTTATGTTCTTCCTTTTTAAATTAATGTCTCGTAACTAAGTTATTATTATGCTTATTTAAGTCGAAGTAATCGTGATGTTTGACTAAATATTAAGACGGGGTTATTGAACTTTGGACCATAATTAAGGTTTGGGCAAAAGACCGACACTTGTGGAAATTGGACTATTGACTATTAATAGATGGGGGGTATTGTCTAATTGAGTGACAACTCATTGGAGTCTGTCGAACCTATCTTCAAATTAATTAACCTAATAATTAATAATGATTATGGTTATCCTATTTAGTGACGTTCATATGGAATCTATTATAATCATTTAATTAATTATTCGGGTTGGGTAATTGATTATTCAAACTAATCAAGTGGGTAAATTAATTTTCATATCTAATCAAAACAGGGGTGGATTACATATAGTGATAACTGGTGTAATTATTGACAGAAGTGATAACTGCGTCACAGTTTAAATCCTTAATTAGTGGGGATATTTGACTTCGAGTATAAGGGTAATTTGACGAGGACACTAGCACTTTATATTTATGATCGATGGACTATTATGGACAAAAACCAGATAGGTATCAAATAAACCAGGACAAAGGACAATTAACTCGGGTAACAATTAATTAAAATCAAACGTCAAACATCATGATTACGGAAGTTTAAATAAGCATAATCCTTTTATTTCATATTCTATCGCAATTTTATTTATTGTTATTTTATTTATCGTCATTTATTTATTTTACGCACTTTAATTATTGTCATTTATCTTTACGCTTAAAAATATAAAATCGACAAACCGGTCATTAAACGGTAAATCCCCCCAAAGTTACCTATAATTACTATATATTACTAAATCTAGTTTAACTATTTAATTAACTAATTTGACCTAGTAAGACACCCAATAATAGTGTCCACGGATCGACCTCCTGGACCTTAACTTAGCTATATTATTACACGATAGGTATACTTGCCTTTTGTGTTTTAGCTTAATTTAGGTGATTTCCTGTAGTAAATAAATATAAAACTGATAGCCGTTTCATACACACCCTCTAGAACACATTAGTTATTGTGGTTCACATCTATAATTATGTATCTATATAGTGTATATATAATATTATTTCAGTGAATCAATCACTCAAACAAAACAGTGTAATTTAGTTAATAATATAATAATAATATTTAACAAATATCATGTGAATGGAAAAGAAAGAAACATGTACAATTAGCATTACAGTGAAGCCATCGGTACTTTGTACCTATTTAGTCGACATCCCAATTTTTCGGATATTATTTCGTACACCGTTGTTAATCTGTGGCAGATAAAAAGTCATCAGAAAAATCCATATTTTTAAATTAACTATAATTATTTATTTTGGTCATTATGGTATAAAATTCGATCATTAATTATTAAATAAAATTTACATTAATTATTCACTCCCAACCCCAAGTAAAATATAAAAATTTTTAAAATTTAATAACTAGATCCTAAATACATTTTTTAGTAAGCCTAAAGTTTATAGAACTCATTTTCGAATCACCATTTATTTTATAATCATATAAGTTTGAATTTTATCTTGCTTATTATCAATCGGAACATCAAATGAGGATTACATCCATTTAATATTTATTTTTAATATACTTTATTTATATATATAGATATGTTTAGATAATAATTATAATATCTTCTTTTTATTTTATTTTACATAATTAACTTTTTTAATAACAATAATATATAATATTTTGAATTATATTTTCAATTATTATTTATATACATATATATACACATAACTATTTACAATTAATTATTCGTGAATCGTCGGAATTTGGTCGAGATTAAATGAATGTATGAACATAGTTTTAAAATGTTTAAGATTCAATTTAACAAACTTTGCTTATCGTGTCGGAATAATATAAAGATCAAGTTTAAATTTGGTCGGAAATTCCCGGGTCGTCACAGTACCTACCCGTTAAAGAAATTTCGTCCTGAAATTTGAGTGTGGTCATCATGGTTAACAATAAAAGTGTTTTATGACGAATATGAGTTGATAAATAGAGTTTTATCATTATTGATTAATATAGATAAAACGATTTAATCACTCGAAGCGTACGAATGAAGCTATCACTAAATAATGAGATGAGATAGACAAGCTTCATCATAACTTTTCACTAGTCATGGTTGAATTCCGGAATTCAAGGGATTTGGAAAAAAAATCTTTCGTAATAAGATCTGGTTCTCCAGTAATTAAGGAAATAGGATCCTCTTTAATTAGATGCGATTATCTGTCCCGATTACTACGTCGGATATCTCCATTATAAATTTACCTTTTCCGTTCCATTAGTTTTCACCACTTCTATACTCAATTCCTAAATTCAAAAGATTGTGAAAATGCTTAATCCCATTCTGATTCTTGTTCTTATCCTCACTATCGCAACAATCATTCTCCTTTTCCATTTACCACCGGAGGAATTTGTTTTCTTCTACTTCGCCCTTGGGGTTGTAATGTTTTTAATTCTCCCGTGTCTTTATGTTGCGATAAACATTGATATACACGGTTTGTGATTTTATGTGTTGTTATCGAGCTTTATATTCCCCCTTATATTTTGGAGTTTCATACTTTTGTTTTCTCTTCCCGACTTTAAGTCAAGCAAATAATGGTCCAGAATTCGTAGATATAGAGTTTCGAATGATTATAATGTTCTAATCAGGAAGGAACGTGATAGCACGATTTAAATTTTTAAATTTATCAACATCACGGAAGATAGAACCATCAAGAATGTGAAGACCTGTCCTAATCCATCCGGACGATGTCCATATCGATTATAAACGATTCACAACAGTTGATTACATCGCGAGGTACTTGACCTCTATATGATACATTTTACAAACATTGCATTCGTTTTTGAAAAGTCAATCTTTCATTACATCAAAAGTTGACAGGCATGCATACCATTTCATAATATATCCAACTATAATTGACTTAATAATAATCTTGATGAACTCGACGACTCGAATGCAACGTCTTTTGAAATATGCCATGAATGACTCCAAGTAACATCTATAAAATGAGCAAATGCACAGCGGAAGATTTCTTTCGTACCTGAGAATAAACATGCTTTCAAGTGTCAACCAAAAGGCTGGTGAGTTCATTAGTTTATCATAAATAATCATTTCATAATTTTAATAGACCACAAGATTTCATATTTCCATTTCTCATAAACATACGTCCCATGCATAGAGACAAAAATATCATTCATATGGATTGAACACCTGGTAACCGACATTCACAATATACATATAAGAATATCCCCATCATTCCGGGATCCTCCATCGGACATGATATAAATTTCGAAGTACTAAAGCATCCGGTACTTTGGATGGGGCTTGTTGGGCCCGATAGATCTATCTTTAGAGTTCGCGTCAATTAGGGTGTCTGTTCCCTAATTCTTAGATTACCAGACTTAATAAAAAGGGGCATATTCGATTTCGATAATTCAACCATAGAATGTAGTTTCACGTACTTGTGTCTATTTCGTAAAACAGTTATAAAAGCAGCGCATGTATTCTCAGTCCCAAAAATATATATTGCAAAAGCATTTAAAAAGGGAGTAATGAAACTCACCATACTGTATTTTGTAGTAAAAATACATATGACGATATTGAACAATGCAGGGTTGGCCTCAGATTCACGAACCTATATCATTTGTATTTTTATTAATATACATAGTTGTAATCGAACCAATATTTATATTATTATTAGTGATAATTTTTATATTATTAACCTATAAAGTATTTATATATTTAAGTTATGGTTATTGTATTTATTTTTATATATATAATCTTTTGTTTACAAAATAATAGTTTTGGTAAAAATAATCATAGTAGTAATAATAATTATTATATTAATAATAATAAAAATATCAGTAATTTTTAATATAATGAATACTTTATTAATAATAATAATGGTACTAAAGATGTTACTTTTAATAATAATACTTTTACTAGCAATGATAATAAGAATGATATTAATAATAATAATAATAATAATAATAATAATAATAATAATAATAATAATAATAATAATAATAATAATAATAATAATAATAATAATAATAATAATAATAATAATGATGATAATGAATATATGTTTATCATAATCATAACTATATAATATATATAAATCACAATTTCCATTACAAAAATGAAAAGATTGAATTATAGTTTATACCCTTCGAGAGAACGAGAAATCGAATGATCGAGTGTGATCGTGGTGAAATCGAACAGAAAACAGACAGAGTTATCATCATGATCATAACCATATTCATCATTTTACCCGTATCCTAAATATCTTCATCATCCACATCATTAACTTTTCATCATCGATATCATTTCGTCTCCCCCGTCGTCGTCATCATTCTAACCATCATCATATTCATAAAACATCATCGAACATCTATCCATCATCATCGTCATCTTATATCATGTATTATTATCATATCATAACCGATAAACTTATCGTCTCTAACACGATTACCACCAAACTTACGACTTAATTCATCATCATAATTATTATCGTCACACCATCGAGACTATCATCATACCATCCTCGTTTTAATTATCCTAGTAGTCCATCATGAATCATTATCTCACATCATCGTTATCCTTAACATACACCTTGATGTATCACCATCATCCTCCGGTTATCATCATCGATAATCAACATCATCATCATCATTAATCAGTAAAAGAGATAGAAATATAAATAATGCGTTTGTGGATATGTTGAAATCGAATTATAACAGAACAACAACCCATGGATTTTGCAAATAGTGACCCATGTTTCAAGTCAAAACAAAAGAATAAAACAAATCCATGAAACGAATGGGATTCTCTCGGCCCAATTAAACAAAGGGATATGGCAGCTCGATTACGGTCCAAAAGCAGCAAATTTCAGTCACAATTTATAATCGTAATAGATAACAAGTAGGGTGTCGGTGTAGGATTTTGATATCAGGAATATATGGAACACTTTACAGCCATATCACCACCATTCCATTATTATATTTAGCTCAAAAGAAATCCTTTTGTATATCAATTGGATTGTTGTTTAATGATTTGTCTGCCAATATGAAAACGTCACGTCCTACCCGTTTAAAGCATACACTATCACTCGTCATACCATCATCCTTCATCATCATTAATCTAATACATCATCATCATTCTTTACTCTATCGATAACACTTAATTATTATCTCGAGCAGAAACATGGTATCATCATCTGTTCATCATCATTGTATACAAACCTCTCGATCATAATCAAATTCTGTTAATACCTATATGGCCTAACTGAGAATACAAGCTTTTGGCCCAAATAGCAACCCAAACCATGAACAATAGTCGACCCAGTTTGTATTTATCGGCCCAGCTATCAAATAAAACATGGTTCATGCTTAACAGACTCAAAGGTCCGCTAACTCTTTTCAATGTAAACACACCGACATTCAAACTTAAATTAGTGTAATGCTCAACATACAAAAAGAAAAGTGAGTGGGGATAATTGTTTAATAGTGGTCGGCCATTTAGGAAAAAGGAGGATTCACAAGTGCTTTAAAACCAAGTTGACAAAATTTAAATAATTAACAAGTATTACTTCTTTTCTATTGTTTGTATGCTCCATCAGCGCATCATCTTTTTCTCTAATTCTATACGTCGATCACAGAAGATAATAGCAAGGATTGGAGGTGGTGAGGGTGGTTGTGATTTGCATTAACCCGTAATAGAAACAAGGAACATGAAGGAAAATGGGTGATGGGGTTCGTAGCTTGTTGGTCCATGGTGTTTTGTTGATGAATTCGTAAACAGAAAACAAATACCCTCGATGTTACAGTGATGGTGGTCGTGGCCATGGTGGGTAAAGGTGACGGTTTTAGGTGGGTTCAAATGTAGAACAGATATATACAATTCGATGTTTATGTGGGTTTGTTTGAACAAATATAGTCGTGACGATAGTGCTCGAATAGGCTCAATGAATGATAGTGGTTTCATGATGTTTGGTCTCGGTTAAGAGGTGGGGTTGGTAAACAACAACAAAAGCTCGCAAGTAATGGTGGTGATCGGTTAAATCATACATATTCGGGTATGAGTAGTATAGAGATGTGATGGGGAATTGAAGATGAGGATTATGGCAAAAGTTATGGCTTGGTGATGTTTGAAAGTTGTTCTCCGTTAAGTAAAGAAAATAAAGGAGTAATATTTATATAGAGAAGAAAGAAAGAATATGAATTCCATTATTAAAATCATGCATATGTCTATTGATGAATTGGATGCAGAGTCCACAAAAAAATAGTAATAGCAAACTAATAGTGTGATTGAGGTGATTGGAAACCGAAAGTGATTTTAAATCACATATGAATTCGCAAGTGGGTGAGGTGGATGGATATATCACCTATAATTTATATTACTCCGTACTCAATCAATATGATATAAATCAATTATTAATCATAAAAGTAATGTGTAATTGATGTGGGCTCATACTAACACAGTAATCGAATCTTAAGATTAAGTGTTTTGTTTGAGTGCATGAATATCAAATAATATATCAATGTATGTACTAGAAGAACTAGCAAGTGGATCAAGTGAATGGAAAAAGAAAAAGAAAAAAAAGAATAAAAATATCATACATTAAACGTGTAGGAATATATATTAGCAGCCTCTTTATTGGGTTAATGTGTCGACTGTTTCAATTTAGGTAGTGTATCATGCTCCTAAATATATATTTAATAAGCGTATAATTTATATAACATTTTCATATCACCGTTATTTTAAAATCACATAAGTTCGAAATTAAACTTCTCTAAGTAATAATCGAAACGTTCAACGAGTATTACAATCATTAATTATACTCTATACATATATTTATATTTATTTTTATATGTATACACATTTATTTACAAATAATGGTTCGTGAATCGTCGAGAATGGTTGAAGGTCATTTGATTATATGAACACAGTTCGAAGTTTTCGAGACTCAGTTTAATAGACTTTGCTTATCGTGTCGAAATCATATAAAGATTAAAGTTTAAATTTGATCGAAAATTCCCGGGTCACTACAGTACCTACCCGTTAAAGAAATTTCATCCCCGAAATTTGATAGAGGTCGTCATGGATAACAATAAGAATGTTTTCATGACAAATATGAGTTGATAAATAGAGTTTTATTATTATTGAGTAATATGGATAAAACCATTTGATTTTGTGAAGAGTACAAGTGAAGCTATCACCAAAGAGTGAAATGAGTAGGTATAGATTCGTCATATCCTTTGACGTAGATAGGATTGATTTCCAAGTTCAAGAGATTTGGAGAAAATCTTCGTAATAAGATTTGATTCTTCGGTAATCAAGAGAATTAGGATCCGCTTTGAATGCGATCATCTGTTTTGATTGCTCTGTCGGATATCTTACTATAAATCCACCCCCGTCGTTTCCTTACAATTCACACCTTCTATTCTTTCTCCCTCAACTCATACTTTAAAATATTCGTCGATATGCTCCATCCCATTCTGATCCTTGATATACTCTTAATTTTCACATCTGTTATTCTTCTTTTTCATCTACCACCGGAGGATTTTATTTACTTCTACTATTATCTTGGGGTTATAGTGTTATTAATTTTCCCGTGCCTTTACGTGGCAATACATATTGATATGCACGGTTTGTAATTTATGAGTTGTTGTCGAGCTTTATATTTTTCTTCTATATTCAAGAGTTCCATACTTTTGTCTCCTCTTCCCGACTTCAAGTCAAGCGAATAATGGTCCGGAATTCGTAGGTATGGATTTTTTTTTGATGAACATAGTTAATGTTTTAAGAAAGGAATCGTAATGGCACGATCTCGATTTGGTAAATTACCAGAATATCCGAAAAGATAGAACTTATCAAGAAGATATGTTCTTAATATGTTTGGAGATTGGATAGAATGTAAGAGTCGTGTAAATGACACATGATGACGGTATGTTCTGTGAATCATCACGTTCCATTAGAAACTCAGCATGAATTACTGTAATATAATCACGTTGATCAAGTGTCATTATATTATACTAACTCATGCATCAGTTCCCAACATTACTTCAATAACATTCATATTTTAAGCTCGAAAGTTTACAGAATATAGAAACTAACAGTTTCTATATGATGTAACACTGATAACACGAAGAGATTAATGATTTCAGACAAGAATAGTTATAAAAAATATCTTCAGAAATATGGAGGATATTTATAATGAAAGATACGATGATATCTTAGAATTTCTAATATCGATGGATGATGAAGAAGATTTATCCGTAAGGGTTTAGATTCAGAAGCAAGGTATTCGCTAAAGATTTCATCAGAAACATAATCATTTGAATTCTTTGAAGTCAAACTTATTCTTTGTGATTTGTCCACGGCTTTCTTCATAGTTTCGCATAATCTGCTTTTCGGTACTAAATTTTATATTGAATGTTTCCAATATAATGATACACAGGAAGCACGAAGAGGTATATAATTTCGGACGAGAATATTTATGAAAAATATCCTCAGAAATATCGAAGATATTGATGATGATATTTTGGAATTTCTAAGTTCGATGGTTGATGGAGAAAGATTTTTCGCAAGATTTTAACATGACTTCGGAGCAAGATATTCTCTAAAGATTTCAACAGATCCAGAATTATCTGGATTCTTTGAATATAGGGTATGGTCCTTGTATTTGTCCTTGTTCTCCTTCATGGTTAACTCTATCCGTTTTCCAGTTCAACATTTCTGAGCTTTTCCAACATATTATTCTTTATCATCAAACTTCCGACGACTAAGGTCATTTACGGTTATCTACAGTTTCTGCTGCTTCATTCAGCTTTTTCAAAGTTCAATGTATTAATTCGTAGGCTGGGTGCTTTTCAAAATTTCTGAATGGAAGATCATTATTCTAAAAGATAAATGTTATACATATAACTGTTGATGTAGATATGCTGTGAGTTTTCAAAGTACTGTTTGCTGATTCCCGGTAATTGATATGGCAGTTCTCGTTACAAGATACGGATGAGTATATGACAGGGTTTCAATGAATAAATATAATGATTTGTCAGAGAGATTTAAGCCAAGAAGTAACGAGGTTTCCGGTATGTCTACTGGTAATATGGTGGAATATAAAAGAATTCTCCGGTATCAAAAAGGTAATCGTATATATCAGGATTATAGTAAGGCTACTTCGAATGAAAAGTCGAAGTTAACTTGTTGAAGCTGTGACAAAATTGGCTACCTTGACAAGGGATCGCAAGTTATTTTTGCTAATAAATGCCAAAGGATCTGACGCGGCTACGTGTTAAACTTTTACTCAGTTGCCGAGAGTTTCTCAGGTGCATAACTATATGCATAAATCTTTTCCTTCCGTAGATGAAGTGCGATTGATTCATCCTATCGATTGAGGTGTTTTCAAGAATCATGAAAGGTTTGAACGCAGAATGTAATCGTGAAGATACAAATGAGGTTTAAGACGAAATCAAGTGGCAAACTTGAAGAAGTTTTTAGTTTCATATGTTATAATCAATATTTTAATTCATTTTAATTGTCCAACATTGTTAGTCCACAGTCGATAGTCCACAGTTAGCAGTGTACAAATAATAATTCATATATAGTTTATTATATAATATTCGAATTAATTAATACGTATCGTGACCCGTGTACATGTCTCAGACTCGATCACAACTCAAATTATATATATTATTATAGAATCAACCTCAACCCTGTATAGAGAACTCGATCATTACTGCATATAGAGTGTCTATGGTTATTCCAAATAATATATATAAATGCGTCGATATGATATGTCAAAACCTTGTATACGTGTCCCGATATTTAAAATGTGTAAATTAAATAACGATAAATAAAGTGCGTAAAGTTAATAACATAAATTAAATGACGATAAATAAAATTGCGAGAATGTAAATTTCGATAATTAAATTGCGATAAAATAAAATGTAATCAGTTAGCTAGGAACAATTAGCTAGGAACAGTTAGCGTGTATTCTTAACAAAATTTCTCATAGTTAATTTGTTTGTTTCTAACAAATTTTATTTTGTCAAATGTTTTCTTCATTATGCCACTTGTTGGATTCTGATAAACCAAAATCCAAATATGAAATTGAATGAATATGGTTATTCTGTGGTAAACGGATTTGTATATCGGTGGATGTAAGTAGGATAGTATATGACTGTTGAAACAGATTCGAAGAACGTACAATGTAACTTATTAATGTGAAATTTAGATATTCCTCGGGTATTACCTACCCGTTAAAATATTTTCACCATTAACAGTTTGTACAAAAGAATTTTTAATTACAATCTTTATGAAAACATATATACATATATATTTTCTTCAGATGTATTCATGGATTTAATGAGTTAATGCGATATTAAACTCATTAGGCTTACGGCTAGAACTAGAATACATAATATCTAAAACATTAGAGATTATGTAATCGCCATGAAGGACGAAGATAGTTTATGTAGAACGATTCGTAGAATGATGATTATGCTTGAGGTACATATAGTGATATTGAAGCATGGATTGTTGATGGTACTGGTGCTGTTACTGATGGTACTGTTGGTGCCGGTGATGTTGTTGAAGCTGGTACATTTTACACCATATTCTCCGAATTGATTTTTTGATCGCGAAGTTCGTTGACTTATTACTCCAGGATGATTGTCGGTAGGAACGAGCGGATGAATAAGGTTCGGAATTGTGGATAGAATATAATCTTGTCGAGTTACCCTGGAAATGAGACTGAAAATGGTGTCTCGAACAGGTTCGCCGGTAACCGCTTCAGGTTCATTGTCAAGAAGTGAATTCGGTTGGTGGAAGGGATCGCCTTCTTCGCGTCTCCATTGATTAAGTCAACTACGAACTCATCAAAGGAATTGAGGATGACTGATTGATTGATTCATTCCGGTGACACCGCTTTCAGAATTCAGGTGAATATCCAGGTCGGAATAGCTGTCGGAATCTGAGGAATTCGAACTGGTTGAGGGATTCATCTCGTACGATCAAATGAAGGACTTTTCGATAAGAAATAGATTATAAGATGTAGATTAGTACCCTGTAATACATAATTTACATATGTATATATAATATAAAATCCCATAAACTACTGAGGAATCTACGGAAGCTGTCAGGCAAAGGTAACAATAACAGATATGCCAAGATATGGATTTATCTATACACTGTCTATGCAATAGAGGCAGTAAGATGTGTCTAGACTTTAAGGATGATAAGAAATAAATTTTTCGACACTAAATGATAAGCAAAACTTTTGACATGCAGACTGAAATGTCCCGTTCTTATTGATTAAAAACGTTCCATATTAATTGATTTCGTTGCGAGGTTTTGACCT
Source organism: Rutidosis leptorrhynchoides (assembly GCF_046630445.1). NCBI lineage: Eukaryota > Viridiplantae > Streptophyta > Magnoliopsida > Asterales > Asteraceae > Rutidosis > Rutidosis leptorrhynchoides. The sequence goes on from NC_092341.1 coordinate 32,938,051, forward strand.
CTATATGAGACATTTTTCAAAGACTGCATTCATTTTTAAAACAAACCATAACCTTTATTTCATAGATAAAGGTTTTAAAAAGCTTTACGTAGATTATCAAATAATGATAATCTAAAATATCCTGTTTACACACGACCATTACATAATGGTTAACAATACAAATATGTTACAACAAAATAAGTTTCTTGAATGCAGTTTTTACACAATATCATACAAGCATGGACTCCAAATCTCGTCCTTATTTAAGTATGCGACAGCGGAAGCTCTTAATAATCACCTGAGAATAAACATGCTTAAAACGTCAACAAAAATGTTGGTGAGTTATAGGTTTAACCTATATATATCAAATCATAATAATAGACCACAAGATTTCATATTTCAATACACATCCCATACATAGAGATAAAAATCATTCATATGGTGAACACCTGGTAACCGACATTAACAAGATGCATATATAAGAATATCCCCATCATTCCGGGACACCCTTCGGATATGATATAAATTTCGAAGTACTAAAGCATCCGGTACTTTGGATGGGGTTTGTTAGGCCCAATAGATCTATCTTTAGGATTCGCGTCAATTAGGGTGTCTGTTCCCTAATTCTTAGATTACCAGACTTAATAAAAAGGGGCATATTCGATTTCGATAATTCAACCATAGAATGTAGTTTCACGTACTTGTGTCTATTTTGTAAATCATTTATAAAACCTGCATGTATTCTCATCCCAAAAATATTAGATTTTAAAAGTGGGACTATAACTCACTTTCATAGATTTTTACTTCGTCGGGAAGTAAGACTTGGCCACTGGTTGATTCACGAACCTATAACAATATATACATATATATCAAAGTATGTTCAAAATATATTTACAACACTTTTAATATATTTTGATGTTTTAAGTTTATTAAGTCAGCTGTCCTCGTTAGTAACCTACAACTAGTTGTCCACAGTTAGATGTACAGAAATAAATCGATAAATATTATCTTGAATCAATCCACGACCCAGTGTATACGTATCTCAGTATTGATCACAACTCAAACTATATATATTTTGGAATCAACCTCAACCCTGTATAGCTAACTCCAACATTCACATATAGAGTGTCTATGGTTGTTCCGAAATATATATAGATGTGTCGACATGATAGGTCGAAACATTGTATACGTGTCTATGGTATCTCAAGATTACATAATATACAATACAAGTTGATTAAGTTATGGTTGGAATAGATTTGTTACCAATTTTCACGTAGCTAAAATGAGAAAAATTATCCAATCTTGTTTTACCCATAACTTCTTCATTTTAAATCCGTTTTGAGTGAATCAAATTGCTATGGTTTCATATTGAAGTCGGAAAAGTATAGGTTTTATGAATCTTGTTTTACCCATAACTTCTTCATTGCTATGGTTTTATGAATCTAAACAGAAAAGTATAGGTTTATAGTCGGAAAAATAAGTTACAAGTCGTTTTTGTAAAGGTAGTCATTTCAGTCGAAAGAACGACGTCTAGATGACCATTTTAGAAAACATACTTCCACTTTGAGTTTAATCATAATTTTTGGATATAGTTTCATGTTCATAATAAAAATCATTTTCTCAGAATAGCAACTTTTAAATCAAAGTTTATCATAGTTTTTAATTAACTAACCCAAAACAGCCCGCGGTGTTACTACGACGGCGTAAATCCGGTTTTACGGTATTTTTCGTGTTTCCAGGTTTTAAATCATTAAGTTAGCATATCATATAGATATAGAACATGTGTTTAGTTGATTTTAAAAGTCAAGTTAGAAGGATTAACTTTTGTTTGCGAACAAGTTTAGAATTAACTAAACTATGTTCTAGTGATTACAAGTTTAAACCTTCGAATAAGATAGCTTTATATGTATGAATCGAATGATGTTATGAACATCATTACTACCTTAAGTTCCTTGGATAAACCTACTGGAAAAGAGAAAAATGGATCTAGCTTCAACGGATCCTTGGATGGCTCGAAGTTCTTGAAGCAGAATCATGACACGAAAACAAGTTCAAGTAAGATCATCACTTGAAATAAGATTGTTATAGTTATAGAAATTGAACCAAAGTTTGAATATGATTATTACCTTGTATTAGAATGATAAGCTACTGTAAGAAACAAAGATTTCTTGAGGTTGGATGATCACCTTACAAGATTGGAAGTGAGCTAGCAAACTTGAAAGTATTCTTGATTTTATGAAACTAGAACTTTTGAAATTTATGAAGAACACTTAGAACTTGAAGATAGAACTTGAGAGAGATCAATTAGATGAAGAAAATTGAAGAATGAAAGTGTTTGTAGGTGTTTTTGGTCGTTGGTGTATGGATTAGATATAAAGGATATGTAATTTTGTTTTCATGTAAATAAGTCATGAATGATTACTCATATTTTTATAATTTTATGAGATATTTCATGCTAGTTGCCAAATGATGGTTCCCACATGTGTTAGGTGACTCACATGGGCTGCTAAGAGCTGATCATTGGAGTGTATATATGTGACGACCCGAAAATTTCCGACTAAATTTAAACTTTATCTTTATATTATTCTGACACGATAAGCAATGTTTGTTAAGTTAAATCTCAAGGATTTTAAACTATGTTTATACATTCATTTAAACCTCGACCAAATTCCAATGATTCACGAACCATTAAATGAACATATATGAATATGTATGTATATGTGTATATGTTATAAATTGAAAATGTCAACAAAGTATTTAAACGTATAATGCTTTATATGAACGTATTTGTTTCAATATGATTATCGACGAAATTAAAAAAATATATTAAATGATTGAATTATCAGAAACATTGAATTATGATTACAAGTCTCTGTTGAGAGGTCCACTATGATTTGAGAAAATCTATTCATCTTAACGATATTCGGAATAATTTGTAAAGCTATTTATAAATAAAAATAAAAAGTGTCATTTACGAAAGTTAGACAAAAGCTAGTGGAGAATTGGTTTCCATAATATTCTATTAATCTATTTTCAAACGTACAAAAACGTTTTCAGTTTAAAAAGAACTTTATTATTAAAACGTATATAACTTTTATAAATATCTAGAATCACTTTTGACAACTCATTACTTAACCAGTATAATAAATATAACGATATTTATATTTTATTTCATTAAATATATATAACGATTTAAATTAATATTATATATATTTATACGCGTATTATACATACATAGTTTTTATACTTTTACTATACTTTAACTTTACCTTTACTTTATTTTTACTTTACCTTAACTTTAATAATTCATACTTTAATAATTCACTTTAATAATTCATACTTTAATAATTCACTTTAATAATTCATACTTTAATAATTCACTTTAATAATTCATACTTTAATAATTCACTTTAATAATTCAAAAATCTATTATAAATAGAATTCAATAGGTTTCATTATTTGATAGAAACTTGAAAATATTTTCTCTAAACTCTCTCAGTCGATTTACATATATATTTACTCCGTATTATTTCAAGAAATTATCAGTATACATAAAATATTACGACGGAGTGCTGTCCGAGTGATTTCGAAATTGTTTTTCGAGCGAGATAGAGCTAAGGAAATTATGGGTTAAAGCTATGGAGGTTATGGGTATGGTTCGGGAGTATTGCTCGTGAGTCAAACTAGTGTTTATCATCTCCGTTGCGTCTACATACTTTTTCTGCAATATTGAATCTCAATATTGATACATTCATGAATCCAAGGCCAACATTGCACTTGTTCAATGACGTTATATGTATTTTTACTACAAAATACAGTATTGTGAGTTTCATTTGCTCCCTTTTTATATATATTTTTGGGCTGAGAATACATGCGCTGATTTATAAATGTTTTACGAAATAGGCACAAGTACTAAAACTAATTCTATGTGGGTTTAAACCAGAAATATACCTTTAGCTTGGTAACATTAAACTACTTGTCTATGTACGGTAGGCGAGAATCCTAAAGATAGATCTATTGGGCCTGACAAACCCCATCCTGACTATGGGATGCTTTAGTACTTCGAGGTTATTTTAAACACACCTGACCTGGTGTACTTCAGAGGGTAAAACATGAACGTTAAGGCTTGTTACCGGGTGCCTACAACTTATAGAATACTTTTATACACTTGCGAGTGTACATATATTTATAAACGGAAATCTTGAGGTCTATTAATATATTGAAATGATTGTTATGATAAACCTATGAACTCACCAACCTTTTGGTTGACACTTTAAAGCATGTTTATTCTCAGGTATTAAAGAAATCTTCCGCTGTGCATTAGCTCATTTTAAGGATATTACTTGGAGTCATTCATGGCATATTTTGAAAGACGTTGCATTCGAGTCATTGAGTTCATCAAGATTATTATTATGTCAATTATAGTTGGATGTATTATGAAATGGTGTGCATGCCGTCAACTTTCATTGTAAAGAAAGTTTGTCTTTTAAAAACGAATGCAATGTTTATAAAATGTATCATATAGAGGTCAAATACCTCGCGATGTAATCAACTATTGTGAATCGTTTATAATGTATATGAACGGGTCCTTTCAGTTGGTATCAGAGCGGTGGTCTTAGCGAACCAGGTCTGCATTAGTGTGTCTAACTGATAGTCGTTAGGATGCATTAGTGAGCCTGGACTTCGACCGTGTCTGCATGTCAAAAGTTTTGCTTATCATTTTTGTCGGAAATTGCCTGCTTATCATTCTTAGTCTAGACACGTCTTACTGCATTGATTGCATGAATAGTGTATAGACAAAATTCATATCTTAGCGTATCTGCTAATCCATATCTTAGCGTATCTGTTACTGTAAACTTTGCCTGACATATCCCGTAAATTCCTCCGTAATCTACGAAATCTTTTGTGCTATATATATAGATATTCTATGTAATTAGAATACCACCCGATAGCCGAAAAATCATTTCATATCGAAAAATCCTTTATTCAATCGAACGAAATGGAATTCGTCATTAGTTCAAGTCCCTCGAATTCCGATATGGAATCCCACTCAAGCTCCGAAAGCAGTGTGACCGGAATGGATCAACCAATTAGCCATCATCTATTCTGGATGAATTGGGGATAGGTTCGTAGACTCCTCAATAACTGGAGACAAGAAGAAGGTGATCCCTTCCATCCACCACATTGCCCTCTTGGCGATGAACCTGAAGCACTTACCGGCGAACCGGTCCGAAACACCATTTTCTCTCTCATTTCCAGAGTATCTCGTCACGATTATATACTACATCAAATTCTAGATTTTATTTATCCGCTCGTCCGAACCGACAATCACCCCGGTGTAATAGAAGAAGTCAACGAGCTTCGCGCTCGAGTAGTGGCTTTAGAGAATATGGTGCAAGGGTTACAAACACCAACAGCAGCACCAGCAGCATAACCAGTACCACCATCAGCAACACCAACAGTACCATGAACATCACCAGTACAGTCAGTGCCATCAGCGTTGTCAGAATCAGCAGCACCTATAACATCACAAACTCCGTCAGTTCAAGAATCACCGTGGACATCATTATAAATCAACAAGTATGTCATATCAATGAGTTATGAAGTATTAACTCATTTCCACTGAAGGATTTATATGTATATCTTATATATGTATAAATTTTTAGACCATAATAAATATTTCCGTACTAAGCTATTATGTGTGAATCTTAACTACTCGGTTAATTCATGTTACTAATATGCAATAATGTACGTCCTTCGTCCACAACTTAACCATCATTAACTACAATCTCTGCCTCAATTCAATAAATCCCAATTCATAATAAATCAAATGAATTATTCAAATATAAGTTTGATTTTTCACTTTCATCGTCGACGTACTCGAAACTTTTCAAATAACATTATTCGTACCTTGCGAAATTCACAAGAATTCCACAAACACCAACAAATAACGAAGTATTAATTCATAATTTCAATTTTATTGAATAAATACTCCGTAAAAGTTATGTAATTTCTAAAGTCTTTAGGGATTATTCAGTTCTAGTTTCAACCGTAAATCAAATGAGTTTAATTTAATATTAATTCATTAAATCTATGTTACATCTGAAGAAAATATGCACATATATATTTTCATAAAGACTGTAATAAAATTCTGTTGTACAAAATATTAATTGTGAAATTTTTTTTAACGGGTAGGTAATACCCGAGAGATATATAAATTCACAATTAATATGTTACATTTTTCGAATCTGATTAAGCAAATCATCAACTATACTCCCAAAATCTCACAACAATATACATTCTTGTATAGAAATCAAAACAACCATTCTCACCCAAATTTGATTACGCATTCTGATTTTGACAAATCAAAATCCAAGTCATGATTTAACAGAAGACATCACTCTTAGATTCCTACATCTTTCAAAGCTATACTTTGACTTCAAAACTGTGTTAGAACATCATATGTATATTAACGATTACAAACTGTGTTCAAACTCTCCGAAGTTTTTGAAGACACTTCAAACAATGAACAATCGAGATGATGATCCAACCACATGTTACCCACATTTATGTACCTAAAAAGCTCTCGAAGCCAATATCCGTGTCAGACCCTTTGGCATTTATTAGCTAAAATGACTTTTCAATTCCTTTTCAAAGTAGACAGTTTTGTCACAGCTCCAGCAAGTCAACTTCGACTTTTCAGTCGGACTAGTCTTATTATAACCTCGATAGATACGTTGCCCTTTTGTCATCGTTACTGGGGACCTTTCATATCTCGCCACCTTAGCAATAAACTTACCAACAACTTCAATTATCTTTGGCTTTTCGAAAAATCATTATATTTATTGAAATCACATCATTTACTCATTCGCATCTTGTAACGAGAATTGTCATACGAATCATCGAAAAACAGTAACCAGTATTTTGAAATCTCGCAGCATGTCTACGCCAACAGTTATATGTGTACGTAAAACGTCTATCTCCTGGACTTACATACTTTGAATGTGAAGTTCTGAAAAATATTTTGAACTGCAAACTAGTTCTTGAAATGCTGACGAAGCATCAAAAACTGTAAACGATCTTAACAGTAAAAAGTTTGATGACAAAGAATAGTAAGGTGGTAAAGCTGAGAAAAAGAGAAGGTTTGGAACTGGAAAACGGATTGAACAGACTATGAAGGAGGCTGTGGACAAATCACAAAGACTAAATCTGCCTTCAAAGAATCCAAATGATTCAGTGCCTGCTAAAGTCATTAACGAATACCTTACTCTTTATTCTAAACCTTTACAGACAAATCTTCATCATCATCCATCAATATTAGAAATTCTAAGATATTATCATATCTTTCATTATAAATATCCGCGATATTTCTGAAGATATTTTCACAACTAATCTTATCTGAAGTCATTTATCTCTTTGCGCTATCAGTGTTACAGCATATAAGAAACTATTAGTTTCTATATTCTATAAACTTTCGAGTTTAAATTATGAATGTTTTGAAGTAGTGTTGGGAACTGAAGCATGAGTTAGTATAATATAATGACACTTGATCAACGTGATTATATTACAGTAAGTCATGCTGAGTTTCTAATGGGACATGACGATTCACAGACCATGCCGTCATCATGTTCCATGTTACACGAATCTTGTATTCTATTTAATCTCTAAAAATATCAAGAATATATTTTCTTGATGATTCGGTCTTTTCAGGGTATTCTGGTAAATTAACAAATCAAGATCGTGCCATTACCATTTCCTTCTTAGAACATTAACTATGTTCATTCTTAAATTCATATCTGCGAATACTGGACCATTACAAACGTTGCTTAATCGCAAGAAGAAGAAACGAAAGGACAAAACTCTAAAATAGAAATTGGAGTATAAATTTCAGCAAATAAAAGGGAGCATTAACTATGGATGTCAATGATTATAGAAGACAAAAGTAGGGGCTTTGAAATATAAGGGAAGATATAAAACCCAACAACCACCCAAAAATTATAAACCGTATATATCGATGCATATAGCAATATAAAGACACGGAAGAACTAAAAACACTATAAAACCGAGAGTATAGTAGAAGTAAATAGATTTTTCCGGAGGCAGATGAAAAAGAAGAACGACAGATATGAAAGTGAGGAGTATATCGAGAATCAGTACTGGATGAAGCATATTGACAAATACTTTAAAATATGAGTTGAGGGAGAAAGAATAGAAGGTGTGAGTTGTAAGGAAACGAAGGAGGTGGATTTATAGTGAAATACCCGACAGAGAAATTAAGATGGATTATCATATTAATTCGAAGAGAATCATAATCTCCTTAATCACCGAAGCATCAAATCCAACATAGATTACAAAGATTTTCTTTAAATTCGGAGATCAATTGTGATGACGTCAAAAGATATGACGAATTACTATAATCTTATTTCCTTCATTTACGATAACTTCCCTCATACGCTTTGAGTAATCGAATTATTTTATCCATACTTCTTAGACATGATAAAACTTCATAATCGTCATAATAACATTCTCATTGTTAGCCATAACGACCTCTATCAAATTTCGGGGACGAAATTTCTTTAACGGGTAGGTACTGTGACGACCCGAAAATTTCCGACTAAATTTAAACTTTATCTTTATATTATTCTGACACGATAAGCAATGTTTGTTAAGTTAAATCTCAAGGATTTTAAACTATGTTTATACATTCATTTAAACCTCGACCAAATTCCAATGATTCACGAACCATTAAATGAACATATATGAATATGTATGTATATGTGTATATGTTATAAATTGAAAATGTCAACAAAGTATTTAAACGTATAATGCTTTATATGAACGTATTTGTTTCAATATGATTATCGACGAAATTAAAAAAATATATTAAATGATTGAATTATCAGAAACATTGAATTATGATTACAAGTCTCTGTTGAGAGGTCCACTATGATTTGAGAAAATCTATTCATCTTAACGATATTCGGAATAATTTGTAAAGCTATTTATAAATAAAAATAAAAAGTGTCATTTACGAAAGTTAGACAAAAGCTAGTGGAGAATTGGTTTCCATAATATTCTATTAATCTATTTTCAAACGTACAAAAACGTTTTCAGTTTAAAAAGAACTTTATTATTAAAACGTATATAACTTTTATAAATATCTAGAATCACTTTTGACAACTCATTACTTAACCAGTATAATAAATATAACGATATTTATATTTTATTTCATTAAATATATATAACGATTTAAATTAATATTATATATATTTATACGCGTATTATACATACATAGTTTTTATACTTTTACTATACTTTAACTTTACCTTTACTTTATTTTTACTTTACCTTAACTTTAATAATTCATACTTTAATAATTCACTTTAATAATTCATACTTTAATAATTCACTTTAATAATTCATACTTTAATAATTCACTTTAATAATTCATACTTTAATAATTCACTTTAATAATTCAAAAATCTATTATAAATAGAATTCAATAGGTTTCATTATTTGATAGAAACTTGAAAATATTTTCTCTAAACTCTCTCAGTCGATTTACATATATATTTACTCCGTATTATTTCAAGAAATTATCAGTATACATAAAATATTACGACGGAGTGCTGTCCGAGTGATTTCGAAATTGTTTTTCGAGCGAGATAGAGCTAAGGAAATTATGGGTTAAAGCTATGGAGGTTATGGGTATGGTTCGGGAGTATTGCTCGTGAGTCAAACTAGTGTTTATCATCTCCGTTGCGTCTACATACTTTTTCTGCAATATTGAATCTCAATATTGATACATTCGTGAATCCAAGGCCAACATTGCACTTGTTCAATGACGTCATATGTATTTTTACTACAAAATACAGTATTGTGAGTTTCATTTGCTCCCTTTTTATATATATTTTTGGGCTGAGAATACATGCGCTGATTTATAAATGTTTTACGAAATAGGCACAAGTACTAAAACTAATTCTATGTGGGTTTAAACCAGAAATATACCTTTAGCTTGGTAACATTAAACTACTTGTCTATGTACGGTAGGCGCGAATCCTAAAGATAGATCTATTGGGCCTGACAAACCCCATCCTGACTATGGGATGCTTTAGTACATCGAGGTTATTTTAAACACACCTGACCTGGTGTACTTCAGAGGGTAAAACATGAACGTTAAGGCTTGTTACCGGGTGCCTACAACTTATAGAATACTTTTATACACTTGCGAGTGTACATATATTTATAAACGGAAATCTTGAGGTCTATTAATATATTGAAATGATTGTTATGATAAACCTATGAACTCACCAACCTTTTGGTTGACACTTTAAAGCATGTTTATTCTCAGGTATTAAAGAAATCTTCCGCTGTGCATTAGCTCATTTTAAGGATATTACTTGGAGTCATTCATGGCATATTTTGAAAGACGTTGCATTCGAGTCATTGAGTTCATCAAGATTATTATTATGTCAATTATAGTTGGATGTATTATGAAATGGTGTGCATGCCGTCAACTTTCATTGTAAAGAAAGTTTGTCTTTTAAAAACGAATGCAATGTTTATAAAATGTATCATATAGAGGTCAAATACCTCGCGATGTAATCAACTATTGTGAATCTTTTATAATGTATATGAACGGGTCCTTTCAATATACCAATAGTACATACATCTAAAAGTTGTGTATTGTACGAGTATGAATACGGGTGCATACGAGTAGAATTGTTGATGAAACTGAACGAGGATGTAATTGTAAGCATTTTTGTTAAGTAGAAGTATTTTGATAAGTGTCTTGAAGTCTTTCAAAAGTGTATGAATACATATTAAAACACTACATGTATATACATTTTAACTGAGTCGTTAAGTCATCGTTAGTCGTTACATGTAAATGTTGTTTTGAAACCTTTAGGTTAACGATCTTGTTGAATGTTGTTAACCCATTGTTTATTATAACAAATGAGATGTTAAATTATTATATTATCATGATATTATGATATATAATATATCTTAGTATGATGTATATACAGTTAAATGTCGTTAGAACGATAATCGTTACATATATGTCTCGTTTCGAAATCATTAAGTTAGTAGCCTTATTTTTACATATGTATTTCATTGTTAATACACTTAATAATATATTTACTTATCATTTAACATAATTAACCAAGTGTATCAATATCTTAATATGATTCATATGTACCTAGTAAGACGTTGTTATAACGATAATCGTTATATATATCGTTTTCGAGTTTCTTAAATTAATAGTCTCATTTTTATGTATATAACTCATTGTTAAAATACCTAATGAGATACATACTTATAATAAAAACATGTTAACTATATATATAACCATATATATGTCATCGTATAGTTTTTATAAGTTTTAACGTTCGTGAATCACCGGTCAATTTGGGTGGTCAATTGTCTATATGAAACATATTTCAATTAATCAAGTCTTAACAAGTTTGATTGCTTAACATGTTGGAAACATTTAATCATGTAAATATCAATCTCAATTAATATATATAAACATGGAAAAGTTCGGGTCACTACAGTACCTACCCGTTAAATAAATTTCGTCCCGAAATTTTAAGCTGTTGAAGGTGTTGACGAATCTTCTGGAAATAGATGCGGGTATTTCTTCTTCATCTGATCTTCACGCTCCCAGGTGAACTCGGGTCCTCTACGAGCATTCCATCGAACCTTAACAATTGGTATCTTGTTTTGCTTAAGTCTTTTAACCTCACGATCCATTATTTCGACGGGTTCTTCGATGAATTGAAGTTTTTCGTTGATTTGGATTTCATCTAATGGAATAGTGAGATCTTCTTTAGCAAAACATTTCTTTAAATTCGAGACGTGGAAAGTGTTATGTACAGCCGCGAGTTGTTGAGGTAACTCTAGTCGGTAAGCTACTGGTCCGACACGATCAATAATCTTGAATGGTCCAATATACCTTGGATTTAATTTCCCTCGTTTACCAAATCGAACAACGCCTTTCCAAGGTGCAACTTTAAGCATGACCATCTCTCCAATTTCAAATTCTATATCTTTTCTTTTAATGTCAGCGTAGCACTTTTGTCGACTTTGGGCGGTTTTCAACCGTTGTTGAATTTGGATGATCTTCTCGGTAGTTTCTTGTATAATCTCCGGACCCGTAATTTGTCTATCCCCCACTTCACTCCAACAAATCGGAGACCTGCACTTTCTACCATAAAGTGCTTCAAACGGCGCCATCTCAATGCTTGAATGGTAGCTGTTGTTGTAGGAAAATTCTGCTAACGGTAGATGTCGATCCCAACTGTTTTCGAAATCAATAACACATGCTCGTAGCATGTCTTCAAGCGTTTGTATCGTCCTTTCGCTCTGCCCATCAGTTTGTGGATGATAGGCAGTACTCATGTCTAGACGAGTTCCTAATGCTTGCTGTAATGTCTGCCAGAATCTTGAAATAAATCTGTCATCCCTATCAGAGATAATAGAGATTGGTATTCCATGTCTGGAGATGACTTCCTTCAAATACAGTCGTGCTAACTTCTCCATCTTGTCATCTTCTCTTATTGGCAAGAAGTGTGCTGATTTGGTAAGACGGTCAACTATTACCCAAATAGTATCAAAACCACTTGCAGTCCTTGGCAATTTAGTGATGAAATCCATTGTAATGTTTTCCCATTTCCATTCCGGGATTTCGGGTTGTTGAAGTAGACCTGATGGTTTCTGATGCTCAGCTTTGACCTTAGAACACGTCAAACATTCTCCTACGTATTTAGCAACATCGGCTTTCATACCCGGCCACCAAAAATGTTTCTTGAGATCCTTGTACATCTTCCCCGTTCCAGGATGTATTGAGTATCTGGTTTTATGAGCTTCTCTAAGTACCATTTCTCTCATATCTCCAAATTTTGGTACCCAAATCCTTTCAGCCCTATACCGGGTTCCGTCTTCCCGAATATTAAGATGCTTCTCCGATCCTTTGGGTATTTCATCCTTTAAATTTCCCTCTTTTAAAACTCCTTGTTGTGCCTCCTTTATTTGAGTAGTAAGGTTATTATGAATCATTATATTCATAGATTTTACTCGAATGGGTTCTCTGTCCTTCCTGCTCAAGGCATCGGCTACCACATTTGCCTTCCCCGGGTGGTAACGAATCTTAAAGTCGTAATCATTCAATAATTCAATCCACCTACGCTGCCTCATATTCAGTTGTTTCTGATTAAATATGTGTTGAAGACTTTTGTGGTCAGTATATATAATACTTTTGACCCCATATAAGTAGTGCCTCCAAGTCTTTAATGCAAAAACAACTGCGCCTAATTCCAAATCATGCGTCGTATAATTTTGTTCGTGAATCTTCAATTGTCTAGACGCATAAGCAATCACCTTCGTTCGTTGCATTAATACACAACCGAGACCTTGCTTTGATGCATCACAATAAATCACAAAATCATCATTCCCTTCAGGCAATGACAATATAGGTGCCGTAGTTAGCTTTTTCTTCAATAACTGAAACGCTTTCTCTTGTTCATCATTCCATTCAAATTTCTTCCCTTTATGCGTTAATGCAGTCAAGGGTTTTGCTATTCTGGAAAAGTCTTGGATGAACCTTCTGTAGTAACCAGCTAGTCCTAAAAACTGGCGTATGTGTTTTGGAGTTTTCGGGGTTTCCCACTTTTCAACAGTTTCTATCTTTGCCGGATCCACCTTAATACCTTCTTTGTTCACTATGTGACCGAGGAATTGAACTTCTTCCAACCAAAATGCACACTTTGAAAACTTAGCGTACAATTCTTCCTTCCTCAATACTTCTAACACCTTTCTCAAATGTTCACCGTGTTCTTGGTCATTCTTTGAGTAAATAAGTATGTCATCAATGAAAACAATGACAAACTTGTCAAGGTATGGTCCACACACTCGGTTCATAAGGTCCATGAACACAGCTGGTGCATTAGTTAAACCAAACGGCATGACCATAAACTCGTAATGACCGTAACGTGTTCTGAAAGCAGTCTTTGGAATATCATCTTCTTTCACCCGCATTTGATGATACCCGGAACGTAAGTCAATCTTTGAATAAACAGACGAGCCTTGTAGTTGATCAAATAAGTCATCGATTCTCGGTAGTGGGTAGCGGTTCTTGATGGTAAGTTTGTTCAACTCTCGGTAGTCGATACACAACCTGAATGTACCATCTTTCTTCTTGACAAACAAAACAGGAGCTCCCCACGGTGATGTGCTTGGTCGAATGAAACCACGCTCTAAAAGTTCTTGTAATTGGCTTTGTAGTTCTTTCATCTCGCTGGGTGCGAGTCTGTAAGGAGCACGAGCTATTGGTGCAGCTCCTGATACAAGATCTATTTGAAATTCAACGGATCGATGTGGGGGTAATCCCGGTAATTCTTTCGGAAATACATCAGGAAATTCTTTTGCGACGGGAACATCATTGATGCTCTTTTCTTCAGTTTGTACTTTCTCGACGTGTGCTAGAACAGCATAGCAACCTTTTCTTATTAGTTTTTGTGCCTTCAAATTACTAATAAGATGTAGCTTCGTGTTGCCCTTTTCTCTGTACACCATTAAGGGTTTTCCTTTTTCTCGTATAATGCGAATTGCATTTTTGTAACAAACGATCTCCGCTTTCACTTCTTTCAACCAGTCCATACCGATTATCACATCAAAACTCCCTAACTCTACTGGTATCAAATCAATCTTAAATGTTTCGCTAACCAGTTTAATTTCTCGATTCCGACATATATTATCTGCTGAAATTAATTTACCATTTGCTAATTCGAGTAAAAATTTACTATCCAAAGGCGTCAATGGACAACTTAATTTAGCATAAAAATCTCTACTCATATAGCTTCTATCCGCACCCGAATCAAATAAAACGTAAGCAGATTTATTGTCAATAAGAAACGTACCCGTAACAAGCTCCGGGTCTTCCTGTGCCTCTGCCGCATTAATATTGAAAACTCTTCCACGGCCTTGTCCATTCGTGTTCTCCTGGTTCGGGCAATTTCTAATAATGTGGCCTGGTTTTCCACATTTATAACAAACTACATTGGCATAACTTGCTCCGACACTACTTGCTCCGCCATTACTCGTTCCGACACCATTTGTTCCTTTCGTTCTATTAACCCCTGGTCCGTAGACCTCACACTTCGCCGCGCTATGACCATTTCTTTTACACTTGTTGCAAAATTTGGTGCAGAACCCCGAGTGATTCTTTTCACACCTTTGGCATAGCTGCTTCTGATTGTTGTTGTTGTTGCGGTTATTATTGTTGTTGGGATGATTGTTGTAGTTACTGTTGTTATTGTTGTTGTTGTTGTTGTTGGGCCGTTTGTTGTAGTTGCGATTGATGTTGCGATTGTTGGGATAATTGTTGTGATTATTGTTGTAATTGTTGTTGTTGTTGTATTGGTGATTCTTATCACCGTTTTCCTCCCACTTTCTTTTGACTTGCTTCACATTGGCCTCTTCAGCAGTCTGTTCTTTAA
The DNA here is from genome assembly GCF_046630445.1 of Rutidosis leptorrhynchoides. Lineage (NCBI taxonomy): Eukaryota > Viridiplantae > Streptophyta > Magnoliopsida > Asterales > Asteraceae > Rutidosis > Rutidosis leptorrhynchoides. The sequence continues at coordinate 32,953,527 of NC_092341.1, forward strand.
TTCTTTCTTCAATTTGGTTCACGAGTTTGTGAGCCATTCTACATGCCTGTTGTATGGAGGCGGGCTCGTGTGAACTTATATCTTCTTGGATTCTTTCCGGTAATCCTTTCACAAACGCGTCGATCTTCTCTTCCTCATCTTCGAATGCTCCCGGACACAATAGGCACAATTCTGTGAATCGTCTTTCGTACGTGGTAATATCAAATCCTTGGGTTCGTAACCCTCTAAGTTCTGTCTTGAGCTTATTGACCTCGGTTCTGGGACGGTACTTCTCGTTCATCAAGTGCTTGAATGCTGACCACGGTAGTGCGTACGCATCGTCTTGTCCCACTTGCTCTAGATAGGTATTCCACCATGTTAACGCAGAACCTGTGAAGGTATGCGTAGCGTACTTTACTTTGTCCTCTTCAGTACACTTACTTATGGCAAACACCGATTCGACCTTCTCGGTCCACCGTTTCAATCCGATCGGTCCTTCGGTTCCATCAAATTCCAAAGGTTTGCAGGCAGTGAATTCTTTGTAGGTGCATCCTACACGATTTCCTGTACTGCTAGATCCAAGGTTATTGTTGGTATGTAGCGCAGCCTGTACTGCGGCTATGTTTGAAGCTAGAAAAGTACGGAATTCCTCTTCATTCATATTCACGGTGTGTCGAGTAGTCGGTGCCATTTCCTTCAAAATAGTTAAATGGAACAAGTTAATCATACAGAATATTAAGAGTAGTTAATAGTATTTCGTAGCATAATATGAACTCATTTATAAAAGCTTTTTCTTCATATTAGCGTTTTATAAGTTTAAATTCGGGTAGTACCTACCCGTTAAGTTCATACTTAGTAGCTAATATACAATTCAACTACTACAATTCTATATGAAAAACTGATTATAATAATATTTCGCGTTCAAACTTTTATACAATATTTTACAAACTTACAATACCGCTTATTTTACATAAAGCATGAAATATAGCACACAATAACTTTGATACAAGATAGTTGTGAAGACAATTCTAGCTAGTACACAAGTCGTTCAGCAAAGGCAATAAAGACACGTAATTCATACGTCCAGAAACAAGTCATGCATTCTGGTTTTACTAGGACTACTTCCCATCCTTGGTCTTGTGCAACATAACCGTTATGGCCGTTGATAAGACAGCGTGTTGTAACGTCATCAAAGGGACGAGGGTTACGTAATGTCCAACAGTCCCGTAACAATCTAAAAACCTCATTTCTTACCCCAATTACCGACTCCGTCACTTGTGGAAACGTTTTGTTTAATAGTTGTAGCCCGATGTTCTTGTTCTCACTTTGGTGAGAAGCGAACATTACTAATCCGTAAGCATAACATGCTTCTTTATGTTGCATGTTAGCCGCTTTTTCTAAATCACGAAGTCCAATATTCGGATATATTGAGTCAAAATAATTTCTTAACCCGTTGCGTAAAATAGCATTTGGGTTCCCCGCAATATATGCGTCAAAGTAAACACATCGTAACTTATGGGTTTCCCAATGTGATATCCCCCATCTTTCAAATGAAAGTCTCTTATAAACCAAGACATTCTTGGAACGTTCTTCGAATGTCTTACAAACTGATCTCGCCTTAAATAGTTGTGCCGAAGAATTCTGACCGACTTTAGACAAGATTTCATCAATCATGTCTCCGGGTAGGTCTCTTAAAATATTGGGTTGTCTATCCATTTTGTGTTTTTATACTGTAAAATAGACAAGAGTTAGATTCATAAAAAAAAAATACTTATTAATACAAGCAATTTTTACATATATCATAAAGCATAAGCACACTATATTACATATATTACACCACACGAATACAACTATCTTATTCCGACTTGCTTGTTTCTTCTTCTTCGGTTTTGGTTCGTTTTGCCAAGTTTCTAGGGATATATGATGTTCCCCTAATACGAGCCGTCGTTATCCACATTGGTTTAGAAAAACCTGGTGGTTTAGAGGTTCCCGGGTCATTGTTACAACTTAAGGACTTCGGGGGTTGACGATACATATAAAGTTCATCGGGGTTGGAATTAGATTTCTCTATTTTTATGCCCTTTCCCTTATTATTTTCTTTTGCCTTTTTAAATTCAGTTGGGGTAATTTCTATAACATCATCGGAATTCTCGTCAGAATCCGATTCATCGGAGAATTGGTAATCCTCCCAATATTTTGCTTCCTTGGCGGAAACACCATTGACCATAATTAACCTTGGTCGGTTGGTTGAGTATTTTCTTTTACTTAACCGTTTTATTATTTCCCCCACCGGTTCTACTTCTTCATCCGGTTCCGATTCTTCTTCCGGTTCCGATTCTTCTTCCGGTTCCGACTCTTCTTCCGGTTCCTCTTCGGGAACTTGTGAATCAGTCCACGAATCATTCCAATTTACATTTGACTCTTCATTATTATTAGGTGAGTTAATGGGACTTGTTCTAGAGGTAGACATCTATCACATAATATCAAACGCGTTAAGAGATTAATATATCACATAATATTCACATGTTAAAAATATATAGTTTCCAACAAAATTTGTTAAGCAATCATTTTTCAAGTAAACACGGTCGAAGTCCAGACTTACTAATGCATCCTAACAAACTCGATTAAGACACACTAATGCAAAATTCTGGTTCTCTAAGACCAACGCTCGGATACCAACTGAAATGTCCCGTTCTTATTGATTAAAAACGTTCCATATTAATTGATTTCGTTGCGAGGTTTTGACCTCTATATGAGACATTTTTCAAAGACTGCATTCATTTTTAAAACAAACCATAACCTTTATTTCATAGATAAAGGTTTTAAAAAGCTTTACGTAGATTATCAAATAATGATAATCTAAAATATCCTGTTTACACACGACCATTACATAATGGTTTACAATACAAATATGTTACAACAAAATAAGTTTCTTGAATGCAGTTTTTACACAATATCATACAAGCATGGACTCCAAATCTCGTCCTTATTTAAGTATGCGACAGCGGAAGCTCTTAATAATCACCTGAGAATAAACATGCTTAAAACGTCAACAAAAATGTTGGTGAGTTATAGGTTTAACCTATATATATCAAATCATAATAATAGACCACAAGATTTCATATTTCAATACACATCCCATACATAGAGATAAAAATCATTCATATGGTGAACACCTGGTAACCGACATTAACAAGATGCATATATAAGAATATCCCCATCATTCCGGGACACCCTTCGGATATGATATAAATTTCAAAGTACTAAAGCATCCGGTACTTTGGATGGGGTTTGTTAGGCCCAATAGATCTATCTTTAGGATTCGCGTCAATTAGGGTGTCTGTTCCCTAATTCTTAGATTACCAGACTTAATAAAAAGGGGCATATTCGATTTCGATAATTCAACCATAGAATGTAGTTTCACGTACTTGTGTCTATTTTGTAAATCATTTATAAAACCTGCATGTATTCTCATCCCAAAAATATTAGATTTTAAAAGTGGGACTATAACTCACTTTCACAGATTTTTACTTCGTCGGGAAGTAAGACTTGGCCACTGGTTGATTCACGAACCTATAACAATATATACATATATATCAAAGTATGTTCAAAATATATTTACAACACTTTTAATATATTTTGATGTTTTAAGTTTATTAAGTCAGCTGTCCTCGTTAGTAACCTACAACTAGTTGTCCACAGTTAGATGTACAGAAATAAATCGATAAATATTATCTTGAATCAATCCACGACCTAGTGTATACGTATCTCAGTATTGATCACAACTCAAACTATATATATTTTGAAATCAACCTCAACCCTGTATAGCTAACTCCAACATTCACATATAGAGTGTCTATGGTTGTTCCGAAATATATATAGATGTGTCGACATGATAGGTCGAAACATTGTATACGTGTCTATGGTATCTCAAGATTACATAATATACAATACAAGTTGATTAAGTTATGGTTGGAATAGATTTGTTACCAATTTTCACGTAGCTAAAATGAGAAAAATTATCCAATCTTGTTTTACCCATAAATTCTTCATTTTAAATCCGTTTTGAGTGAATCAAATTGCTATGGTTTCATATTGAAGTCGGAAAAGTATAGGTTTTATGAATCTTGTTTTACCCATAACTTCTTCATTGCTATGGTTTTATGAATCTAAACAGAAAAGTATAGGTTTATAGTCGGAAAAATAAGTTACAAGTCGTTTTTGTAAAGGTAGTCATTTCAGTCGAAAGAACGACGTCTAGATGACCATTTTAGAAAACATACTTCCACTTTGAGTTTAATCATAATTTTTGGATATAGTTTCATGTTCATAATAAAAATCATTTTCTCAGAATAGCAACTTTTAAATCAAAGTTTATCATAGTTTTTAATTAACTAACCCAAAACAGCCCGCGGTGTTACTACGACGGCGTAAATCCGGTTTTACGGTGTTTTTCGTGTTTCCAGGTTTTAAATCATTAAGTTAGCATATCATATAGATATAGAACATGTGTTTAGTTGATTTTAAAAGTCAAGTTAGAAGGATTAACTTTTGTTTGCGAACAAGTTTAGAATTAACTAAACTATGTTCTAGTGATTACAAGTTTAAACCTTCGAATAAGATAGCTTTATATGTATGAATCGAATGATGTTATGAACATCATTACTACCTTAAGTTCCTTGGATAAACCTACTGGAAAAGAGAAAAATGGATCTAGCTTCAACGGATCCTTGGATGGCTCGAAGTTCTTGAAGCAGAATCATGACACGAAAACAAGTTCAAGTAAGATCATCACTTGAAATAAGATTGTTATAGTTATAGAAATTGAACCAAAGTTTGAATATGATTATTACCTTGTATTAGAATGATAAGCTACTGTAAGAAACAAAGATTTCTTGAGGTTGGATGATCACCTTACAAGATTGGAAGTGAGCTAGCAAACTTGAAAGTATTCTTGATTTTATGAAACTAGAACTTTTGAAATTTATGAAGAACACTTAGAACTTGAAGATAGAACTTGAGAGAGATCAATTAGATGAAGAAAATTGAAGAATGAAAGTGTTTGTAGGTGTTTTTGGTCGTTGGTGTATGGATTAGATATAAAGGATATGTAATTTTGTTTTCATGTAAATAAGTCATGAATGATTACTCATATTTTTATAATTTTATGAGATATTTCATGCTAGTTGCCAAATGATGGTTCCCACATGTGTTAGGTGACTCACATGGGCTTCTAAGAGCTGATCATTGGAGTGTATATACCAATAGTACATACATCTAAAAGTTGTGTATTGTACGAGTACGAATACGGGTGCATACGAGTAGAATTGTTGATGAAACTGAACGAGGATGTAATTGTAAGCATTTTTGTTAAGTAGAAGTATTTTGATAAGTGTCTTGAAGTCTTTCAAAAGTGTATGAATACATATTAAAACACTACATGTATATACATTTTAACTGAGTCGTTAAGTCATCGTTAGTCGTTACATGTAAATGTTGTTTTGAAACCTTTAGGTTAACGATCTTGTTGAATGTTGTTAACCCATTGTTTATTATAACAAATGAGATGTTAAATTATTATATTATCATGATATTATGATATATAATATATCTTAGTATGATGTATATACAGTTAAATGTCGTTACAACGATAATCGTTACATATATGTCTCGTTTCGAAATCATTAAGTTAGTAGCCTTATTTTTACATATGTATTTCATTGTTAATACACTTAATAATATATTTACTTATCATTTAACATAATTAACCAAGTGTATCAATATCTTAATATGATTCATATGTACCTAGTAAGACGTTGTTATAACGATAATCGTTATATATATCGTTTTCGAGTTTCTTAAATTAATAGTCTCATTTTTATGTATATAACTCATTGTTAAAATATCTAATGAGATACATACTTATAATAAAAACATGTTAACTATATATATAACCATATATATGTCATCGTATAGTTTTTATAAGTTTTAACGTTCGTGAATCACCGGTCAACTTGGGTGGTCAATTGTCTATATGAAACATATTTCAATTAATCAAGTCTTAACAAGTTTGATTGCTTAACATGTTGGAAACATTTAATCATGTAAATATCAATCTCAATTAATATATATAAACATGGAAAAGTTCAGATCACTACACATGTAGTGACCCGAACTTTTTCATGTTTATATATATTAATTGAGATTGATATTTACATGATTAAATGTTTCCAACATGTTAAGCAATCAAACTTGTTAAGACTTGATTAATTGAAATAGGTTTCATATAGACAATTGACCACCCAAGTTGACCGGTGATTCACGAACGTTAAAACTTGTAAAAACTATATGATGACATATATATGGTTATATATATAGTTAACATGATATTATGATAAGTAAACATATCATTAATTATATTAACAATGAACTACATATGTAAAAACAAGACTACTAACTTAATGATTTTGAAACGAGACATATATGTAACGATTATCGTTGTAACGACATTTAATGTATATATATCATATTAAGAGATATTCGTACATCATAATATCATGATAATATAATAATTTAAAATCTCTTTTGATATTATAAACATTGGGTTAACAACATTTAACAAGATCGTTAACCTAAAGGTTTCAAAACAACATTTACATGTAACGACTAACGATGACTTAACGACTCAGTTAAAATGTATATACATGTAGTGTTTTAATATGTATTCATACACTTTTGAAAGACTTCAAGACACTTATCAAAATACTTCTACTTAACAAAAATGCTTACAATTACATCCTCGTTCAGTTTCATCAACAATTCTATTCGTATGCACCCGTATTCGTACTCGTACAATACACAGCTTTTAGATGTATGTACTATTGGTATATACACTCCAATGATCAGCTCTTAGCAGCCCATGTGAGTCACCTAACACATGTGGGAACCATCATTTGGCAACTAGCATGAAATATCTCATAAAATTACAAAAATATGAGTAATCATTCATGACTTATTTACATGAAAACAAAATAACATATCCTTTATATCTAATCCATACACCAACGACCAAAAACACCTACAAACACTTTCATTCTTCAATTTTCTTCATCTAATTGATCTCTCTCAAGTTCTATCTTCAAGTTCTAAGTGTTCTTCATAAATTCCAAAAGTTCTAGTTTCATAAAATCAAGAATACTTTCAAGTTTGCTAGCTCACTTCCAATCTTGTAAGGTGATCATCCAACCTCAAGAAATCTTTGTTTCTTACAGTAGGTTATCATTCTAATACAAGGTAATAATCATATTCAAACTTTGGTTCAATTTCTATAACTATAACAATCTTATTTCAAGTGATGATCTTACTTGAACTTGTTTTCGTGTCATGATTCTGCTTCAAGAACTTCGAGCCATCCAAGGATCCATTGAAGCTAGATCCATTTTTCTCTTTTCCAGTAGGTTTATCCAAGGAACTTAAGGTAGTAATGATGTTCATAACATCATTCGATTCATACATATAAAGCTATCTTATTCGAAGGTTTAAACTTGTAATCACTAGAACATAGTTTAGTTAATTCTAAACTTGTTCGCAAACAAAAGTTAATCCTTCTAACTTGACTTTTAAAATAAACTAAACACATGTTCTATATCTATATGATATGCTAACTTAATGATTTAAAACCTGGAAACACGAAAAACACCGTAAAATCGGATTTACGCCGTCGTAGTAACACCGCGGGCTGTTTTGGGTTAGTTAATTAAAAACTATGATAAACTTTGATTTAAAAGTTGTTATTCTGAGAAAATGATTTTTATTATGAACATGAAACTATATCCAAAAATTATGGTTAAACTCAAAGTGGAAGTATGTTTTCTAAAATGGTCATCTAGACGTCGTTCTTTCGACTGAAATGACTACCTTTACAAAAACGACTTGTAACTTATTTTTCCGACTATAAACCTATACTTTTTCTGTTTAGATTCATAAAATAGGGTTCAATATGAAACCATATCAATTTGATTCACTCAAAACGGATTTAAAATGAAGAAGTTATGGGTAAAACAAGATTGGATAATTTTTCTCATTTTAGCTACATGAAAATTGGTAACAAATCTATTCCAACCATAACTTAATCAACTTGTATTGTATATTATGTAATCTTGAGATACCATAGACACGTATACAATGTTTCGACCTATCATGTCGACACATCTATATATATTTCGGAACAACCATAGACACTCTATATGTGAATGTTGGAGTTAGCTATACAGGGTTGAGGTTGATTCCAAAATATATATAGTTTGAGTTGTGATCAATACTGAGATACGTATATACTGGGTCGTGGATTGATTCAAGATAATATTTATCGATTTATTTCTGTACATCTAACTGTGGACAACTAGTTGTAGGTTACTAACGAGGACAGCTGACTTAATAAACTTAAAACATCAAAATATATTAAAAGTGTTGTAAATATATTTTGAACATACTTTGATATATATGTATATATTGTTATAGGTTCGTGAATCAACCAGTGGCCAAGTCTTACTTCCCGACGAAGTAAAAATATGTGAAAGTGAGTTATAGTCCCACTTTTAAAATCTAATATTTTTGGGATGAGAATACATGCAGGTTTTATAAATGATTTACAAAATAGACACAAGTACGTGAAACTAGATTCTATGGTTGAATTATCGAAATCGAATATGCCCCTTTTTATTAAGTCTGGTAATCTAAGAATTAGGGAACATACACCCTAATTGACGCGAATCCTAAAGATAGATCTATCGGGCCCAACAAGCCCCATCCAAAGTACCGGATGCTTTAGTACTTCGAAATTTATATCATATCCGAAGGGTGTCCCGGAATGATGGGGATATTCTTATATATGCATCTTGTTAATGTCGATTACCAGGTGTTCACCATATGAATGATTTTTATCTCTATGTATGGGATGTGTATTGAAATATGAAATCTTGTGGTCTATTATTATGATTTGATATATATAGGTTAAACCTATAACTCACCAACATTTTTGTTGACGTTTTAAGCATGTTTATTCTTAGGTGATTATTAAGAGCTTCCGCTGTCTCATACTTAAATAAGGACGAGATTTGGAGTCCATGCTTGTATGATATTGTGTAAAAACTGCATTCAAGAAACTTATTTTGTTGTAACATATTTGTATTGTAAACCATTATGTAATGGTCGTGTGTAAACAGGATATTTTAGATTATCATTATTTGATAATCTACGTAAAGCTTTTTAAACCTTTATTGATGAAATAAAGGTTATGGTTTGTTTCAAAATGAATGCAGTCTTTGAAAAACGTCTCATATAGAGGTCAAAACCTCGCAACGAAATCAATTAATATGGAACGTTTTTAATCAATAAGAACGGGACATTTCAGTTGGTATCAGAGCGTTGGTCTTAGAGAACCAACCGGATGAAGAAATAGAGCGTTGTTAGGATGCATTAGTGAGTCTGGACTTCGACCGTGTTTACTTGAAAAATGATTGCTTAACAAATTTTGTTGGAAACTATATATTTTTAACATGTGAATATTATGTGATATATTAATCTCTTAACGCGTTTGATATTATGTGATAGATGTCTACCTCTAGAACAAGTCCCATTGACTCACCTAATAATAATGAAGAGTCAAATGTAAATTGGAATGATTCGTGGACTGATTCACAAGTTCCCGAAGAGGAACCGGAAGAAGAGTCGGAACCGGTAGAAGAATCGGAACCGGAAGAAGAATCGGAACCGGATGAAGAAATAGAACCGGTGGGGGAAATAATAAAACGGTTAAGTAAAAGAAAATCCTCAACCAACCGACCAAGGTTAATTATGGTCAATAGTGTTTCCGCCAAGGAAGCAAAATATTGGGAGGATTACCAATTCTCCGATGAATCGGATTCCGACGAGAATTCCGATGATGTTATAGAAATTACCCCAACTGAATTTAAAAAGGCAAAAGAAAATAATAAGGGAAAGGGCATAAAAATAGAGAAATCTAATTCCAACCCCGATGAACTTTATATGTATCGTCAACCCCCAAAGTCCTTAAGTTGTAACAATGACCCGAGAACCTCTAAACCACCAGGTTTTTCTAAACCAATGTGGATTACGACGGCTCGTATTAGGGGAACATCATATATCCCTAGAAACTTGGCAAAACGAACCAAAACCGAAGAAGAAGAAACAAGCGAGTCGGAATAAGATAGTTGTATTCGTGTGGTGTAATATATGTAATATAGTGTGCTTATGCTTTATGATATATGTAAAAATTGCTTGTATTAATAAGTATTTTTTTTTATGAATCTAACTCTTGTCTATTTTACAGTATAAAAACACAAAATGGATAGACAACCCAATATTTTAAGAGACCTACCCGGAGACATGATTGATGAAATCTTGTCTAGAGTCGGTCAGAATTCTTCGGCACAACTATTTAAGGCGAGATCAGTTTGTAAGACATTCGAAGAACGTTCCAAGAATGCCTTGGTTTATAAAAGGCTTTTGTTCGAAAGATGGGGGATATCACATTAGGAAATCCATAAGTTACGATGTGTTTACTTTGACGCATATATTGCGGGGAACCCAAATGCTATTTTACGCAACGGGTTAAGAAATTATTTTGACTCAATATATCCGAATATTGGACTTCGTGGTTTAGAAAAAGCGGCTAACATGCAACATAAAGAAGCATGTTATGCTTACGGATTAGTAATGTTCGCTTCTCACCAAAGTGAGAACAAGAACATCGGGCTACAACTATTAAACAAAACGTTCCCACAAGTGACGGAGTCGGTAATTGGGGTAAGAAATGAGGTTTTTAGATTGTTACGGGACTGTTGGACATTACGTAACCCTCGCCCCTTTGACGACGTTACAACACGCTGTCTTATCAATGGCCATAATGGTTATGTTCCACAAGACCAAGGATGGGAAGTAATCCTAGTAAAACCAGAATGCATGACTTGTTTCTGGACGTATGAATTACGTGTCTTTATTGCCTTTGCTGAACGACTTGTGTACTAGCTAGAATTATCTTCACAACCATCTTGTATCAAATTTATTGTGTGCTATATTTCATGCTATATGTAAAATAAGCGGTATTGTAAGTTTGTAAATTATTGTGTAAAGGTTTGAACGCGAAATATTATTATAATCAGTTTTTCATATAGAATTGTAGTAGTTGAATTGTATATTAGCTACTAAGTATGAACTTAACGGGTAGGTACTACCCGAATTTAAACTTATAAAATGCTAATATGAAGAAAAAGCTTTTATAAATGAGTTCATATTATGCTACGAAATACTATTAACTACTCTTAATATTCTGTATGATTAACTTGTTCCATTTGACTATTTTGAAGGAAATGGCACCGACTACTCGACACACCATGAATATGAATGAAGAGGAATTCCGTACTTTTCTAGCTTCAAACATAGCCGTAGTACAGGTTGCGCTACATACCAACAATAACCTTGGATCTAGCAGTACAGGAAATCGTGTAGGATGCACCTACAAAGAATTCACTGCCTGCAAACCTTTGGAATTTGATGGAACCGAAGGACCGATCGGATTGAAACGGTGGACCGAAAAGGTCGAATCGGTGTTTGCCATAAGTAAGTGTACTGAAGAGGACAAAGTGAAGTACGCTACGCATACCTTCACAGGTTCTGCGTTAACATGGTGGAATACCTATCTAGAGCAAGTGGGACAAGACGATGCGTATGCACTACCGTGGTCAGCATTCAAGCACTTGATGAACGAGAAGTACCGTCCCAGAACCGAGGTCAATAAGCTCAAGATAGAACTTAGAGGGTTAAGAACCCAAGGATTTGATATTACCACGTACGAAAGACGATTCACAGAATTGTGCCTATTGTGTCCGGGAGCGTTCGAAGATGAGGAAGAGAAGATCGACGCGTTTGTGAAAGGATTACCGGAAAGAATCCAAGAAGATATAAGTTCACACGAGCCCGCCTCTATACAACAGGCATGTATAATGGCTCACAAACTAGTGAACCAGATTGAAGAAAGAATTAAAGAACAGACTGCTGAAGAGGCCAATGTGAAGCAAGTCAAAAGAAAGTGGGAGGAAAACGGTGATAAGAATCACCAATACAACAACAGCAATTACAACAATAATCGCAACAATTATCCCAACAATCGCAACTACAACAAACGGCCCAACAACAACAACAACAACAACAACAACAACAACAACAACAACAACAACAACAGCAACAGCAACTACAACAATCATCCCAACAATAATAATAACCGCAACAACAACAACAATCAGAAGCAGCTATGCCAAAGGTGTGAAAAGTATCACTCGGGGTTCTGCACCAAATTTTGCAACAAGTGTAAAAGAAATGGTCATAGCGCTGCGAAGTGTGAGGTCTACGGACCAGGGGTTAATAGAACGAAAGGAACAAATGGTGTCGGAACGAGTAATGGCGGAGCAAGTAGTGTCGGAGCAAGTTATGCCAATGTAGTTTGTTATAAATGTGGAAAACCGGGCCACATTATTAGAAATTGCCTGAACCAGGAGAACACGAATGGACAAGGCCGTGGAAGAGTTTTCAATATTAATGCGGCAGAGGCACAGGAAGACCCGGAGCTTGTTACGGGTACATTTCTTATCGACAATAAATCTGCTTACGTTTTATTTGATTCGGGTGCGGATAGAAGCTATATGAGTAGAGATTTTTGTGCTAAATTAAGTTGTCCATTGACGCCTTTGGATAGTAAATTTTTACTCGAATTAGCAAATGGTAAATTAATTTCAGCAGATAATATATGTCGGAATCGAGAAATTAAACTGGTTAGCGAAACATTTAAGATTGATTTGATACCAGTAGAGTTAGGGAGTTTTGATGTGATAATCGGTATGGACTGGTTGAAAGAAGTGAAAGCAGAGATCGTTTGTTACAAAAATGCAATTCGCATTATACGAGAAAAAGGAAAACCCTTAATGGTGTACGGAGAAAAGGGCAACACGAAGCTACATCTTATTAGTAATTTGAAGGCACAAAAACTAATAAGAAAAGGTTGCTATGCTGTTCTAGCACACGTCGAGAAAGTACAAACTGAAGAAAAGAGCATCAATGATGTTCCCATTGCAAAAGAATTTCCCGATGTATTTTCGAAAGAATTACCGGGATTACCCCCACATCGATCCGTTGAATTTCAAATAGATCTTGTACCAGGAGCTGCACCAATAGCTCGTGCTCCTTACAGACTCGCACTCAGCGAGATGAAAGAACTGCAAAGCCAATTACAAGAACTTTTAGAGCGTGGTTTCATTCGACCAAGCACATCACCGTGGGGAGCTCCTGTTTTGTTTGTCAAGAAGAAAGATGGTACATTCAGGTTGTGTATCGACTACCGAGAGTTGAACAAACTTACCATCAAGAACCGCTACCCACTACCGAGAATCGACGACTTATTTGATCAACTACAAGGCTCGTCTGTTTATTCAAAGATTGACTTACGTTCCGGGTATCATCAAATGCGGGTGAAAGAAGATGATATTCCAAAGACTGCTTTCAGAACACGTTATGGTCATTACGAGTTTATGGTCATGCCGTTTGGTTTAAGTAATGCACCAGCTGTGTTCATGGACCTTATGAACCGAGTGTGTGGACCATACCTTGACAAGTTTGTCATTGTTTTCATTGATGACATACTTATTTACTCAAAGAATGACCAAGAACACGGTGAACATTTGAGAAAGGTGTTAGAAGTATTGAGGAAGGAAGAATTGTACGCTAAGTTTTCAAAGTGTGAATTTTGGTTGGAAGAAGTTCAATTCCTCGGTCACATAGTGAACAAAGAAGGTATTAAGGTGGATCCGGCAAAGATAGAAACTGTTGAAAAGTGGGAAACCCCGAAAACTCCGAAACACATACGCCAATTTTTAGGACTAGCTGGTTACTACAGAAGGTTCATCCAAGACTTTTCCAGAATAGCAAAACCCTTGACTGCATTAACGCATAAAGGGAAGAAATTTGAATGGAATGATGAACAAGAGAAAGCGTTTCAGTTATTGAAGAAAAAGCTAACCACGGCACCTATATTGTCATTGCCTGAAGGGAATGATGATTTTGTGATTTATTGTGATGCATCAAAGCAAGGTCTCGGTTGTGTATTAATGCAACGAACGAAGGTGATTGCTTATGCGTCTAGACAATTGAAGATTCACGAACAAAATTATACGACGCATGATTTGGAATTAGGTGCGGTTGTTTTTGCATTAAAGACTTGGAGGCACTACTTATATGGGGTTAAAAGTATTATATATACCGACCACAAAAGTCTTCAACACATATTTAATCAGAAACAACTGAATATGAGGCAGCGTAGGTGGATTGAATTGTTGAATGATTACGACTTTGAGATTCGTTACCACCCGGGGAAGGCAAATGTGGTAGCCGATGCCTTGAGCAGGAAGGACAGAGAACCCATTCGAGTAAAATCTATGAATATAATGATTCATAATAACCTTACTACTCAAATAAAGGAGGCGCAACAAGGAGTTTTAAAAGAGGGAAATTTAAAGGATGAAATACCCAAAGGATCGGAGAAGCATCTTAATATTCGGGAAGACGGAACCCGGTATAGGGCTGAAATGATTTGGGTACCAAAATTTGGAGATATGAGAGAAATGGTACTTAGAGAAGCTCATAAAACCAGATACTCAATACATCCTGGAACGAGGAAGATGTACAAGGATCTCAAGAAACATTTTTGGTGGCCGGGTATGAAAGCTGATGTTGCTAAATACGTAGGAGAATGTTTGACGTGTTCTAAGGTCAAAGCTGAGCATCAGAAACCATCAGGTCTACTTCAACAACCCGAAATCCCGGAATGGAAATGGGAAAACATTACCATGGATTTCATCACTAAATTGCCAAGGACTGCAAGTGGTTTTGATACTATTTGGGTAATAGTTGATCGTCTCACCAAATCAGCACACTTCTTGCCAATAAGAGAAGATGACAAGATGGAGAAGTTAGCACGACTGTATTTGAAGGAAGTCATCTCCAGACATGGAATACCAATCTCTATTATCTCTGATAGGGATGGCAGATTTATTTCAAGATTCTGGCAGACATTACAGCAAGCATTAGGAACTCGTCTAGACATGAGTACTGCCTATCATCCACAAACTGATGGGCAGAGTGAAAGGACGATACAAACGCTTGAAGACATGCTACGAGCATGTGTTATTGATTTCGGAAACAGTTGGGATCGACATCTACCATTAGCAGAATTTTCCTACAACAACAGCTACCATTCAAGCATTGAGATGGCGCCGTTTGAAGCACTTTATGGTAGAAAGTGCAGGTCTCCGATTTGTTGGAGTGAAGTGGGGGATAGACAGATTACGGGTCCGGAGATTATACAAGAAACTACCGAGAAGATCATCCAAATTCAACAACGGTTGAAAACCGCCCAAAGTCGACAAAAGAGCTACGCTGACATTAAAAGAAAAGATATAGAATTTGAAATTGGAGAGATGGTCATGCTTAAAGTTGCACCTTAGAAAGGCGTTGTTCGATTTGGTAAACGAGGGAAATTAAATCCAAGGTATATTGGACCATTCAAGATTATTGATCGTGTCGGACCAGTAGCTTACCGACTTGAGTTACCTCAACAACTCGCGGCTGTACATAACACTTTCCACGTCTCGAATTTGAAGAAATGTTTTGCTAAAGAAGATCTCACTATTCCGTTAGATGAAATCCAAATCAACGAAAAACTTCAATTCATCGAAGAACCCGTCGAAATAATGGATCGTGAGGTTAAAAGACTTAAGCAAAACAAGATACCAATTGTTAAGGTTCGATGGAATGCTCGTAGAGGACCTGAGTTCACCTGGGAGCGTGAAGATCAGATGAAGAAGAAATACCCGCATCTATTTCCAGAAGATTCGTCAACACCTTCAACAGCTTAAAATTTCGGGACGAAATTTATTTAACGGGTAGGTACTGTAGTGACCCGAACTTTTCCATGTTTATATATATTAATTGAGATTGATATTTACATGATTAAATGTTTCCAACATGTTAAGCAATCAAACTTGTTAAGACTTGATTAATTGAAATAGGTTTCATATAGACAATTGACCACCCAAGTTGACCGGTGATTCACGAACGTTAAAACTTGTAAAAACTATATGATGACATATATATGGTTATATATATAGTTAACATGATATTATGATAAGTAAACATATCATTAATTATATTAACAATGAACTACATATGTAAAAACAAGACTACTAACTTAATGATTTTGAAACGAGACATATATGTAACGATTATCGTTGTAACGACATTTAATGTATATATATCATATTAAGAGATATTCGTACATCATAATATCATGATAATATAATAATTCAAAATCTCTTTTGATATTATAAACATTGGGTTAACAACATTTAACAAGATCGTTAACCTAAAGGTTTCAAAACAACATTTACATGTAACGACTAACGATGACTTAACGACTCAGTTAAAATGTATATACATGTAGTGTTTTAATATGTATTCATACACTTTTGAAAGACTTCAAGACACTTATCAAAATACTTCTACTTAACAAAAATGCTTACAATTACATCCTCGTTCAGTTTCATCAACAATTCTATTCGTATGCACCCGTATTCGTACTCGTACAATACACAGCTTTTAGATGTATGTACTATTGGTATATACACTCCAATGATCAGCTCTTAGCAGCCCATTTGAGTCACCTAACACATGTGGGAACCATTATTTGGCAACTAGCATGAAATATCTCATAAAATTACAAAAATATGAGTAATCATTCATGACTTATTTACATGAAAACAAAATAACATATCCTTTATATCTAATCCATACACCAACGACCAAAAACACCTACAAACACTTTCATTCTTCAATTTTCTTCATCTAATTGATCTCTCTCAAGTTATATCTTCAAGTTCTAAGTGTTCTTCATAAATTCCAAAAGTTCTAGTTTCATAAAATCAAGAATACTTTCAAGTTTGCTAGCTCACTTCCAATCTTGTAAGGTGATCATCCAACCTCAAGAAATCTTTGTTTCTTACAGTAGGTTATCATTCTAATACAAGGTAATAATCATATTCAAACTTTGGTTCAATTTCTATAACTATAACAATCTTATTTCAAGTGATGATCTTACTTGAACTTGTTTTCGTGTCATGATTCTGCTTCAAGAACTTCGAGCCATCCAAGGATCCATTGAAGCTAGATCCATTTTTCTCTTTTCCAGTAGGTTTATCCAAGGAACTTAAGGTAGTAATGATTTTCATAACATCATTCGATTCATACATATAAAGCTATCTTATTCGAAGGTTTAAACTTGTAATCACTAGAACATAGTTTAGTTAATTCTAAACTTGTTCGCAAACAAAAGTTAATCCTTCTAACTTGACTTTTAAAATAAACTAAACACATGTTCTATATCTATATGATATGCTAACTTAATGATTTAAAACCTGGAAACACGAAAAACACCGTAAAATCGGATTTACGCCGTCGTAGTAACACCGCGGGCTGTTTTGGGTTAGTTAATTAAAAACTATGATAAACTTTGATTTAAAAGTTGTTATTCTGAGAAAATGATTTTTATTATGAACATGAAACTATATCCAAAAATTATGGTTAAACTCAAAGTGGAAGTATGTTTTCTAAAATGGTCATCTAGACGTCGTTCTTTCGACTGAAATGACTACCTTTACAAAAACGACTTGTAACTTATTTTTCTGACTATAAACCTATACTTTTTCTGTTTAGATTCATAAAATAGGGTTCAATATGAAACCATAGCAATTTGATTCACTCAAAACGGATTTAAAATGAAGAAGTTATGGGTAAAACAAGATTGGATAATTTTTCTCATTTTAGCTACATGAAAATTGGTAACAAATCTATTCCAACCATAACTTAATCAACTTGTATTGTATATTATGTAATCTTGAGATACCATAGACACGTATACAATGTTTCGACCTATCATGTCGACACATCTATATATATTTTGGAACAACCATAGACACTCTATATGTGAATGTTGGAGTTAGCTATACAGGGTTGAGGTTGATTCCAAAATATATATAGTTTGAGTTGTGATCAATACTGAGATACGTATATACTGGGTCGTGGATTGATTCAAGATAATATTTATCGATTTATTTCTGTACATCTAACTGTGGACAACTAGTTGTAGGTTACTAACGAGGACAGCTGACTTAATAAACTTAAAACATCAAAATATATTAAAAGTGTTGTAAATATATTTTGAACATACTTTGATATATATGTATATATTGTTATAGGTTCGTGAATCAACCAGTGGCCAAGTCTTACTTCCCGACGAAGTAAAAATCTGTGAAAGTGAGTTATAGTCCCACTTTTAAAATCTAATATTTTTGGGATGAGAATACATGCAGGTTTTATAAATGATTTACAAAATAGACACAAGTACGTGAAACTACATTCTATGGTTGAATTATCGAAATCGAATATGCCCCTTTTTATTAAGTCTGGTAATCTAAGAATTAGGGAACATACACCCTAATTGACGCGAATCCTAAAGATAGATCTATCGGGCCCAACAAGCCCCATCCAAAGTACCGGATGCTTTAGTACTTCGAAATTTATATCATATCCGAAGGGTGTCCCGGAATGATGGGGATATTCTTATATATGCATCTTGTTAATGTCGGTTACCAGGTGTTCACCATATGAATGATTTTTATCTCTATGTATGGGATGTGTATTGAAATATGAAATCTTGTGGTCTATTATTATGATTTGATATATATAGGTTAAACCTATAACTCACCAACATTTTTGTTGACGTTTTAAGCATGTTTATTCTCAGGTGATTATTAAGAGCTTCCGCTGTCGCATACTTAAATAAGGACGAGATTTGGAGTCCATGCTTGTATGATATTGTGTAAAAACTGCATTCAAGAAACTTATTTTGTTGTAACATATTTGTATTGTAAACCATTATGTAATGGTCGTGTGTAAACAGGATATTTTAGATTATCATTATTTGATAATCTACGTAAAGCTTTTTAAACCTTTATTGATGAAATAAAGGTTATGGTTTGTTTCAAAATGAATGCAGTCTTTGAAAAACGTCTCATATAGAGGTCAAAACCTCGCAACGAAATCAATTAATATGGAACGTTTTTAATCAATAAGAACGGGACATTTCAACACAGACACGGTCGAAGTCCAGACTAACTAATGCATTCTAACGACTATCAGTTAGACTCACTAATGCAAGACCTGGTTCGCTAAGACCACCACTCTGATACCAACTGTGAAGACCCGTCCTAATCCATCCGGATGATGTCCATATCGATTATAAACGATTCACAACAGTTGATTACATCGCGAGGTACTTGACCTCTATATGATACATTTTACAAACATTGCATTCGTTTTTGAAAAGTCAATCTTTCATTACATCAAAAGTTGACAGGCATGCATACCATTTCATAATATATCCAACTATAATTGACTTAATAATAATCTTGATGAACTCGACGACTCGAATGCAACGTCTTTTGAAATATGCCATGAATGACTCCAAGTAACATCTATAAAATGAGCAAATGCACAGCGGAAGATTTCTTTCGTACCAGAGAATAAACATGCTTTCAAGTGTCAACCAAAAGGTTGGTGAGTTCATTAGTTTATCATAAATAATCATTTCATAATTTTAATAGACCACAAGATTTCATATTTCCATTTCTCATAAACATACGTCCCATGCATAGAGACAAAAATATCATTCATATGGATTGAACACCTGGTAACCGACATTCACAATATACATATAAGAATATCCCCATCATTTCGGGATCCTCCATCGGACATGATATAAATTTCGAAGTACTAAAGCATCTGGTACTTTGGATGGGGCTTGTTGGGCCCGATAGATCTATCTTTAGAGTTCGCGTCAATTAGGGTGTCTGTTCCCTAATTCTTAGATTACCAGACTTAATAAAAAGGGGCATATTCGATTTCGATAATTCAACCATAGAATGTAGTTTCACGTACTTGTGTTTATTTCGTAAAACAGTTATAAAAGCAGCGCATGTATTCTCAGTCCCAAAAATATATATTGCAAAAGCATTTAAAAAGGGAGTAATGAAACTCACCATACTGTATTTTGTAGTAAAAATACATATGACGATATTGAATAATGCAGGGTTGGCCTCGGATTCACGAACCTATATCATTTGTATTTTTATTAATATACATAGTTTTAATCAAACCAATATTTATATTATTATTAGTGATAATTTTTATATTATTAACCTATAAAGTATTTATATATTTAAGTTATGGTTATTGTATTTATTTTTATATATATAATCTTTTGTTTACAAAATAATAGTTTTGGTAAAAATAATCATAGTAGTAAGAATAATTATTATATTAATAATAATAATAATAATATCAGTAATTTTTAATATAATGAATACTTTATTAATAATAATAATGGTACTAAAGATGTTACTTTTAATAATAATACTTTTACTAGCAATGATAATAAGAATGATAATAATAATAATAATAATAATAATAATAATAATAATAATAATAATAATAATATTAATAATAATAATAATAATAATAATAAT
The DNA here is from genome assembly GCF_046630445.1 of Rutidosis leptorrhynchoides. Lineage (NCBI taxonomy): Eukaryota > Viridiplantae > Streptophyta > Magnoliopsida > Asterales > Asteraceae > Rutidosis > Rutidosis leptorrhynchoides. The sequence continues at coordinate 32,974,211 of NC_092341.1, forward strand.
AATAATAATAATAATAATAATAATAATAATAATAATAATAATAATAATAATAATAATAATAATAATAATAATAATAATAATAATAATGATAATGAATATATGTTTATCATAATCATAACTATATAATATATATAAATCACAATTTCCATTACAAAAATGAAAAGATTGAATTATAGTTTATACCCTTCGAGAGAACGAGAAATCGAATGATCGAGTGTGATCGTGGTGAAATCGAATAGAAAACAGACAGAGTTATCATCATGATCATAACCATATTCATCATTTTACCCGTATCCTAAATATCTTCATCATCTACATCATTAACTTTTCATCATCGATATCATTTCGTCTCCCCCGTCGTCGTCATCATTCTAACCATCATCATATTCATTAAACATCATTGAACATCTATCCATCATCATCGTCATCTTATATCATGTATTATTATCATATCATAACCGATAAACTTATCATCTCTAACACGATTACCACCAAACTTACGACTTAATTCATCATCATAATTATTATCGTCACACCATCGAGACTATCATCATACCATCCCCATTTTAATTATCCTAGTCATCCATCATGAATCATTATCTCACATCATCGTTATCCTTAACATACACCTTCATGTATCACCATCATCCTCCGGTTATCATCATCGATAATCAACATCATCATCATCATTAATCAGTAAAAGAGATAGAAATATAAATAATGCGTTTGTGGATATGTTGAAATCGAATTATAACAGAACAACAACCCATGGATTTTGCAAATAGTGATCCAAGTTTCAAGTCAAAATAAAAGAGTAAAACAAATCCATGAAACAAATGGGATTCTCTCGGCCCAATTAAACAAAGGGATATGGCAGCTCGATTACGGTCCAAAAGCAGCAAATTTCAGTCACAATTTATAATCGTAATAGATAACAAGTAGGGTGTCGGTGTAGGATTTTGATATCAGGAATATATGGAACACTTTACAGCCATATCACCACCATTCCATTATTATATTTAGCTCAAAAGAAATCCTTTTGTATATCAATTGGATTGTTGTTTAATGATATGTCTGCCAATATGAAAACGTTACGTCCTACCCGTTTAAATCATACACTATCACTCGTCATACCATCATCCTTCATCATCATTAATCTAATACATCATCATCATTCTTTACTCTATCGATAACACTTAATTATTATCTCGAGCAGAAACATGGTATCATCATCTGTTCATCATCATTGTATACAAACCTCTCGATCATAATCAAATTCTGTTAATACCTATATGGCCTAACTGAGAATACAAGCTTTTGGCCCAAATAGCAACCCAAACCATGAACAATAGTTGACCCAGTTTGTATTTATCGGCCCAGCTATCAAATAAAACATGGTTCATGCTTAACAGACTCAAAGGTCCGCTAACTCTTTTCAATGTAAACACACCGACATTCAAACTTAAATTAGTGTAATGCTCAACATACAAAAAGAAAAGTGAGTGGGGATAATTGTTTAATAGTGGTCGGCCATTTAGGAAAAAGGAGGATTCACAAGTGCTTTAAAACCAAGTTGACAAAATTTAAATAATTAACAAGTATTACTTCTTTTCTATTGTTTGTATGCTCCATCAGCGCATCATCTTTTTCTCTAATTCTATACGTCGATCACAGAAGAGAATAGCAAGGATTGGAGGTGGTGAGGGTGGTTGTGATTTGCATTAACCCGGAATAGAAACAAGGAACATGAAGGAAAATGGGTGATGGGGTTCGTAGCTTGTTGGTCCATGGTGTTTTGTTGATGAATTCGTAAACAGAAAACAAATACCCTCGATGTTACAGTGATGGTGGTCGTGGCCATGGTGGGTAAAGGTGACGGTTTTAGGTGGGTTCAAATGTAGAACAGATATATACAATTCGATGTTTATGTGGGTTTGTTTGAACAAATATAGTCGTGACGATAGTGCTCGAATAGGCTCAATGAATGATAGTGTTTTCATGATGTTTGGTCTCGGTTAAGAGGTGGGGTTGGTAAACAACAACAAAAGCTCGCAAGTAATGGTGGTGATCGGTTAAATCATACATATTCGGGTATGAGTAGTATAGAGATGTGATGGGGAATTGAAGATGAGGATTATGGCAAAAGTTATGGCTTGGTGATGTTTGAAAGTTGTTCTCCTTTAAGTAAAGAAAATAAAGGAGTAATATTTATATAGAGAAGAAAGAAAGAATATGAATTCCATTATTAAAATCATGCATATGTCTATTGATGAATTGGATACAGAGTCCACAAAAAAATAGTAATAGCAAACTAATAGTGTGATTGAGGTGATTGGAAATCGAAAGTGATTTTAAATCACATATGAATTCGCAAGTGGGTGAGGTGGATGGATATATCACCTATAATTTATATTACTCCGTACTCAATCAATATGATATAAATCAATTATTAATCATAAAAGTAATGTGTAATTGATGTGGGCTCATACTAACACAGTAATCGAATCTTAAGATTAAGTGTTTTGTTTGAGTGCATGAATATCAAACAATATATCAATGTATGTACTAGAAGAACTAGCAAGTGGATCAAGTGAATGGAAAAAGAAAAAGAAAAAAAAAAGAATAAAAATATCATACATTAAACGTGTAGGAATATATATTAGCAGCCTCTTTATTGGGTTAATGTGTCGACAGTTTCAATTTAGGTAGTGTATCATGCTCCTAAATATATATTTAATAAGCCTATAATTTATATAACATTTTCATATCACCGTTATTTTAAAATCACATAAGTTCGAAATTAAACTTCTCTAAGTAATAATCGAAACGTTCAACGAGTATTACAATCATTAATTATAATCTATACATATATTTATTTTTATTTTTATATGTATACACATTTATTTACAAATAATGGTTCGTGAATCGTCGAGAATGCTTGAAGGTCATTTGATTATATGAACACAGTTCGAAGTTTTCGAGACTCAGTTTAATAGACTTTGCTTATCGTGTCGAAATCATATAAAGATTAAAGTTTAAATTTGATCGGAAATTCCCGGGTCACTACAAAGAATAAATTTTCTTGATATGTTCAGAAGTTAAGTAGAATGAAAGAGTTATGTAACATGACACATGATGACGTTATGATCTGTGAATCATCATGTTCCAATAGATCTTCCAGCATGACTTACTGTAATATAATCACGTTGGCCGGACGTCATTATATTATACTAACCCATGCTTCAATTCCCAACACTTCTCCACAATTCATTCGTAATTTATACTTAGATTTTACAGAAGTTTTCAATATAATGGAATACAGAAAACACGAAGAGGTAGATAATTTCGGACAAGAATATTTATGAAAATATCCTCAGAAATATCGAAGATATTTATGATGATATTTTGGAATTTCTAAGTTCGAAGGTTGATGAAGAAAAATTTTCCGCAAGATTTTAACATGACCTCGGAGCAAGATATTCTCTAAAGATTTCATCGGATCCAGAATTATTTGAGTTCTTTGAATATAGGGTATGTTCCTTGTATTTATCCTTGGTCTCCTTCATGGTGTGCTCAATCCGGTTTGCAGTACCAAATTTTCTACCGAGCTTTCCTAACACTCCCTTCTTTATCATCAAACTTTTGGCCGTTTAGACCATCTACAATTTTACTATTTCCTCTGCATTTAATGCAACCATATATGAATCTTCGGATATCAATTCGAGGTGGTTTCAGGAGAATTGTATTTTTAGATGATTAAACGCTGATGGTAATATGGTAAAATATAAAAGGTTCCCCGATAACAATAAAGAGCACGCATATATATCAAAGTTATAATAAGGTTATTTTGAATGAAAAGTCGAAGTTGACTTGCTGGAGCTGTGACAAAATTGGCGATTTTGAAAAAGAACTGCAAAGTTATTTTGGGTAATAATAACACTAAAGGAATTAGCATAGCTACGTGTTAAACGTTTACTCAGTTTTCGAGAGTTTTTCAGGTGCATAGCTATGTGCATCAATCTTTTCTTCCATAGATGATGTGCGGTTGGTTCATCCTCTGATTGAGGTGTTTTCAAGAATCATGAAAGGTTTGAACACAAATTGTAATCGTCAAGATACGAATGAGGTTTAAGATGAAATCAAGTGGCAAACTTGAAGAAATGTTTAGTTTCATATGTTATAATTAAAATTTTAATTCATTTTAATTGTCCAATGTTATTAGTCCACAGTCGATAGTCCACAATTAACAGTCCAATAATTCATATATAGTTTAATATATAATATTCGAATTTATTAATACGTATTGTGACCCGTGTACATGTCTTAGACTCGATCACAACTCAAAGTATATATATTATTGTAGAATCAACCTTAACCCTGTATAGCTAACTCGAGCATTACCGCATATAGAGTGTCTATGGTGATTCCAAATAATATATATATATATATATATATATATATATATATATATATATATATATATATATATATATATATATGCGTCGATATGATATGTCAAAACCTTGTATACGTGTCCCGATATTTAAAGTGCGTAAAATAAATAACAGAAATTAAATAACGATAAATAAATTGAGAGAATATAAATTGCGATAAATAAAAATGTAATCAGATAGCTAGGAACAGTTAGCAAGGAACAGTTAGCGTGGATTCTTAACAAAATTTTCCTCATAGTTAATTTGTTTGTTTCTAACAAATTTTATTTTGTCCAATGTTTTCTTCATTATGCCACTTGTTGGATTCTGATAGGTCAAAATCTAAATATGAAATTGAATGAAAATGGTTATTCTGTGGTGAATGGATTCGTATAGCTGTGGATGTGAGTAGGATAGTAAATGACTGTTGAATCAGATTCGCAGAATGTACCGTGTAACTGATTAATGTGCAATCTAAATATTCCTCGGGTATTACCTACCCGTTAAAATATTTTCACCATTAACAGTTTTTACAAAAGAATTCTAAATTACAATCTTGATGAAAATATACTTGCGTATATATTTTCTTCAGATGTAATCATGGAGTTAATGAGTTAATATGATATTAAACTCATTTGCTTTTCGATTTGAGCTAGAATAAGTAATCTTTAAAACTTCTAGAAACCACATATTCTTCACAGAATATTTCTTCTTCACAGAATATTTCTTCAATGGAGTTATGGATCAATACTTCATCGTTAACTATTAGGAACCACATATTCTTTGCAGAATATTAGTGAAGTTATGGATCAATACTTCATCGTTAATTACTGTTGGTACTCCTTGGTATCTATGGTACGTATGATATTGATGCTCGTGGGACAAATTGTGATGTTGAGATGTGAGATACGAATGTTGCTGTTGGTGGTGGTACTGTTGGTGTTACTGATGGTGATACTGTTTATGCTGCTGGTGCTGCTGATGCTATCGATACTGCTAATGGTGACGATGCTGATGTTGAGGGTGCTTGTGGCGTTTGTGATGCTTGTAAATCACGCACCATTCTTGTCAGGGTTTCTATCCACCCACTCATCTGATTCGATAGATCTTGATTATCAATTCGAAGTTCTCTAACTTCTTCTGATATTCCCCTTTGATTGGTATTCGGAAGTAGAGGTTGAATATTTTATGAGATTGCAGTAATGCGACCTTCGAGGTGGAAATTTTTGGCAAGAAGGGTGAAAACAGTGTTGCGTATAGGTTCGCCTGTGAGTACATCATTTTCTCCGATGTTAGGAGGTAAGTTTGGTTCACGGTAAGGTTCGCCTTCTTCGTTTTTCCATCGAGTGAGTAAGTCTCGGACCCACCCCCATCTCCTCCAGAAAGAAAAATAGCTAAATGGTGGAGACACTTTGGGTTCATTGACTTCGGAGTCTACTTCAATACACATTTCGAAATTACTTCCGGAACTAATAGAATCCAAGCTAGGTGTAGGATCCATTTCTTATGATAAGTTAGACAATTTTCGATAAGAAATGATTTTCGGTTATCGAATGATATTCTAATTATATAGAATATCTATACAAAATTCTAAAGATCCCGTAAATTACGGAGGGAATTAAGGAAACGTGTCAGATAAAGTTTACAGTAACAGATATGCTAAGATATGAATTAACAGATACGCTAAGACATGAGTTTTGTCTATACACTATTCATGCAATCAATGCAGTAAGATGTGTCTAGACTAAAGATGGTAAGCAGATAATTTTTGACAGGAATGATAAGCAAAACTTTTGACATGTGGACCAGGTTCAAGTCCAGACTTATTAATGTTTCCTAACAACTACTAGGTCGAAGTCCAGACTCATTAATGCATACTCCTAGTTAGACACACTAATGCAAGACCTGATTCGCTACTACCACCGCTCTGATACCAACTCTCACAACTCGTCCTAATCCATCTGGACGAAGTCCATATAGATTATAAACGATTCACTATAGTTGGTTACATTGCAAGGTACTTGACCTCTAAATGATACATTTTACAAACATTGCATTCGTTTTTAAAAGGCAAACTTTCATTTCATCAAAAGTTGGCAGCATGCATACCATTTCATAATACATCCAACTATAATTGACTTAATAATAATCTTAATGAACTCAACGACTCGAATGCAACGTCTTTTGAAATATGTCATGAATGACTCCAAGTAATAATTCTAATATGAGCAAATGCACAGCGAAAGATTTTTTTCATACCTGAGAATAAACATGCTTTAAAGTGTCAACCAAAAGGTTGGTGAGTTCATTAGTTTATCGTAAGCAATAAAATTCATCATTTTAATAGACCACAAGATTTCATATTTTAATTTCTCATAAACTTAATTTCATATCAGGCATTTCGCAAACTGCATAGAGATAAAAATTCATTCATATGGATTAAACACCTGGTAACCGACCTTAACAAGATGCATATAGAATATCCCCTATCATTCTGGGACTCCCTTCGGACATGATAAATTCGAAGTACTAAAGCATCCGATACTTTGGATGGGGCTTGTTGGGCCCAATATGTAGTGACCCGAACTTTTCCATGTTTTTATATATTAAATGAAATTGATATTTACATGATTAAATGTTTCCAACATGTTAAGCAATCAAACTTGTTAAGACTTGATTAATTGAAATAGGTTTCATATAGACAATTGACCACCCAAGTTGACCGGCGATTCACGAACGTTAAAACTTGTAAAAACTATATGATGACATATATATGGATATGTATATATAGTTTAACATGATATTATGATAAGTAAACATATCATTAAGTATATTAACAATGAACTACATATGTAAAAACAAGACTACTAACTTAATGATTTTGAAACGAGACATATATGTAACGATTATCGTTGTAACGACATTTAATGTATATATATATCATATTAAGATATATTAATACATCATGATATCATGATAATGTAATAATTTAACATCTCATTTGATTTAATAAACAATGGGTTAACAACATTTAACAAGACCGTTAACCTAAAGGTTTCAAAACAACACTTACATGTAACGACTAACGATGACTTAACGACTCAGTTAAAATGTATATACATGTAATGTTTTAATATGTATTCATACACTTTTGAAAGACTTCAAGACACTTATCAAAATACTTCTACTTAACAAAAATGCTTACAATTACATCCTCGTTCAGTTTCATCAACAATTCTACTCGTATGCACCCGTATTCGTACTCGTACAATACACAGCTTTTAGATGTATGTACTATTGGTATATACACTCCAATGATCAGCTCTTAGCAGCCTATGTGAGTCACCTAACACATGTGGGAACCATCATTTGGCAACTAGCATGAAATATCTCATAAAATTACAAAAATATGAGTAATCATTCATGACTTATTTACATGTAAACAAAATTACACATCCTTTATATCTAATCCATATACCAACAACCAAAAACACCTACAAACACTTTCATTCTTCAATTTTCTTCATCTAATTAATCTCTCTCAAGTTCTATCTTCAAGTTCTAAGTGTTCTTCATAAATTCTACAAGTTCTAGTTTCATAAAATCAAGAATACTTCAGAGTTTGCTAGCTTACTTCCAATCTTGTAGAGTGATCATCCAACCTCAAGAAATCTTTATTATTTACAGTAAGATATCTTTCTAATACAAGGTAATACTGATATTCAAACTTTGATTCAATTTCTATAACTATAACAATCTTATTTCGAGTGGAAATCTTACTTGAACTTGTTTTCGTGTCATGATTCTGCTTCAAGAACTTTCAAGCCATCCAAGGATCCTTTGAAGCTAGATCCATTTTTCTCATTTCCAGTAGCTTTATCCAGAAAACTTGAGGTAGTAATTATGTTTATAACATCATTCGATTCATACATATAAAGCTATCTTATTCGAAGGTTTAAACTTGTAATCACTAGAACATAGTTTAGTTAATTCTAAACTTGTTCGCAAACAAAAGTTAATCCTTCTAACTTGACTTTTAAAATCAACTAGACACATGTTCTATATCTATATGATATGCTAACTTAATGATTTAAAACCTGGAAACACGAAGAACACTGTAAAACCGGACATACGCCGTCGTAGTAACACCGCGGGCTGTTTTGGGTTAGTTAATTAAAAACTATGATAAACTTTGATTTAAAAGTTGTTCTTCTGGGAAAATGATTTTTCTTATGAACATGAAACTATATCCAAAAATCATGGTTAAACTCAAAGTGGAAGTATGTTTTCTAAAAGGGTCATCTAGACGTCGTTCTTTCGACTGAAATGACTACCTTTACAAAAACGACTTGTAACTTATATTTCTGACTATAAACCTATATTTTTTATGTTTAGATTCATAAAATAGAGTTCAATATAAAACCATAGCAATTTGATTCACTCAAAACGGATTTAAAATGAAGAAGTTATGGGTAAAACAAGATTGGATAATTTTTCTTGTTGTAGCAACGTGAAAATTGGTAACAAATCTATATTAATCATATCCTAGCTAACTTATATTGTATTATACATGTATTCTAATATATTATGTAATCTTGGGATACCATAGACACGTATGCAAATGTTTTTGACATATCATATCGACCCATGTGTATATATTATTTGGAACAACCATAGACACTCTATATGCAGTAATGTGGGAGTTAGCTATACAGGGTTGAGGTTGATTCCAAAAATATATATACTTTGAATTGTGATCTAGCCTAAGACGTGTATACACTGGGTCTTGGATTGATTCAAGATAATATATATCAATTTTTTTCTGTACATCTAACGTTGGACAACTAGTTGTAGGTTACTAACGAGGACAGCTGACTTAATAAACTTAAAACATCAAAATGTATTAAAAGTGTTGTAAATATATTTTGAATATACTTTGATATATATGTACATATTCGTTATAGGTTCGTGAATCGACCAGTGGCTAAGTCTTACTTCCCGACGAAGTAAAAATCTGTGAAAGTGAGTTATAGTCCCACTTTTAAAATCTAATATTTTTGGGATGAGAATACATACAGGTTTTATAAATGATTTACAAAATAGACACAAGTACGTGAAACTGCATTCTATGGTTGAATTATCGAAATCGAATATGCCCCTTTTTATTAAGTCTGGTAATCTAAGAATTAGGGAACAGACACCCTAATTGACGCGAATCCTAAAGATAGATCTATTAGGCCTAACAAACCCCATCCAAAGTACCGGATGCTTTAGTACTTCGAAATTTATATCATATCCGAAGGGTGTCCCGGAATGATGGGGATATTCTTATATATGCATCTTGTTAATGTCGGTTACCAGGTGTTCACCATATGAATGATTTTTATCTCTATGTATGGGATGTATATTGAAATATGAAATCTTGTGGTCTATTGTTACGATTTGATATATATAGGTTAAACCTATAACTCACCAACGTTTTTGTTGACGTTTAAAGCATGTTTATTCTCAGGTGAATATTAAGAGCTTCCGCTGTTGCATACTAAAATAAGGACAAGATTTGGAGTCCATGTTTGTATGATATTATGTAAAAACTGCATTCAAGAAATATATGTCTATGTAATATATTTCTATTGTAAACCCTTATGTAATGGTCGTGTGTAAACAGTATATTTTAGATTATCATTATTTGATAATCTACGTAATGCTTTTGAAACCTTTATTGATAAAATAAAGGTTATGGTTGTTTTAAAAATGAATGCAGTCTTTGAAAAACGTCTCATATAGAGGTCAAAACCTCGCAACGAAATCAATTAATATGGAACGTTTATAATCAATATGAACGGGACATTTCAGTTGGTATCCGAGCGTTGGTCTTAGAGAACCAAAAAATTTGCATTAGTGTCTTATCGAGTTTGTTAGGATGCATTAGTGAGTCTGGACTTCGACTGTGTTTTCTTTAAAAATGATTGCTTAACATTTTTGTTGGAAACTATATGAAATGTCCCGTTCTTATTGATTAAAAACGTTCCATATTAATTGATTTCGTTGCGAGGTTTTGACCTCTATATGAGACGTTTTTCAAAGACTGCATTCATTTTAAAACAAACCATAACCTTTATTTCATCAATAAAGGTTTAAAAAGCTTTACGTAGATTATCAAATAATGATAATCTAAAATATCCTGTTTACACGCAACCATTACATAATGGTTTACAATACAAATATGTTACAACGAAATAAGTTTCTTGAATGCAGTTTTTACACAATATCATACAAGCATGGACTCCAAATCTCGTCCTTATTTAAGTATGCGACAGCGGAAGCTCTTAATAATCACCTGAGAATAAACATGCTTAAAACGTCAACAAAAATGTTGGTGAGTTATAGGTTTAACCTATATATTATCAAATCATAATAATAGACCACAAGATTTCATATTTCAATACACATCCCATACATAGAGATAAAAATCATTCATATGGTGAACACCTGGTAACCGACATTAACAAGATGCATATATAAGAATATCCCTATCATTCCGGGACACCCTTAAGATATGATATAAATTTCGAAGTACTAAAGCATCCGGTACTTTCGATGGGGTTTGTTAGGCCCAATAGATCTATCTTTAGGATTCGCGTCAATTAGGGTGTCTGTTCCCTAATTCTTAGATTACCAGACTTAATAAAAAGGGGCATATTCGATTTCGATAATTCAACTATAGAATGTAGTTTCACGTACTTGTGTCTATTTTGTAAATCATTTATAAAACCTGCATGTATTCTCATCCTAAAAATATTAGATTTTAAAAGTGGGACTATAACTCACTTTCACAGATTTTTACTTCGTCGGGAAGTAAGAATTGGCCACTGGTTGATTCACGAACCTATAACAATATATACATATATATCAAAGTATGTTCAAAATATATTTACAACAGTTTTAATATATTTTGATGTTTTAAGTTTATTAAGTCAGCTGTCCTCGTTAGTAACCTACAACTAGTTGTCCACAGTTAGATGTATAGAAATAAATCGATAAATATTTTCTTGAATCAATCCACGACCCAGTGTATACGTATCTCAGTATTGATCACAACTCAAACTATATATATTTTGGAATCAACCTCAACCCTGTATAGCTAACTCCAACATTCACATATAGAGTGTCTATGGTTGTTCCGAAATATATATAGATGTGTCGACATGATAGGTCGAAACATTGTATACGTGTCTATGGTATCTCAAGATTACATAATATACAATACAAGTTGATTAAGTTATGGTTGGAATAGATTTGTTACCAATTTTCACGTACCTAAAATGAGAAAAATTAACCAATCTTGTTTTACCCATAACTTCTTCATTTTAAATCCGTTTTGAGTGAATCAAATTGCTATGGTTTCATATTGAACTCTATTTTATGAATCTAAACAGAAAAAGTATAGGTTTATAGTCGAAAAAATAAGTTACAAGTCATTTTTGTAAAGGTAGTCATTTCAGTCGAAAGAACGACGTCTAGATGACCATTTTAGAAAACATACTTCCACTTTGAGTTTAACCATAATTTTTGGATATAGTTTCATGTTCATAATAAAAATAATTTTCCCAAAATAACAACTTTTAAATCAAAGTTTATCATAGTTTTTAATTAACTAACCCAAAACAGCCCGCGGTGTTACTACGACGGCGTAAATCCGGTTTTACGGTGTTTTTCGTGTTTTCAGGTTTTAAATCATTAAGTTAGAATATCATATAGATATAGAACATGTGTTTAGTTGATTTTAAAAGTCAAGTTAGAAGGATTAACTTTTATTTGCGAACAAATTTAGAATTAACTAAACTATGTTCTAGTGATTACAAGTTTAAACCTTCGAATAAGATAGCTTTATATGTATGAATTGAATGATGTTATGAACATCATTACTACCTCAAGTTCCTTGGATAAACCTACTGGAAATGAAAAAAATGGATCTAGCTTCAAAGGATCCTTGGATGGCTTGAAAGTTCTTGAAGCAGAATCATGACACGAAAACAATTTCAAGTAAGATTTCCACTCAAAATAAGATTGTTATAGTTATAGAAATTGAATTAAAGTTTGAATATGATTATTACCTTGTATTAGAAAGATAACCTACTGTAAGTAATAAAGGTTTCTTGATCTTGGATGATTACTTGGAATGGATTTAGAAAACTTGGAAGTAAACTTGCAATCTTGGAAGTATTCTTGATTTTATGAAACTAGAACTTTTGAAATTTATGAAGAACACTTAGAACTTGAAGATAGAACTTGAGAGAGCTCAATTAGATGAAAAAAATTGAAGAATGAAAGTGTTTGTAGGTGTTTTTGGTCGTTGGTGTATGGATTAGATATAAAGGATATGTAATTTTGTTTTCATGTAAATAAGTCATGAATGATTACTCATATTTTTGTAATTTTATGAGATATTTCAAGCTAGTTGCCAAATGATGGTTCCCACATGTGTTAGGTGACTCACATGGGCTGCTAAGAGCTGATCATTGTAGTGTATATACCAATAGTACATACATCTAGCTGTGTATTGTACGAGTACGAATACGGGTGCATACGAGTAGAATTGTTGATGAAACTGAATGAGGATGTAATTGTAAGCATTTTTGTTAAGTAGAAGTATTTTGATAAGTGTATTGAAGTCTTTCAAAAGTGTATGAATACATATTAAAACACTACATGTATATACATTTTACCTGAGTCGTTAAGTCATCGTTAGTCGTTACATGTAAATGTTGTTTTGAAACCTTTAGGTTAACGATCTTGTTGAATGTTGTTAACCCATTGTTTATTATAACAAATGAGATGTTAAATTGTTATATTATCATGATATTATGATATATAATATATCTTAGTATGATATATATACAGTTAAATGTCGTTACAACGATAATCGTTACATATATGTCTCGTTTCGAAATCATTAAGTTAGTAGTCTTATTTTTACATATGTATTTCATTGTTAATACACTTAATAATATATTTAATTATCATTTAACAAAATTAACCAAGTGTATCAATATCTTAATATGATTCATATGTACCTAGTAAGACGTTGTTATAACGATAATCGTTATATATATCGTTTTCGAGTTTCTTAAATTAATAGTCTCATTTTTATGTATATAACTCATTGTTAAAATACCTAATGAGATACATACTTATAATAAAATCATGTTAACTATATATATAACCATATATATGTCATCGTATAGTTTTTACAAGTTTTAACGTTCGTGAATCACCGGTCAACTTGGGTGGTCAATTGTCTATATGAAACCTATTTCAATTTATCAAGTCTTAACAAGTTTGATTGTTTAACATGTTGGAAACACTTAATCATGTAAATAACAATTTCATTTAATATATATATAAACATGGAAAAGTTCGGGTCACTACAGTACCTACCCGTTAAATAAATTTCGTCCCGAAATTTTAAGCAGTTGGAGGTGTTGACGTATCTTCTGGAAATAAATGCGGGTATTTCTTCTTCATCTGATCTTCACACTCCCAGGTGAACTCGGGTCCTCTACGAGCATTCCATCGAACCTTAACAATTGGTATCTTGTTTTGCTTAAGTCTTTTAACCTCACGATCCATTATTTCGACGGGTTCTTCGATAAATTGAAGTTTTTCGTTGATTTGGATTTCATCTAACGGAATAGTGAGATCTTCTTTAGCAAAACATTTCTTCAAATTCGAGACGTGGAAAGTGTTATGTACAGCCGTGAGTTGTTGAGGTAACTCAAGTCGGTAAGCTACTGGTCCGACACGATCAATAATCTTGAATGGTCCAATATACCTTGGATTTAATTTCCCTCATTTACCAAATCAAACAACGCCTTTCCAAGGTGCAACTTTAAGCATGACCATCTCTCCAATTTCAAATTCTATATCTTTTCTTTTAATGTCAGCATAGCTCTTTTGTCGACTTTGGGCGGTTTTCAACCGTTGTTGAATTTGGATGATCTTCTCGGTAGTTTCTTGTATTATCTCTGGACCCGTAATCTGTCTATCCCCCACTTCACTCCAACAAATCGGAGACCTGCACTTTCTACCATAAAGTGCTTCAAACGGCGCCATCTCAATGCTTGAATGGTAGCTGTTGTTGTAGGAAAATTCTGCTAATGGTAGATGTCGATTCCAACTATTTCCGAAATCAATAACATATGCTCGTAGCATGTCTTCAAATGTTTGTATCGTCCTTTCGCTCTGCCCATCAGTTTGTGGATGATAGGCAGTACTCATGTCTAGACGAGTTCCTAATGCTTGCTGTAATGTCTGCCAGAATCTGGAAATAAATCTGCCATCCCTATAAGAGATAATAGAGATTGGTATTCCATGTCTGGAGATGACTTCCTTCAAATACAGTCGTGCTAACTTCTCCATCTTGTCATCTTCTCTTATTGTCAGAAAGTGTGCTGATTTGGTGAGACGATCAACTATTACCCAAATAGTATCAAAACTACTTGCAGTCCTTGGCAATTTAGTGATGAAATCCATGGTAATGTTTTCCCATTTCCATTCCGGGATTTCGGGTTTTTAAAGTAGACCTGATGGTTTCTGATGCTCAGCTTTGACCTTAGAACACGTCAAACATTCTCCTACGTATTTAGCAACATCGGCTTTCATACCCGGCCACCAAAAATGTTTCTTGAGATCCTTGTACATCTTTCCCGTTCCAGGATGTATTGAGTATCTGGTTTTATGAGCTTCTCTAAGTACCATTTCTCTCATATCTCCAAATTTTGGTACCCAAATCCTTTCAGCCCTATACCGGGTTCCGTCTTCCCGAATATTAAGATGCTTCTCCGATCCTTTGGGTATTTCATCCTTTAAATTTCCCTCTTTTAAAACTCCTTGTTGCGCCTCCTTTATTTGAGTAGTAAGGTTATTGTGAATCATTATATTCATAGATTTTACTCGAATGGATTCTCTGTCCTTCCTGCTCAAGGCGTCGGCTACCACATTTGCCTTCCCCGGGTGGTAACGAATCTCAAAGTCGTAATCATTCAACAATTCAATCCACCTACGCTGCCTCATATTCAGTTGTTTCTGATTAAATATGTGTTGAAGACTTTTGTGGTCGGTATATATAATACTTTTGACCCCATATAAGTAGTGCCTCCAAGTCTTTAATGCAAAAACAACCGCGCCTAATTCCAAATCATGCGTCGTATAATTTTGCTCGTGAATCTTCAATTGTCTAGACGCATAAGCAATCACCTTCGTTCGTTGCATTAATACACAACTGAGACCTTGCTTTGATGCGTCACAATAAATCACAAAATCATCATTCCCTTCAGGCAATGACAATATAGGTGTCGTAGTTAACTTTTTCTTCAATAACTGAAACGCTTTCTCTTGTTCATCCTTCCATTCAAATTTCTTCCCTTTATGCGTTAATGCAGTCAAGGGTTTTGCTATTCTGGAAAAGTCTTGGATGAACCTTCTGTAGTAACTCGCTAGTCCTAAAAACTGGCGTATGTGTTTCGGAGTTTTCGGGGTTTCCCACTTTTCAACAGTTTCTATCTTTGCCGGATCCACCTTAATACTTTCTTTGTTCACTATGTGACCGAGGAATTGAACTTCTTCCAACCAAAATGCACACTTTGAAAACTTAGCGTACAATTCTTCCTTCCTCAATACTTCTAACACCTTTCTCAAATGTTCACCGTGTTCTTGGTCATTCTTTGAGTAAATAAGTATGTCATCAATGAAAATAATGACAAACTTATCAAGGTATGGTACACACACTCGGTTCGTAAGGTCCATGAACACAGCTGGTGCATTAGTTAAACCAAACGGCATGACTATAAACTCGTAATGACCGTAACGTGTTCTGAAAGCAGTCTTTGGAATATCATCTTCTTTCACCCGCATTTGATGATACCCGGAACGTAAGTCAATCTTTGAATAAACAGACGAGCCTTGTAGTTGATCAAATAAGTCGTCGATTCTCGGTAGTGGGTAGCGGTTCTTGATGGTAAGTTTGTTCAACTCTCGGTAGTTGATACACAACCTGAATGTACCATCTTTCTTCTTGACAAAAAAAACAGGAGCTTTCCATGGTGATGTGCTTGGTCGAATGAAACCACGCTCTAAAAGTTCTTGTAATTGGCTTTGCAGTTCTTTCATCTCGCTGGGTGCGAGTCTGTAAGGAGCACGAGCTATTGGTGCAGCTCCTGGTACAAGATCTATTTGAAATTCAACGGATCGATGTGGGGGTAATCCCGGTAATTCTTTCAGAAATACATCGGGAAATTCTTTTGCGACGGGAACATCATTGATGCTCTTTTCTTCAGTTTGTACTTTCTCGACGTGTGCTAGAACAGCATAGCAACCTTTTCTTATTAGTTTTTGTGCCTTCAAATTACTAATAAGATGTAGCTTCGTGTTGCCCTTTTCTCCGTACACCATTAAGGGTTCTCCTTCTTCTCGTACAATGCAAATTGCATTTTTATAACATACGATCTCTGCTTTCACCTTCTTCAGCCAGTCCATGCCAATTATTACATCAAAACTCCCTAACTCTACTGGTATCAAATCAATCTTAAATATTTCGCTACCCAGTTTAATTTCTCGATTCCGGCATATATTATCTGCTGAAATTAATTTACCGTTTGCTAATTCGAGTAAAAATTTACTATCCAACGGCGTCAATGGACAACTTAATTTCGCACAAAAATCTCTACTCATATAGCTTCTATCCACACCCGAATCAAATAAAACGTAAGCAGATTTATTGTCAATAAGAAACGTAACTGTAACAAGCTCCGGGTCTTCCTGTGCCTCTGCCGCATTAATATTGAAAACTCTTCCGCGACCTTGTCCATTCGTGTTCTCCTGGTTCGGGCAATTTCTAATAATGTGGCCCGGTTTTCCACATTTATAACAAACTACATTGGCATAACTTGCTCTGACACTACTTACTCCACCATTACTCGTTCCGACACCATTTGTTCCTTTCGTTCTATTAACCCCTGGTCCGTAGACCTCACACTTCGCCGCGCTATGACCATTTCTTTTACACTTGTTGCAAAATTTGGTGCAGAACCCCGAGTGATACTTTTCACACCTTTGGCATAGCTGCTTCTGATTGTTGTTGTTGTTGCGGTTGTTATTGTTGTTGGGATGATTGTTGTAGTTGCTGTTGTTGTTGTTGTTGTTGTTGTTGTTGTTGTTGTTGTTATTGTTGTTGTTGTTGTTGTTGTTGTTGTTGTTGTTGTTGTTGTTGTTGTTGTTGTTGTTGTTGTTGTTGTTGTTGGGCCGTTTGTTGTAGTTGCGATTGATGTTGCGATTGTTGGGATAATTGTTGCGATTATTATTGTAATTGCTGTTGTTGTTGTATTGGTGATTCTTATCACCGTTTTCCTCCCACTTTCTTTTGACTTGCTTCACATTGGCCTCTTCAGCCGTCTGTTCTTTAATTATTTCCTCAATCTGGTTCACTAGTTTGTGAGCCATTCTACATGCCTGTTGTATGGAGGCGGGCTCGTGTGAACTTATATCTTCTTGGATTCTTTCCGGTAATCCTTTCACAAATGCGTCGATCTTCTCTTCCTCATCTTCGAACGCTCCCGGACACAATAGGCACAATTCTGTGAATCGTCTTTCGTACGTGGTAATATCAAATCCTTGGGTTCGTAACCCTCTAAGTTCTGTCTTGAGCTTATTGACCTCGGTTCTGGGACGGTACTTCTCGTTCATCAAGTGCTTGAATGCTGACCACGGTAGTGCGTACGCATCATCTTGTCCCACTTGCTCTAGATAGGTATTCCACCATGTTAACGCAGAACCTGTGAAGGTATGCGTAGCGTAATTCACTTTGTCCTCTTTAGTACACTTACTTATGGCAAACACCGATTCGACCTTCTCGATCCATCGTTTCAATCCGATCGGTCCTTCGGTTCCATCAAATTCCAAAGGTTTGCAGGCAGTGAATTCTTTGTAGGTGCATCCTACACGATTTCCTGTACTGCTAGATCCAAGGTTATTGTTGATATGTAGCGCAGCCTATACTGCGGCTATGTTTGAAGCTAGAAAAATACGGAATTCCTCTTCATTCATATTCACGGTGTGTCGAGTAGTCGGTGCCATTTCCTTCAAAATAGTCAAATGGAACAAGTTAATCATACATAATATTAAGAGTAGTTAATAGTATTTCGTAGCATAATATGAACTCATTTATAAAAGCTTTTTCTTCATATTAGCGTTTTATAAGTTTAAATTCGGGTAGTACCTACCCGTTAAGTTCATACTTAGTAGCTAATATACAATTCAACTACTACAATTCTATATGAAAAACTGATTATAATAATATTTCGCGTTCAAACTTTTATATAATATTTTACAAACTTACAATACCGCTTATTTTACATAAAGCATGAAATATAGCACACAATAACTTTGATACAAGATAGTTGTGAAGATAATTCTAGCTAGTACACAAGTCGTTCAGCAAAGGTAATAAAGACACGTAATTCATACGTCCAGAAACAAGTCATGCATTCTGGTTTTACTAGGACTACTTTCCATCCTTGGTCTTGTGGAACATAACCGTTATGGTCATTGATGAGACAGCGTGTTGTAACGTCGTCAAAGGGACGAGGGTTACGTAATGACCAACAGTCTTGTAATAACCTAAAAACCTCATTTCTTACCCCAATTACCGACTCCGTCACTTGTGGGAACGTTTTGTTTAATAGCTGTAGCCCGATGTTCTTTTTCTCACTTTGGTGAGAAGCGAACATTACTAACCAGTAAGCATAGCATGCTTCTTTATGTTGCATGTTAGCCGCTTTTTCTAAATCATGAAGTCCTATATTCGGATACATTGAGTCAAAATAATTTCTTAACCCGTTGCGTAAAATATCATTTGGGTTCCCCGCAATATATGCGTCAAAGTAAACACATCGTAACTTATGGGTTTCCCAATGTGATATCCCCCATCTTTCAAACGAAAGTCTCTTATAAACCAAGACATTCTTGGAACGTTCTTCGAATGTCTTACAAACTGATCTCGCCTTAAATAGTTGTGTCGAGGTATTCTGACCGAATCTAGACAAGATTTCATCAATCATGTCTCCGGGTAGGTCTCTTAAAATATTGGGTTGTCTATCCATTTTGTGTTTTTAAACTGTAAAATAGACAAGAGTTAGATTCAAAAAAAAAAAATATTTATTAATACAAGCAATTTTTACATATATCATAAAGCATAAGCACACTATATTACATATATTACACCACACGAATACAACTATCTTATTCCGACTCGCTCGTTTCTTCTTCTTCGGTTTTGGTTCGTTTTGCCAAGTTTCTAGGGATATATGATGTTCCCCTAATACTTGCTGTCGTTTTCCACAACAGTTTAGAAAAACCTGGTGGTTTAGAGGTTCCCGGGTCATTGTTACAACTTAAGGACTTCGGGGGTTGACGATACATATAAAGTTCATCGGGGTTGGAATTAGATTTCTCTATTTTTATGCCCTTTCCCTTATTATTTTCTTTTGCTTTTTTAAATTCAGTTGGGGTAATTTCTATAACATCATCGGAATTCTCGTCGGAATCCGATTCATCGGAGAATTGATAATCCTCCCAATATTTTGCTTCCTTGGCGGAAACACCATTGACCATAATTAACCTTGGTCGGTTGGTTGAGGATTTTCTTTTACTTAACCGTTTTATTATTTCCCCCATCAGTTCTATTTCCTCCTCCGGTTCCTCCTCTTCCGGTTCTGATTCTTCTTCAGGTTCTGATTCTTCTTCCGGTTCCTCTTCGGGAACTTGTGAATCAGTCCAATATATATTCGATTCTTCGTTATTATTAGGTGAGTCAATGGGATTTGTGCTAGAGGTAGACATCTATCACACAATATCAAACATGTTAAGAGATTAATATATCACTTAATATATACATGTTAATAATATATAGTTTCCAACAAAAATGTTAAGCAATCATTTTTAAAGAAAACACGGTCGAAGTCCAGACTCACTAATGCATCCTAACAAACTCAATAAGACACACTAATGCAAAATTCTGGTTCTCTAAGACCAACGCTCGGATACCAACTGAAATGTCCCGTTCTTATTGATTAAAAACGTTCCATATTAATTGATTTCGTTGCGAGGTTTTGACCTCTATATGAGACGTTTTTCAAAGACTGCATTCATTTTAAAATAAACCATAACCTTTATTTCATCAATAAAGGTTTAAAAAGCTTTACGTAGATTATCAAATAATGATAATCTAAAATATCCTGTTTACACGCAACCATTACATAATGGTTTACAATACAAATATGTTACAACGAAATAAGTTTCTTGAATGCAGTTTTTACACAATATCATACAAGCATGGACTCCAAATCTCGTCCTTATTTAAGTATGCGACAGTGGAAGCTCTTAATAATCACCTGAGAATAAGCATGCTTAAAACGTCAACAAAAATGTTGGTGAGTTATAGGTTTAACCTATATATTATCAAATCATAATAATAGACCACAAGATTTCATATTTCAATACACATCCCATACATAGAGATAAAAATCATTCATATGGTGAACACCTGGTAACCGACATTAACAAGATGCATATATAAGAATATCTCCATCATTCCGGGACACCCTTCGGATATGATATAAATTTCGAAGTACTAAAGCATCCGGTACTTTGGATGGGGTTTGTTAGGCCCAATAGATCTATCTTTAGGATTCGCGTCAATTAGGGTGTCTGTTCCCTAATTCTTAGATTACCAGACTTAATAAAAAGGGGCATATTCGATTTCGATTATTCAACCATAGAATGTAGTTTCACGTACTTGTTTCTATTTTGTAAATCATTTATAAAACCTGCATGTATTCTCATCCCAAAAATATTAGATTTTAAAAGTGGGACTATAACTCACTTTCACAGATTTTTACTTCTTCGGAAAGTAAGACTTGGCCACTGGTTGATTCACGAACCTATAACAATATATACATATATATCAAAGTATGTTCAAAATATATTTACAACACTTTTAATATATTTTGATGTTTTAAGTTTATTAAGTCATCTGTCCTCGTTAGTAACCTACAACTAGTTGTCCACAGTTAGATGTACAGAAATAAATTGATAAATATTATCTTGAATCAATCCACGACCCAGTGTATACGTATCTCAGTATTGATCACAACTCAAACTATATATATTTTGGAATCAACCTCAACCCTGTATAGCTAACTCCAACATTCACATATAGAGTGTCTATGGTTGTTCCGAAATATATATAGATGTGTCGACATGATAGGTCGAAACATTGTATACGTGTCTATGGTATCTCAAGATTACATAATATACAATACAAGTTGATTAAGTTATAGTTGGAATAGATTTGTTACCAATTTTTACGTAGCTAAAATGAGAAAAATTATCCAATCTTGTTTTACCCATAACTTCTTCATTTTAAATCCGTTTTGAGTGAATCAAATTGCTATGGTTTCATATTGAACTCTATTTTATGAATATAA
The DNA here is from genome assembly GCF_046630445.1 of Rutidosis leptorrhynchoides. Taxonomy (NCBI): domain Eukaryota; kingdom Viridiplantae; phylum Streptophyta; class Magnoliopsida; order Asterales; family Asteraceae; genus Rutidosis; species Rutidosis leptorrhynchoides. The sequence goes on from NC_092341.1 coordinate 32,996,187, forward strand.
ACAGAAAAAGTATAGGTTTATAGTCAAAAAAATAATTTACAAGTCGTTTTTGTAAAGGTAGTCATTTCAGTCGAAAGAACGACGTCTAGATGACCATTTTAGAAAACATACTTCCACTTTGAGTTTAACCATAATTTTTGGATATAGTTTCATGTTCATAATAAAAATAATTTTCCCAGAATAACAACTTTTAAATCAAAGTTTATCATAGTTTTTAATTAACTAACCCAAAATAGCCCGCGGTGTTACTACGACGGCGTAAATCCGGTTTTACGGTGTTTTTCGTGTTTCCAGGTTTTAAATAATTAAGTTAGCATATCATATAGATATAGAACATGTGTTTAGTTGATTTTAAAAGTCAAGTTAGAAGGATTAACTTTTATTTGCGAACAAGTTTAGAATTAACTAAACTATGTTCTAGTGATTACAAGTTTAAACCTTCGAATAAGATAGCTTTATATGTATGAATCGAATGATGTTATGAAACTCATTACTACCTCAAGTTCCTTGGATAAACCTACTGGAAATGAGAAAAATGGATCTAGCTTCAAAGGATCCTTGGATGGCTTGAAAGTTCTTGAAGCAGAATCATGACACGAAAACAATTTCAAGTAAGATTTCCACTCGAAATAAGATTGTTATAGTTATAAAAATTGAATTAAAGTTTGAATATGATTATTACCTTGTATTATAAAGATAACCTACTGTAAGTAATAAAGGTTTCTTGATCTTGGATGATTACTTGGAATGGATTTAGAAAACTTGGAAGTAAACTTGCAATCTTGGAAGTATTCTTGATTTTATGAAACTAGAACTTTTGGAATTTATGAAGAACACTTAGAACTTGAAGATAGAACTTGAGAGAGATCAATTAGATGAAAAAAAATTGAAGAATGAAAGTGTTTGTAGGTGTTTTTGGTCGTTGGTGTATGGATTAGATATAAAGGATATGTAATTTTGTTTTCATGTAAATAAGCCATGAATGATTACTCATATTTTTGTAATTTTATGAGATATTTCATGCTAGTTGCCAAATGATGGTTCCCACATGTATTAGGTGACTCACATGGGCTGCTAAGAGCTGATCATTGGAGTGTATATACCAATAGTACATACATCTAAAAGCTGTGTATTGTACGAGTACGAATACGGGTGCATACGAGTAGAATTGCTGATGAAACTGAACGAGGATGTAATTGTAAGCATTTTTGTTAAGTAGAAGTATTTTGATAAGTGTCTTGAAGTCTTTCAAAAGTGTATGAATACATATTAAAACACTACATGTATATACATTTTAACTGAGACGTTAAGTCATCGTTAGTCGTTACATGTAAATGTTGTTTTGAAACCTTTAGGTTAACGATCTTGTTGAATGTTGTTAACCCATTGTTTATTATAACAAATGAGATGTTAAATTGTTATATTATCATGATATTATGATATATAATATATCTTAGTATGATATATATACAGTTAAATGTCGTTACAACGATAATCGTTACATATATGTCTCGTTTCGAAATCATTAAGTTAGTAGTCTTATTTTTACATATGTATTTCATTGTTAATACACTTAATAATATATTTACTTATCATTTAACATAATTAACCAAGTGTATCAATATCTTAATATGATTCATATGTACCTAGTAAGATGTTGTTATAACGATAATCGTTATATATATCGTTTTCGAGTTTCTTAAATTTATAGTCTCATTTTTATGTATATAACTCATTGTTAAAATACCTAATGAGATACATACTTATAATAAAATCATGTTAACTATATATATAACCATATATATGTCATTGTATAGTTTTTACAAGTTTTAACGTTCGTGAATCACCGGTCAACTTGGGTGGTCAATTGTCTATATGAAACCTATTTCAATTTATCAAGTCTTAACAAGTTTGATTGCTTAACATGTTGGAAACACTTAATCATGTAAATAACAATTTCATTTAATATATATATAAACATGGAAAAGTTCGGGTCACTACACTATATATTTTTAACATGTGAATATTATGTGATATATTAATCTCTTAATGTGTTTGATATTATGTGATAGATGTATACCTCTAGAACAAGTCCCATTGACTCACCTAATAATAATGAAGAGTCAAATGTAAATTGGAATGATTCGTGGACTGATTCACAAGTTTCCGAAGAGGAACCGGAAGAAGAGTCGGAACCGGAAGAAGAATCGAAACCGGAAGAAGAATCGGAACCGGAAGAAGAAATAGAACCGGTGGGGGAAATAATAAAACGGTTAAGTAGAAGAAAATCATCAACCAACCGACCAAAGTTAATTATGGTCAATGGTGTTTCCGCCAAGGAAGCAAAGTATTGGGAGGATTACCAATTCTCCGATGAATCGGATCCCGACAAGGATTCCGATGATGTTATAGAAATTACCCCAACACAATTTAATAAGGCAAAAGAGAACAATAAGGGAAAGGGCATAAAAATAGAGAAATTTGATTCCAAACACGATGAACTTTATATGTATCGTCAACACCCGTATTTCTTAAGTTGTACAATAACTCGGGAACCTCTAAACCACCAGGTTTTTCTAAACCAATGTGGAAAACGACGGCTCGTATTAGGGGAACATCATATATCCATAGAAACTTGGAAAAAGGAACCAAAACAGAAGAAGAAGAAACGAGCGAGTCGGAATAAGATAGTTGTATTCGTGTGGTGTAATATATGTAATATAGTGTGCTTATGCTTTATGATATATGTAAAAATTGCTTGTATTAATAAGTATTTTTTTATGAATCTAACTCTTGTCTATTTTACAGTATAAAAACACAAAATGGATAGACAACCCAATATTTTAAGAGACCTACCCGGAGACATGATTGATGAAATCTTGTCTAGAGTCGGTCAGAATTCCTCGGCACAACTATTTAAGGCGAGATCAGTTTGTAAGACATTTGAAGAACGTTCCAAGAATGCCTTGATTTATAAAAGGCTTTCGTTCGAAAGATGGGGGATATCACATTGGGAAATCCATAAGTTACGATGTGTTTACTTTGACGCATATATTGCGGGGAACCCAAATGCTATTTTACGCAATGGGTTAAGAAATTATTTTGACTCAATATATCCGAATATATGACTTCGTGATTTAGAAAAAGCGACTAACATGCAACATAAAGAAGCATGTTATGCTTACGGGTTAGTAATGTTCGCTTCTCACCAAAGTGAGAACAAGAACATCGGGCTACAACTATTAAACAAAACGTTCCCACAAGTGACGGAGTCGGTAATTGGGGTAAGAAATGAGGTTTTTAGGTTATTACGAGACTGTTGGTCATTAAGTAACCTTCATCCTTTTGATGACGTTACAACACATTGTCTTACTATCGATCACAACGGTTATGTTCCACAAAACCAAGGATGGGAAGTGGTATTAGTAAAACCAGAATGCATGACTTGTTTCTGGACGTATGAATTACGTGTCTTTATTGCCTTTGCTGAACGCCTTATTTATTAACTAGAATTATCTTCGTAACTACTTTGTATCAAAGTTTTATGTGCTATATTTCATGCTATATGTAAAAAAAAGCGATATTGTAAGCTTGCAAGTTATTGTATAAAGGTTTGAATATGTTTTTTTTTTTTTTTTTTTTTTTTTGTGATTAGTTTTTCATATAGAATTGTAGTAGTTGAAATGGTATGTTAGCTACTAAGTATGAACTTAACGGGTAGGTACTACCTGAATTAAAGAGTATAAAACGCTAATATGAAGAAAGAGCTTTTATAAATAAGTTCATATTACGCTACGGAATACTATTGACTACTCTTGATATTCTATATGATTAACTCGTTTCATTTGACTATTTTGAAGGAAATGGCACCGACTACTCGACACACCTTGAATATGAGCGAAGAGGAATTTCGTGCCTTTCTTGCTTCAAACATAGCTGCAGTACAGGCTGCGCTACATACCAACAATAACTCCGAATCTAACAATGCAGCTAACGGCGCAAGAAATCGTGTAGGATGCACCTACAAAGAATTCACTGCCTGCAAACCTTTGGAATTTGATGGAACCGAAGGACCGATCGGATTGAAACGGTGGACCATATCGGTGTTTGCCATAAGTAAGTGTACTGAAGAGGACAAAGTGAAGTACGCTACGCATACCTTCACAGGTACTGCGTTAACATGGTGGAATACCTATCTAGAGTAAGTGGGACAAGATGATGCTTACGCACTACCGTGGTCAGCATTCAAGCACTTGATGAACGAGAAGTACCGTCCCAGAACTGAGGTCAATAAGCTCAAGACAGAACTTAGAGGGTTACGAACCCAAGGATTTGATATTACCACGTACAAAAGACGATTCACAGAATTGTGCCTATTGTGTCCGAGAGCGTTCGAAGATGAGGAAGAGAAGATTGACGCGTTTGTGAAAGGATTATCGGAAAGAATCCAAGAAGACATAAGTTCACACGAGCCCGCCTCCATACAACAGGCATGTAGAATGGCTCACAAACTAGTGAACCAGATTGAGGAAAGAATTAAAGAACAGGCGGCTGAAGAGGCCAATGTGAAGCAAGTCAAAAGAAAGTGGGAGGAAAACGGTGATAAGAATCACCAATACAACAACAACAGAAATTACAACAATAATCGCAACAACTATCCCAACAATCGCAACATCAATCGCAACTACAACAAATGGCCCAACAACAACAACAACAATAACAACAACAACAACAACATCAACTACAACAATCATCCCAACAACAATAACAATCGCAACAACAACAACAATCAGAAGCAGCTATGCCAAAGGTGTGAAAAGTATCACTCGGGGTTCTGCACCAAATTTTGCAACAAGTGTAAAATAAATGGTCATAGGTCGGCGAAGTGTGAGGTCTACGGACCATGGATTAACAGAACGAAAGGAACAAATGGTGTCGGAACGTGTAATGGCGGAGCAAGTAGTGTCGGAGCAAGTTATGCCAATGTAGTTTGTTATAAATGTGGAAAACCGGGCCACATTATTAGAAATTGCCCGAACCAGGAGAACACGAATGGACAAGGCCATGGAAGATTTTTCAATATTAATGCGGCAGAGGCAAAGGAAGACTCGGAGCTTGTTACGGGTACGTTTCTTATTGATAATAAATCTGCTTACGTTTTATTTGATTCGGGTGCGGATAGAAGCTATATGAGTAGAGATTTTTGTGCTAAATTAAGTTGTCCATTGACACCGTTGGATAGTAAATTTTTACTTGAATTAGCAAACGGTAAATTAATTTCAGCAGATTATATATGCCGGAATCGAGAAATTAAACTGGGTAGCGAAATATTTAAGATTGATTTGATACCCGTAGATTTAGGGAGTTTTGATGTAATAGTTGGCATGGACTGGCTGAAGAAGGTGAAAGCAAAGATCGTATGTTATAAAAATGCAATTCGCATTGTACGGGAAGAAGGAGAACCCTTAATGGTGTAAGGAGAAAAGGGCAACACGAAGCTACATCTTATTAGTAATTTGAAGGCACAAAAACTAATAATAAAAGGTTGCTATGCTGTTCTAGCACACATCGAGAAAGTACAAACTGAAGAAAAGAGCATCAATGATGTTCCCGTCGCAAAAGAATTTCCCGATGTATTTCCGAAAGAATTACCGGGACTACCTCCACATCGATCTGTTGAATTTCAAATAGATCTTGTACCAGGAGCTGCACCAATAGCTCGTGCTCCTTATAGACTCGCACCCAGCGAGATGAAAGAACTGCAAAGCCAACTGCAAGAACTATTAGAATGTGGTTTCATTCGACCAAGCACATCACCATGGGGAGCTCCTGTTTTGTTTATCAAGAAGAAGGATGGTACATTTAGGTTGTGTATTGACTACAGAGAGTTGAACAAACTTACCATCAAAAACCGTTATCCACTGCCGAGAATTGACGACTTATTTGATCAACTACAAGGCTCGTCGGTTTATTTGAAGATCGATTTACGTTTTGGATATCATCAAATGCGAGTAAAGGAGGATGATATTCCAAAAACTGCTTTTAAGACGCGTTATGATCATTACGAGTTTATGGTTATGCCGTTTGGATTGACTAACGCACCAGCTGTGTTCATGGACCTTATGAACCGAGTGTGTGGGCCATATCTTGAAAAGTTTGTCATTGTTTTCATCGATGACATACTTATTTACTCAAAGAATGATCAAGAGCACGAATAACATTTGAGAAAAGTGCTAGAAGTATTGAGGAAAGAAAAACTATACGCTAAGTTTTCAAAGTGTGCATTTTGGTTGGAAGAAGTTCAATTTCTCGGTCATATAGTGAATAAAGAAGGTATCCAGGTGGACCCGGCAAAGATCGAAACTGTTAAAAAGTGGGAAACCCCAAAAACTCCGAAGCATATAAGTCAATTTTTAGGATTGGCTGGTTACTACAGAAGATTCATCCAAGATTTCTCCAAAATAGCAAAACCCTTGACTGCATTAACACATAAAGGGAAGAAATTTGAATGGAAGGATGAACAAGAGAAGGCGTTTCAATTATTGAAGAAAAAGCTAACTACGGAACCTATATTGTCATTGCCTGAAGGGAATGTTGATTTTGTGATTTATTGTGTCGCATCAAAGCAAGGTCTCGGTCGTGTATTAATGCAACGGACGAAGGTGATTGCTTATGCGTCTAGACAATTGAAGATTCACGAGTAAAATTATACGACACATGATTTGGAATCAGGCGCGGTTGTTTTTGCATTAAAGACTTGGAGGCACTACTTATATGGGGTTAAAAGTATTATATATACCGACCACAAAAGTCTTCAACACATATTTAATCAGAAACAACTGAATATGAGGCAGCGTAGGTGGATTGAATTGTTGAATGATTACGACTTTGAGATTCGTTACCACCCGGGGAAGGCAAATGTGGTAGCCGACGCCTTGAGCAGAAAGGACAGAGAACCCATTCTAGTAAAATCTATGAATATAATGATTCACACTAACCTTACTACTCAAATAAAGGAGGCGCAACAAGTAGTTTTAAAAGAGGGAAATTTAAAGGATGAAATACCCAAAGGATCGAAGAAGCATCTTAATATTCGGGAAGACGGAACCCGGTATAGGGCTGAAAGAATTTGGGCACCAAAATTTGGAGATATAAGAGAAATGGTACTTAGAGAAGCTCATAAAACCAGATACTCAATACATCCTGGAACGGGGAAGATGTACAAGGATCTTAAGAAACATTTTTGGGTGCCAGGTATGAAAGCCGATATTGCTAAATATGTAGGAGAATGTTTGACGTGTTCTAAGGTCAAAGCTGAACATCAGAAACTATCAGGTCTACTACAACAACCTGAAATCCCGGAATGGAAATGAAAAAACATTACCATGGATTTCATTACTAAATTGCCAAGGACTGCAAGTGGTTATGATACTATTTGGGTAATAGTTGATCGTCTCACCAAGTCAGCACACTTTCTGCCAATAAGAGAAGATGACAAGATAGAGAAGTTAGCACGACTGTATTTGAAGGAAGTCTTCTCCAGACATGGAATACCAATCTCTATTATCTCTGATAGGGATGGCAGATTTATTTCAAGATTCCGGCAGACATTACAGCAAGCATTAGGAACTCGTCTAGACATGAGTACTGCCTATCATCCACAAACTGATGGGCAGAGTGAAAGGACGATAAAAAAGCTTGAAGACATGTTACAAGCATGTGTTATTGATTTCAGAAACAGTTTGGATCGACATCTACCGTTAGCAGAATTTTCCTACAATAACAGCTATCATTCAAGCATTGAGATGGCGCTGTTTGAAGCACTTTATGGTAGAAAGTGCAGGTCTCTAATTTGTTGGAGTGAAGTGGGGGATAGACAGATTACGGGTCCGGAGATAATACAAGAAACTACCGAGAAGATCATCCAAATTCAACAACGGTTGAAAACCGCCCAAAGTAGACAAAAGAGCTACGCCGACATTAAAAGAAAAGACATAGAATTTGAAATTGGATAAATGGTCATGCTTAAGGTTGCACCTTGGAAAGGTGTTGTTCGATTTGGTAAACGGGGGAAATTAAATCCAAGGTATATTGGACCATTCAAGATTATTGATCGTGTCGGACCAGTAGCTTACCGACTTGAGTTACCTCAACAACTTGCGAATGTACATAACACTTTCCACGTCTCGAATTTGAAGAAATGTTTTGCTAAAGAAGATCTCACTATTCCGTTAGATGAAATCCAAATCAACGAAAAACTTCAATTCATCGAAGAACCCGTCGAAATAATGGATCGTGAGGTTAAAAGACTTAAGCAAAACAAGATACCAATTGTTAAGGTTCGATGGAATGCTCGTAGAGGACCCGAGTTCACCTGGGAGTGTGAAGATCAGATGAAGAAGAAATACCCGCATCTATTTCCAGAAGATTCGTCAACACCTTCAACAGCTTAAAATTTCGGGACGAAATTTATTTAACGGGTAGGTACTGTAGTGACCCGAACTTTTCCATGTTTATATATATTAATTGAGATTGATATTTACATGATTAAATGTTTCCAACATGTTAAGAAATCAAACTTGTTAAGACTTGATTAATTGAAATATGTTTCATATAGACAATTGACCACCCAAGTTGACCGGTGATTCACGAACGTTAAAACTTGTAAAAACTATATGATGACATATATATGGATATATATAGTTAACATGATATTATGATAAGTAAACATATCATTAAGTATATTAACAATGAACTACATATGTAAAAATAAGACTACTAACTTAATGATTTGGAAACGAGACATATATGTAACGATTATCGTTGTAACGACATTTAATGTATATATATCATATTAAGATATATTAATACATCATGATATCATGATAATGTAATAATTTAAAATCTCATTTGATTTAATAAACAATGGGTTAACAACATTTAACAAGATCGTTAACCTAAAGGTTTCAAAACAACACTTACATGTAACGACTAACGATGACTTAACAACTCAGTTAAAATGTATATACATGTAGTGTTTTAATGTGTATTCATACACTTTTGAAAGACTTCAATACACTTATAAAAATACTTCTACTTAACAAAAATGCTTACAATTACATCCTCGTTCAGTTTCATCAACAATTCTACTCGTATGCACCCGTATTCGTACTCGTACAATACACAGCTTTTAGATGTATGTACTATTGGTATATACACTCCAATGATCAGCTCTTAGCAGCCCATGTGAGTCACCTAACACATGTGGGAACCATCATTTGGCAACTAGCATGAAATATCTCATAAAATTACAAAAATATGAGTAATCATTCATGACTTATTTACATGTAAACAAAATTACACATCCTTTATATCTAATCCATATACCAACGACCAAAAACACCTACAAACACTTTCATTCTTCAATTTTATTCATCTAATTAATCTCTCTCAATTTCTATCTTCAAGTTCTAAGTGTTCTTCATAAATTCTACAAGTTCTAGTTTCATAAAATCAAGAATACTTCCAAGTTTGCTAGCTTACTTCCAATCTTGTAGAGTGATCATCCAACCTCAAGAAATCTTTATTATTTACAGTAAGATATCTTTCTAATACAAGGTAATACTGATATTCAAACTTTGATTCAATTTCTATAACTATAACAATCTTATTTCGAGTGGAAATCTTACTTGAACTTGTTTTCGTGTCATGATACTGCTTCAAGAACTTTCAAGCCATCCAAGGATCCTTTGAAGCTAGATCCATTTTCTTCATTTCCAGTAGATTTATCCAGAAAACTTGAGGTAGTAATGATGTTCATAACATCATTCTATTCATACATATAAAGCTATCTTATTCGAAGGTTTAAACTTGTAATCACTAGAACATAGTTTAGTTAATTCTAAACTTGTTCGCAAACAAAAGTTAATCCTTCTAACTTGACTTTTAAAATCAACTAAACACATGTTCTATATCTATATGATATGCTAACTTAATGATTTAAAACCTGAAAACACGAAGAACACTGTAAAACCGGACATACGCCGTCGTAGTAACACCGCGGGCTGTTTTGGGTTAGTTAATTAAAAACTATGATAAACTTTGATTTAAAAGTTGTTATTCTGGGAAAATTATTTTTCTTATGAACATGAAACTATATCCAAAAATTATGGTTAAACTCAAAGTGGAAGTATGTTTTTTAAAATGGTCATCTAGACGTCGTTCTTTTGACTGAAATGACTACCTTTAAAAAAATGACTTGTAACTTATATTTCCGACTATAAACCTATACTTTTTCTGTTTAGATTCATAAAATATAGTTCAATATGAAACCATAGCAATTTGATTCACTCAAAACGGATTTAAAATGAAGAAGTTATGGGTAAAACAAGATTGGATAATTTTTCTTGTTGTAGCAACGTGAAAATTGGTAACAAATCTATATTAATCATATCCTAGCTAACTTATATTGTATTATACATGTATTGTAATATATTATGTAATCTTGGGATACCATAGACACGTATGCAAATGTTTTGACATATCATATCGACCCATGTGTATATATTATTTGGAATAACCATAGACACTCTATATGCAGTAATGTGGGAGTTAGCTATACAGGGTTGAGGTTGATTCCAAAAATATATATACTTTGAGTTGTGATCTAGCCTGAGACGTATATACACTGGGTCGTGGATTGATTCAAGATAATATATATCAATTTTTTTCTGTACATCAAACGTTGGACAACTAGTTGTAGGTTACTAACGAGGACAGCTGACTTAACAAACTTAAAACATCAAAATGTATTAAAAGTGTTGTAAATATATTTTGAATATACTTTGATATATATGTACATATTTGTTATAGGTTCGTGAATCGACCAGTGGCCAAGTCTTACTTCCCGACGAAGTAAAAATCTGTGAAAGTGAGTTATAGTCCCACTTTTAAAATCTAATATTTTTGGGATGAGAATACATGCAGGTTTTATAAATGATTTACAAAATAGACACAAGTACGTGAAACTACATTCTATGGTTGAATTATCAAAATCGAATATGCCCCTTTTTATTAAGTCTGGTAATCTAAGAATTAGGGAACAGACACCCTAATTGACGCGAATCCTAAAGATAGATCTATTGGGCCTAACAAACCCCATCCAAAGTACCGGATGCTTTAGTACTTCGAAATTTATATCATATCCGAAGGGTGTCCCGGAATGATGGGGATATTCTTATATATGCATCTTGTTAATGTCGGTTACCAGGTGTTCACCATATGAATGATTTTTATCTCTATGTATGGGATGTATATTGAAATATGAAATCTTGTGGTCTATTGTTACGATTTGATATATATAGGTTAAACCTATAATTCACCAACATTTTTGTTGACGTTTAAAGCATGTTTATTCTCAGGTGAATATTAAGAGCTTCCGCTGTTGCATACTAAAATAAGGACAAGATTTGGAGTCCATGTTTGTATGATATTATGTAAAAACTGCATTCAAGAAACATATGTCGATGTAATATATTTTTTATTGTAAACCATTATGTAATGGTCGTGTGTAAACAGTATATTTTAGATTATCATTATTTGATAATCTACGTAATGCTTTTGGAAACTTTATTGATAAAATAAAGGTTATGGTTGTTTTAAAAATGAATGCAGTCTTTGAAAAACGTCTCATATAGAGGTCAAAACCTCGCAACGAAATCAATTAATATGGAACGTTTATAATCAATATGAACGGGACATTTCACAATAGATCTATCTTTAGGATTCGCGTCAATTAGGGTGTCTGTTCCCTAATTCTTAGGCTACCAAGTTTAAAAGGGGCATATTCGGCTTCGAACCATTCAACCATGTAATGTAGTTTTCAATTACTTGTGTCTATTTTGTAAAACATTTATAAAAAACAGCGCATGTATTCTCAGTCCCAAAAATATATATTGCAACAGCATTTAAAAAGGGAGCATATGAAACTCACAATATTGTATTTTGTAGTAAAAATACATATGACGACATTGAACAAGTGTAGGGTTTGTAGTGACCCGAACTTTTCCATGTTTATATATATTAATTGAGATTGATATTTACATGATTAAATGTTTCCAACATGTTAAGCAATCAAACTTGTTAAGACTTGATTAATTGAAATATGTTTCATATAGACAATTGACCACCCAAGTTGACCGGCGATTCACGAACGTTAAAACTTGTAAAAACGACATGACGATATATATATATGGATATACATATGGTTAACATGAGATTATGGTAAGTAAGTATCTCCATAAGTATATTAACAATAAGTTATATACATATAAACAAGACTACTAACTTAAGGATTTCGAAACGAGACATATATGTAACGATTATCGTTGTAACGACATTTAAATGTATATATATCATATTAAGATATATTAATATATCATAATATCATGATAATATAATAATTTAACATCTCATTAGATATAATAAACAATGGGTTAACAACATTAATTGAGATCGTTAACTTAAAGGTTTCAAAACAACACTTACATGTAACGACTAACGGTGACTTAACGACTCAGTTAAAATGTATATACATGTAGTGTATTTAGATGTATTAAAATACTTTTGGAAGACTTCAAGACATATATCAAAACACTCATACTTAACGAAAATGGTTACAGTTACTTTCCCATTCTTTTCTTTCATCAAGAATTCTAGTCGTATTCTTACCCGTATTATACACAGCTTCAAAACGTACTTACTATGGGTATATACCAATAGGAACTAGCATGGGATTCCACTCTTGATTATGTCATGTATTACTAATCAATTTTAACTTCTACCATGAGCTAGTCAACTAACTAGAACTCCTTTTAACCCCACTCACCACTCACCAATTACCACTCATCATTCACTCCATTTCACTTCCAATTCTCTTTCTAATTCTCTCTCAACACACACACATACACTATTATGAATGTATTTTTCCAGTAGTTAATCATCATCTTCATCAAAAATCACTTCAAGAATCAAGCTATAATCATCATAGGAAGAACACTTCAAGAACACTTCAAAAATCCCTTCAACTTTACTAATTTACTTCCAAGCTTTGTAATCCATTCCAAGTAATCATCTAAGATCAATAAACCTTTGTTATATACAGTAGGTTATCTTTCTTATTCAAGGTAATATTCATATTCAAACTTTGATTCAATTTCTATAACTATAAACTATCTTAATTCGAGTAAAAATCTTACTTGAACTTGTTTTTGTGTCATGATCCTACTTCAAGAACTTTCAAGCCATCCAAGATCCTTTGAAGCTAGATCATTTCTTGTCACTTCCAGTAGGTTTACCTACTAAACTTTATGTAGTAATGATGTTCATAACATCAATCGATTCATATATATAAAACTATCTTATTCGAAGGTTTAAACTCGTAATCACTAGAACATAGTTTAGTTAATTCTAAACTTGTTCGCAAACAAAAGTTAATCCTTCTAACTTGACTTTTAAAAATTAACTAAACACATGTTCTATATCTATATGATATGCTAACTTAATGATTTAAAACCTGGAAACACGAAAAACACCGTAAAACCGGATTTACGCCGTCGTAGTAACACCGCGGGCTGTTTTGGGTTAGTTAATTAAAAACTATGATAAACTTTGATTTAAAAGTTGTTATTCTGAGAAAATTATTTTTATTATGAACATGAAACTATATCCAAAAATTATGGTTAAACTCAAAGTGGAAGTATGTTTTCTAAAATGGTCATCTAGACGTCGTTCTTTCAACTGAAATGACTACCTTTACAAAAACGACTTGTAACTTATTTTTCTGACTATAATCCTATACTTTTTCTGTTTAGATTCATAAAATAGAGTTCAATATGAAACCATAGCAATTTGATTCACTCAAAACGGATTTAAAATGAAGAAGTTATGGGTAAAACAAGATTGGATAATTTTTCTCATTTTAGCTACGTGAAAATTGGTAACAAATCTATTCCAACCATAACTTAATCAACTTGTATTGTATATTATGTAATCTTGAGATACCATAGACACGTATACAATGTTTCGACCTATCATGTCGACACATCTATATATATTTCGGAACAACCATAGACACTCTATATGTGAATGTTGGAGTTAGCTATACAGGGTTGAGGTTGATTCCAAAATATATATAGTTTGAGTTGTGATCAATACTGAGATACGTATACACTGGGTCGTGGATTGATTCAAGATAATATTTATCGATTTATTTCTGTACATCTAACTGTGGACAACTAGTTGTAGGTTACTAACGAGGACAGCTGACTTAATAAACTTAAAACATCAAAATATATTAAAAGTGTTGTAAATATATTTTGAACATACTTTAATATATATGAATATATTGTTATAGGTTCGTGAATCAACAGTGGCCAAGTCTTACTTCTCGACGAAGTAAAAATCTGTGAAAGTGAGTTATAGTCCCACTTTTAAAATCTAATATTTTTGGGATGAGAATACATGCAGGTTTTATAAATGATTTACAAAATAGACACAAGTACGTGAAACTACATTCTATGGTTGAATTATCGAAATCGAATATGCCCCTTTTTATTAAGTCTGGTAATCTAAGAATTAGGGAACAGACACCCTAATTGACGCGAATCCTAAAGATAGATCTATTGGGCCTAACAAACCCCATCCAAAGTACCGGATGCTTTAGTACTTCGAAATTTATATCATATCCGAAGGGTGTCCCGGAATGATGGGGATATTCTTATATATGCATCTTGTTAATGTCGGTTACCAGGTGTTCACCATATGACTAATTTTTATCTCTATGTATGGAATGTGTATTGAAATATGAAATCTTGTGGTCTATTGTTACTATTTGATAAATATAGGTTAAACCTATAACTCACCAACATTTTTGTTGACGTTTAAAGCATGTTTATTCTCAGGTGAATATTAAGAGCTTCCGCTGCTGCATACTAAAATAAGGACAAGATTTGGAGTCCATGTTTGTATGATATTGTGTAAAAACTGCATTCAAGAAACTGATTTCGATGTAACATATTTGTATTGTAAACCATTATGTAATGGTCGTGTGTAAACAGGATATTTTAGATTATCATTATTTGATAATCTACGTAAAGATTTTTAAACCTTTATTTATGAAATAAAGGTTATGGTTTGTTTTAAAAATGAATGCAGTCTTTGAAAAACGTCTCATATAGAGGTCAAAACCTCGCAACGAAATCAATTAATATGGAACGTTTTTAATCAATAAGAACGGGACATTTCAGTTGGTATCAGAGCGGTGGTCTTAGAGAACCAGAATTTTGCATTAGTGTGTCTTATCGAGTTTGTTAGGATGCATTAGTGAGTCTGGACTTCGACCGTGTTTACTTGAAAAATGATTGCTTAACAAATTTTGTTGGAAACTATATATTTTTAACATGTGAGTATTATGTGATATATTAATCTCTTAACGCGTTTGATATTATGTGATAGATGTCTACCTCTAGAACAAGTCCCATTGACTCACATAATAATAATGAAGAGTCAAATGTAAATTGGAATGATTCGTGGACTGATTCACAAGTTACCGAAGAAGAACCGGAAGAAGAGTCGGAACCGGAAGAAGAATCGGAACCGGAAGAAGAATCGGAACCGGAAGAAGAATCGGAACCGGAAGAAGAAATAGAACCGGTGGGGGAAATAATAAAACGGTTAAGTAAAAGAAAATCCTTAACCAACCGACCAAGGTTAATTATGGTAAATGGTGTTTCCGCCAAGGAAGCAAAATATTGGGAGGATTACCAATTCTCCGATGAATCGGATTCCGACGAGAATTCCGATGATGTTATAGAAATTACCCCAACTGAATTTAAAAAGGCAAAAGAAAATAATAAGGGAAAGGGCATAAAAATAGAGAAATCTAATTCCAACCCCGATGAACTTTATATGTATCGTCAACCCCCGAAGTCCTTAAGTTGTAACAATGACCCGGGAACCTCTAAACCACCAGGTTTTTCTAAACCAATGTGGAAAACGATGGCTCGTATTAGGGGAACATCATATATCCCTAGAAACTTGGCAAAACGAACCAAAACCGAAGAAGAAGAAACAAGCGAGTCAGAATAAGATAGTTGTATTCGTGTGGTGTAATATATGTAATATAGTGTGCTTATGCTTTATGATATATGTAAAAATTGCTTGTATTAATAAGTATTTTTTTATGAATCTAACTCTTGTCTATTTTACAGTATAAAAACACAAAATGGATAGACAACCTAATATTTTAAGAGACCTACCCGGAGACATGTGTGACGACCCGGAAATTTTTGACTAAATTTAAACTTTATCTTTATATTATTCTGACACGATAAGCAATGTTTGTTAAGTTAAATCTCAAGGATTTTAAACTATGTTTATACATTCATTTAAACCTCGACCAAATTCCAATGATTCACGAACCATTAAATGAACATATATGAATATGTATGTATATGTGTATATGTTATAAATTGAAAATGTCAACAAAGTATTTAAAAGTATAATGCTTTATATGAATGTATTTGTTTCAATATGATTATCGACAAAATTAAAAAAAAAATTATTAAATGATTGAATTATCAGAAACATTGAATTATGATTACAAGTCTCTGTTGAGAGGTCCACTATGATTTGAGAAATCTATTCCTCTTAACGATATTCGGAATAATTTGTAAAGCTATTTATAAATAAAAATAAAAATAAAAAGTGTCATTTACGAAAGTTAGACAAAAGCTATTGGAGAATTGGTTTCCATAATATTCTATTAATCTATTTTCAAACGTACAAAAACGTTTTCAGTTTAAAAAGAACTTTATTATTAAAACGTATATAACTTTTATAAATATCTAGAATCACTTTTGATAACTCATTACTTAACCAGTATAATAAATATAACGATATTTATATTTTATTTTATTAAATATATATAACGATTTAAATTAATATTATATATATTTATACACGTATTATACATACATAGTTTTTATATTTTTACTATACTTTAACTTTATCTTTACTTTACTTTACCTTTACTTTAACTTTAATAATTCACTTTAATAATTCATACTTTAATAATTCACTTTAATAATTCATACTTTAATAATTCACTTTAATAATTCATACTTTAATAATTCACTTTAATAATTCATACTTTAATAATTCACTTTAATAATTCATACTTTAATAATTCATACTTTAATAATTCACTTTAATAATTCATACTTTAATAATTCACTTTAATAATTCAAAAATCTATTATAAATAGAATTCAATAGGTTTCATTATTTCATAGAAACTTGAAAATATATTTCTCTAAACTCTCTCAATCGATTTACATATATATATATATATATATATATATATTTGCTCTATATTATTTCAAGATATTATTAGTATACATAAAATATTACGACGGAGTGATGTCCTAGTGATTTCAAAATAGTTTTTTTGAATGAGTCGAAGCTAAGGAAATTATGGGTTATAGCTATGGAGGTGATGGGTATGGTTCATGGGTATGCTCGTGAGGTCAATCTAGTTTTTATCATCTCCGTTACGTCTACGTACTTTCCTGCAATATTGAATCTCAATATTGATACGTGAGCACTCATAACATAACTTTTATATATCAATAGTGTATCCCTGACTAGTGCTCGAGTATATAGAATTATGCATGCTTGTACATTCGATATTGTCCTTAGATAGGTTTGTTGAATCCTGAATTAGATACATATGCTACTGAGATAGGGTATATAATATGCATGTCATTGGAAAGCTAGCGAAAAATTAAGAACTTTTCATTTAGATATCGAATGGTTTCGATGAACGGATTTGAAGTTATAGTCAACTGAATTTTAGTATTATTGTTAAAATGATTATTATTACTATCGTCGTTTTTATTTTAATAGAAATATCATTGTTATTATAAAATATCATTATTACTATTATGTTAGTATTATCATTTTATCATAATAACATTTTTAGTAAATATAAATATTGTTATTTTTTTATAGAATAATAATAATTATTATTACAAAATAATACAACTTTTACTTATTATTATTATGATCAATATTATTTTATCAAATAAATAGGGGATACAAAGATATTTTTCACCACGCGTAATATAATTACATTAATAATACTTACCACTATAGTTTTACGATATTAAGTGAACTTTATAAATTTTACTACTTAAGATATATAAAAGTATATTTTATCATATATAAACGTTAATATAAATTTTTATTAATAAATGACTTTTATTATTATAAAATCTAATAAATATATTTAAATATATAAAACGACTATAGCTAAGTTATATAATAAACACGTATAAATTTTAGAAGTCATTTTGGGTCAAGTTGACTTTTGCATATTAGTCTCGAGCATTAGGATTATGGTACACTATGACTTGACCAAAAATTGTTAGACAAATATTGACCAACATATAAATATATATAATTAATATAGGTTCGTGAATCCGAGGCCAACCTTGCACTTGTTAAATGACGTTATATGTATTTTTACTACAAAATACACTATGGTGAGTTTCATTTGCTCCCTTTTATATATATTTTTGGGACTGAGAATACATGCGCTGTTTTTATAAATGTTTTACGAAATAGGCACAAGTACTAAAACTAATTCTACGTGGGTTTAAACTAGAAATATACCCTTAGCTTGGTAACATTAAACTACTTGTCTATGTACGGTAGGCGCGAATCCTAAAGATAGATCTATTGGGCCTGACAAACCCCATCCTGACTATGGGATGCTTTAGTACTTCGAGGTTATTTTAAACATACCTGATCTGGTGTACTTCAGAGGGTAAAACATGAACGTTAAGGCTTGTTACCGGGTGCCTACAACTTATAGAATACTTTTATACACTTGCGAGTGTACATATATTTATAAACGGAAATCTTGTGGTCTATTAATATATTGAAATGATTATTATGATAAACCTATGAACTCACCAACCTTTTGGTTGACACTTTAAAGCATGTTTATTCTCAGGTATTAAAGAAATCTTCCGCTGTGCATTAGCTCATTTTAAGGATATTACTTGGAGTCATTCATGGCATATTTTGAAAGACGTTGCATTCGAGTCATTGAGTTCATCAAGATTATTATTATGTCAATTATAGTTGGATGTATTATGAAATGGTGTGCATTCCGTCAACTTTCGTTGTAAAGAAAGTTTGTCTTTTAAAAAAGAATGCAATGTTTGTAAAATGTATCATATAGAGGTCAAAATACCTCGCGATGTAATCAACTATTGTGAATCGTTTATAATGTATATGAACGGGTCCTTTCAGTTGGTATCAGAGCGGTGGTCTTAGCGAACCAGGTCTGCATTAGTGTATCTGACTGATAGTCGTTAGGATGCATTAATGAGCCTGGACTTCGACCATGTCTGCATGTCAAAAGTTTTACTTATCATTTTTGTCGGAAATTACCTGCTTATCATTCTTAGTCTAGACACGTCTTACTGCATTGATTGCATGAATAGTGTATAGACAAAATTCATATCTTAGCGTATCTGCTAATCCATATCTTAGCGTATCTGTTACTGTAAACTTTGCCTGACATATCCCGTAATTTCCTCTGTAATCTATGAAATCTTTTGCGCTATATATATAGATATTCTATGTAATTAGAATACCACCCGATAGCCGAAAAATCATTTCATATCGAAAAATTCTTTATTCAATCGAACAAAATAGAATTCTTCATTAGTTCAAGTCCCTCGAATTCCGATATGGAATCCCACTCAAGCTCCGAAAGCAGTGTGACCGGAATGGATCAACCAATTAGCCATCATCTATTATGAATGAATTGGGGATAGGTTCGTAGCCTCCTCAATAATTGGAGACAAGAAGAAGGTGATCCCTTCCATCCACCACATTGCCCTCTTGGATATGAACCTGAAGCACTTACCAGCGAACCGGTCTGAAACACCATTTTCTCTCTCATTTTCAGAGTATCTCGTCACGATTATATACTACATCAAATTCTAGATTTTATTTATCCGCTCGTCCGAACCGACAATCACCCCGATGTAATAGAAGAAGTCAACGAGCTTCGCGCTTGAGTAGTGGCTTTAGAGAATATGGTGCAAGGGTTACAAACACCAACAAATAACGAAGTATTAATTCATAATTTCAATTTTATTGAATAAATACTCCGTAAAAGTTATGTAATTTCTAAAGTCTTTAGGGATTATTCAGTTTTAGTTTCAACCGTAAATCAAATGAGTTTAATTTAATATTAACTCATTAAATCTATGTTACATCTGAAGAAAATATGCACATATATATTTTCATAAAGACTGTAATAAAATTCTGTTGTACCAAATATTAATTGTGAAATTTTTTTTTTAACGGGTAGGTAATACCCAAGAGATATATAAATTCACAATTAATATATTACATTTTTCGAATCTGATTAAGCAAATCATCAACTATACTCTCAAAATCTCACAACAATATACATTCTTGTATAGAAATCAAAACAACCATTCTCACCCAAATTTGATTACGCATTCTGATTTTGACAAATCAAAATCCAAGTCATGATTTAACAGAAGACATCACTCTTAGATTCCTACATCTTTCAAAGCTATACTTTGACTTCAAAACCGTGTTAGAACATCATATGTATATTAACGATTACAAACTGTGTTCAAACTCTCCGAAGTTTTCGAAGACACTTCAAACAATGAACAATCGAGATGATGATCCAATCACATATTACCCACATTTATGTACCTAAAAAACTCTCAAAGCCAAAGTCATAGTTCGACGCGTATCCGTGTCAGACCCTTTGGCATTTATTAGCTAAAATGAATTTTCAATTCCTTTTCAAAGTAGACAGTTTTGTCACAGCTCCAACAAGTCAACTTCGACTTTTCAGTCGGACTAGTCTTATTATAACCTCGATAGATACATTGCCCTTTCATCATCGTTACTGGGGACCTTTCATATCTCGCCACCTTAGTAATAAACTTACCAACAACTTCAATTATCTTTGACTTTTCGAAAAATTATTATATTTATTGAAATCACATCATTTACTCATTCGCATCTTGTAACGAGAATTGTCATACGAATCATCGAAAAACAGTAACCAGTATTTTGAAATCTCGCAGCATGTCTACGCCAACAGTTATATGTGTACGTAAAACGTCTATCTCCTGGACTTACATACTTTGAATGTGAAGTTCTGAAAAATATTCTGAACTGCAAACTAGTTCTTGAAATGCTGACGAAGCATCAAAAACTGTAAACGATCTTAACAGTAAAAAGTTTGATGACAATGAATAGTAAGGTGGTAAAGCTGAGAAAAAGAGAAGGTTTGGAACTGGAAAACGGATTGAACAGACTATGAAGGAGGCTGTGGACAAATCACAAAGACTAAATCTGCCTTCAAAGAATCCAAATGATTCAGTGCCTGCTAAAGTCATTAACGAATACCTTACTCTTTATTCTAAACCTTTACAGACAAATCTTCATCATCATCCATCAATATTAGAAATTCTAAGATATTATCATATCTTTCATTATAAATATCCGCGATATTTCTGAAGATATTTTCACAACTAATCTTATCTGAAGTCATTTATCTCTTTGCGCTATCAGTGTTACATCATATAAGAAACTATTAGTTTCTATATTCTATAAACTTTCGAGTTTAAATTATGAATGTTTTGAAGTAGTGTTGGGAACTGAAGCATGAGTTAGTATAATATAATGACACTTGATCAACGTGATTATATTACAGTAAGTCATGCTGAGTTTCTAATGGGACATGACGATTCACAGACCATGCCGTCATCATGTTCCATGTTACACGACTCTTGTATTCTATTTAATCTCTAAAAATATCAAGAATATATTTTCTTGATGATTCGGTCTTTTCAGGGTATTCTGGTAAATTAACAAATCAAGATCGTGCCATTACCATTTCCTTCTTAGAACATTAACTATGTTCATTCGGAAATTCATATCTGTGAATACTGGACCATTACAAACGTTGCTTAATCGCAAGAAGAAGAAACGAAAGGACAAAACTCCAAAATAGAAATTGGAGTATAAATCGAAGCAAATAGAAGGGAGCATTAACTTGGATGTCAATGATTATAGAAGACAAAAGCAGGGGCTTTGAAATATAAGGGAAGATATAAAACCCAACAACCACCCAAAAATTATAAACCATATATATCGATGCATATAGCAATATAAAGACACGGAAGAACTAAAAACACTATAAAACCGAGAATATAGTAGAAGTAAATAGATTCTTCCGGAGGCAGATGAAAAAGAAGAATGACAGATATGAAAGTGAGGAGTATATCAAGAATCAGTACTGGATGAAGCATATTGACAAATACTTTAAAATATGAGTTGAGGGAGAAAGAATAGAAGGTGTGAGTTGTAAGGAAACGAAGGAGGTGGATTTATAGTGAAATACCCGACAGAGAAATCAAGATAGATTATCGTATTAATTCGAAGAGAATCATAATCTCCTTAATCACCGAAGCATCAAATCCAACATAGATTACAAAGATTTTCTTTAAATTCGGAGATCAATTGTGATGACGTCAAAAGATATGACGAATCACTATAATCTTATTTCCTTCATTTACGATAACTTCCCTCATACGCTTTGAGTAATCGAATTATTTTATCCATACTTCTTAGACATGATAAAACTTCATAATCGTCATAATAACATTCTCATTGTTAGCCATAACGACCTCTATCAAATTTCGGGGACGAAATTTCTTTAACGGGTAGGTACTGTGACGACCCGGAAATTTTCGACTAAATTTAAACTTTATCTTTATATTATTCTGACACGATAAGCAATGTTTGTTAAGTTAAATCTCAAGGATTTTAAACTATGTTTATACATTCATTTAAACCTCGACCAAATTCCAATGATTCACGAACTATTAAATGAACATATATGAATATGTATGTATATGTGTATATGTTATAAATTGAAAATGTCAACAAAGTATTTAAAAGTATAATGCTTTATATGAATGTATTTGTTTCAATATGATTATCGACGAAATTAAAAAAAATATATTAAATGATTGAATTATCAGAAACATTGAATTATGATTACAAGTCTCTATTGAGAGGTCCACTATGATTTGAGAAATCTATTCCTCTTAACGATATTCGGAATAATTTGTAAAGCTATTTATAAATAAAAATAAAAATAAAAAGTGTCATTTACGAAAGTTAGACAAAAGCTATTGGAGAATTGGTTTCCATAATATTCTATTAATCTATTTTCAAACGTACAAAAACGTTTTCAGTTTAAAAAGAACTTTATTATTAAAACGTATATAACTTTTATAAATATCTAGAATC
Source organism: Rutidosis leptorrhynchoides (assembly GCF_046630445.1). Taxonomy (NCBI): domain Eukaryota; kingdom Viridiplantae; phylum Streptophyta; class Magnoliopsida; order Asterales; family Asteraceae; genus Rutidosis; species Rutidosis leptorrhynchoides. Next base: position 33,019,631 of record NC_092341.1, read on the forward strand.
ACTTTTGACAACTCATTACTTAACCAGTATAATAAATATAACGATATTTATATTTTATTTTATTAAATATATATAACGATTTAAATTAATATTATATATATTTATACACGTATTATACATACATAGTTTTTATATTTTTACTATACTTTAACTTTATCTTTACTTTACTTTACCTTTACTTTAACTTTAATAATTCACTTTAATAATTCATACTTTAATAATTCACTTTAATAATTCATACTTTAATAATTCACTTTAATAATTCATACTTTAATAATTCACTTTAATAATTCATACTTTAATAATTCACTTTAATAATTCATACTTTAATAATTCACTTTAATAATTCATACTTTAATAATTCACTTTAATAATTCATACTTTAATAATTCATACTTTAATAATTCACTTTAATAATTCATACTTTAATAATTCACTTTAATAATTCAAAAATCTATTATAAATAGAATTCAATAGGTTTCATTAATTCATAGAAACTTGAAAATATATTTCTCTAAACTCTCTCAATCGATTTACATATATATATATATATATATATATATATATATATTTACTCTATATTATTTCAAGATATTATTAGTATACATAAAATATTACGACGGAGTGATGTCCGAGTGATTTCAAAATAGTTTTTTTGAATGAGTCGAAGCTAAGGAAATTATGGGTTATAGCTATGGAGGTGATGGGTATGGTTCATGGGTATGCTCGTGAGGTCAATCTAGTTTTTATCATCTCCGTTGCGTCTACGTACTTTCCTGCAATATTGAATCTCAATATTGATACGTGAGCACTCATAACTTAACTTTTATATATCAATAGTGTATCCCTGACTAGTGCTCGAGTATATAGGATTATGCATGCTTGTACATTCGATATTGTCCTTAGATAGGTTTGTTGAATCCTGAATTAGATACATATGCTACTGAGATAGGGTATATGATATGCATGTCATTGGAAAGCTAGCGAAAAATTAAGAACTTTTCATTTAGATATCGAATGGTTTCGATGAACGGATTTGAAGTTATAGTCAACTGAATTTTAGTATTATTGTTAAAATGATTATTATTACTATCGTCGTTATTATTTTAATAGAAATATCATTGTTATTATAAAATATCATTATTACTATTATGTTAGTATTATCATTTTATCATAATAACATTTTTAGTAAATATAAATATTGTTATTTTTTTATAGAATAATAATAATTATTATTACAAAATAATACAACTTTTACTTATTATTATTATGATCAATATTATTTTATCAAATAAATAGGGGATACAAAGATATTTTTCACCACGCGTAATATAATTACATTAATAATACTTACCACTATAGTTTTACGATATTAAGTGAACTTTATAAATTTTACTACTTAAGATATATAAAAGTATATTTTATCATATATAAACGTTAATATAAATTTTTATTAATAAATGACTTTTATTATTATAAAATCTAATAAATATATTTAAATATATAAAACGACTATAGTTAAGTTATATAATAAACACGTATAAATTTCAGAAGTCATTTTGGGTCAAGTTGACTTTTGCATATTAGTCTCGAGCATTAGGATTATGGTACACTATGACTTGACCAAAAATTGTTAGACAAATATTGACCAACATATAAATATATATAATTAATATAGGTTCGTGAATCCGAGGCCAACCTTGCACTTGTTAAATGACGTTATATGTATTTTTACTACGAAATACAGTATGGTGAGTTTCATTTGCTCCCTTTTATATATATTTTTGGGACTGAGAATACATGCGCTGTTTTTATAAATGTTTTACGAAATAGGCACAAGTACTAAAACTAATTCTACGTGGGTTTAAACCAGAAATATACCCTTAGCTTGGTAACATTAAACTACTTGTCTATGTACGGTAGGCGCGAATCCTAAAGATAGATCTATTGGGACTGACAAACCCCATCCTGACTATGGGATGCTTTAGAGGGTAAAACATGAACGTTAAGGCTTGTTACCGGGTGCCTACAACTTATAGAATACTTTTATACACTTGCGAGTGTACATATATTTATAAACGGAAATCTTGTGGTCTATTAATATATTGAAATGATTATTATGATAAACCTATGAACTCACCAACCTTTTGGTTGATACTTTAAAGCATGTTTATTCTCAGGTATTAAAGAAATCTTCCGCTGTGCATTAGCTCATTTTAAGGATATTACTTGGAGTCATTCATGGCATATTTTGAAAGACGTTGCATTCGAGTCATTGAGTTCATCAAGATTATTATTATGTCAATTATAGTTGGATGTATTATGAAATGGTGTGCATTCCGTCAACTTTCATTGTAAAGAAAGTTTGTCTTTTAAAAACGAATGCAATGTTTGTAAAATGTATCATATAGAGGTCAAAATACCTCGCGATGTAATCAACTATTGTGAATCGTTTATAATGTATATGAACGGGTCCTTTCAACATGATTGATGAAATCTTGTCTAGAGTCGGTCAGAATTCTTCGGCACAACTATTTAAGGCGAGATCAGTTTGTAAGACATTCGAAGAACGTTCCAAGAATACCTTGGTTTATAAAAGGCTTTCGTTCGAAAGATGGGGGATACCACATTGGGAAATCCATAAGTTACGATGTGTTTACTTTGACGCATATATTGCGGGGAACCCAAATGCTATTTTACGCAATGAAAAGACCCGTCCTTATCCAACCGGACGATATCTTCAACATTTGGTCCCATTGCGATGGTCGACTCCAAGTAATGTCCTTAAATTGAGCAAATGCACAGCGGAAGACTTAATTCGTACCTGAGAATAACATGTTTTAAAACGTCAACATAAAGTTGGTGAGATATATAGGTTTGTTGCTAACAGCGTTATAACTATGGACCATAAGATTTCATATGTAAACATTTTAATAAAAATATTCTAAGTGGTTGAGCACTTGGTAACCATACTTAACATTTTCACGTCGCATATTCCCTTTAATATGAAATCTTACTACACCGTACCAAGTGTAGTCACAAAACGAAGTACTGTGCAACCGTTGAATACTGGTCGTCCAGTCCGGTTGGGGTTGTCAGGCCCGATAGATCTATCAACAGGATTCGCGTTTACAATACCGCTGTAAATATTAGTTACCAAGCTACAGGGAAGTATGCCAGTGGTACAACTCAACGTAGAACATATTTTTCAGTTACTTGTGTCCATATCGTAAAACATAAAATACATGTATTCTCATCCCGAAATATTTAGAGTTTAAAAGTGGGACTATATACTCACCATACTGTATTTTGTAGTAAAAATACATATAACACCATTGATCAATTATAAGGTTGGCCTCGAATTCACGAACCTATATCATTTACTTATATATTAACACACATAATTGTAATCGAATAATCTGTATATATATAGTTATATATTAATAATTAATGTTCTTATATATAATTTTTTTTTATTAGTATTTATAACATCTCAATACTTATTTGATATATATAAATTAATTATGTTATTGTAAGTAATATTATATTAGTTAAAATATAATATTAAGTAATATTAGTGTACTAAAAAAAAATACATTTTTGTATGGATTTCTTTTGTATACAAATGAAAAGTTATAATAATAACACTATTAGAATAAGAATTGTAATATTAATAACCATAACGATAGTAAATTAATAATTTTTTTTAATAAAAATGATAATAGTGATACTATTTATAATAATACTTATTCTAGTAGTAAAATGATAAAATTATATTTTTAGGTATAAATAATAATAGTAGTAAATAAAAAAAAAATCATATGTGTAACTATAATTTTAAGAAAAATAAAATTTTTATCTTAATACTTATATTTGAAATAATAATTTTGATAATTATGATTCTAATAACAATAATGATATTAATAATAAAAATCATAATAATCATAATATCTAATAATACTAATACTTAATTACATAATAATAATAGAAATAGATAACTACCTCAAGTGAAAATAGGTTCCAAAAACGAAATATGACAGGCCCTGGATTCGATCCTGAGTCCCCTCGTTACCACACAAACACCCATGACCACTCGAGCATATTTATTTTTCCGATTTAAATCCCTGACCTTTTTCATTTATCTATGACATCTGTTACTTACATCATCTCCTTCATCCCATAATTAAAATCGACAGAGACCATCCTATTTCGATACTTTACAGCTTTTCACTAGTATATGGGTTCGAATTAGAGGTACATAGTTTAATTATTTGATTTATAAAACCGAAAAAAAAAAAAATAAAAAAAAAATAACAGCGGTGCTGGGTTACGTCCCTGTTAAAAAAAAAAAAAAAAAAAAAAAAAAATTTGATTTTTGATTTGTAGCTCGTTTTGAATAAATGTTTCAACACAGAATATGTTCCAATTCGTTCCTAAAATCTTTTGGGATCGTCAGTTGATCATAACACTTAACAACCAATTCGAATTTAACCCAAGAACATAACGTTTGACTTATTAAAACCAAGTTTGACTTCGCAAATTGGAACTCAATATCAAGATTTGAGGAACGAAACTTTGAAGAAAGACTGAGTGAAGATTTCCTAACACAATGGCATTTATGGATTTTGCTATAAAGTTCGAAATTGAATTAGAAAAAAAATGACACGAGCGTACAGAGGGGAAAAAAAGAAAGAAAAAAAAAAAATCTGTTTTCTCTATCTCTCAATAACTGATCGATGTGGCTTTTAAAAAAAGAAGTAGCAGACAGGTTATTCCATACAAATGAAAGAAACAAAAAAATATAATCAGATAGCGATGGATGGCGTACCAATCTGTTTTCTTTTTATATATGTTATTTAATTTATCAAACAATTTTAATAAACTAGATAAATACTGATAGGGATTTATTTAACAAGCGTATTATATATTAGATTATATATCCGTAATTTATATTTTACATATTGCCTTTTATATATTACTCTTAACATTTAATAAATATATTAATACTATTATTATTTTTAAATATTATAAATTCTGTCAATACAATAAAAATAATAAAAATAATAATAATAATAATAATAATAATAATAATAATAATAATAATAATAATAATAATAATAATAATAATAATAATAATAATAATAATAATGTTTGTAATATATATATATATATATCAAACTTTTTATACTAATACTAATAAGAATAATGATAATAACAATTTTGATTAAATGGGTAATTTTAGTAATCAAGTTAATAATAATACCTTTATAATCATAACAACAGTTAAATATATAATTTTATTAATAACAATGATACTTAATAATGATAGCAATAATGTTAATATTGATATTTTTTTATTTTATTATTTTTTTTTTAAAAAAACATAATGAAAATAATAATAATATTAATAACTATAGTTTAACTTATAATTACTTTTAATATATTACAATTTATTATGTGCATAATATATTGAACCTTTAATATTTACATTTATTTACAAACAACTGTTCGTGAATCGTCAGGCTTGGTCAAGGGTTATCTAGTTATCCAAATATAGATTTCAAACTTTCTAGACTCATCATTAGAGTTTTTGCTTATCGTGTCGGAAACATATAGAGATTAGGGTTTAAATTTGGTCGGAAATTTCCGGGTCGTTACAGTACCCACCCGTTAGAGAAATTTCGTCCCCGAAATTTGGTAGAGGTTGTCATAAATAACAATAGAAATGTTTTCATGACGAATATAAGGTAATAATAGAGTTTTATCACTATTGGAAGATATGGATAAAACGATTCGATTACGCGAAGAATATAAATGAAGCTATCGCAAAAGGGTGAAATGAGTAAATAATTATATTTGTTTTAACCGATGACGTAGCTACCATTGACTTCCGGGATTTAAGGAATTTAAAGAAAATCTTACATAATAAGATTTGGTTCTTCGACGATTTAGAAAATCAGGATCTTCTTTGATTTAATGCGGCAATCTGTTTCGATTTCTTTGTCGGATATTTCACTATAAATTTACCTCTTCGTTTTTCTTATTCTTCACATCTTCTATTCTTTATCCCTCTACTCATTCCTTAATATGCTCCATCCAATCCTGATTCTTATTATACTTCTAACTTTCATATCTTTCATTTTTCTCTTTCATCTGTCGCCAGAAGAATCTATTCACTTTTATGATTTCCTTGGAATTATATTGTTTCTAATTCTCCCGTGTCTTTACGTTGCGATATGTATTGATATACACGGTTTGTAGTTTCTGGGTGATTATTGGGTTTTATATCTTTCCTTATACTTCGATGTCCTTGCTTTTGTTTTCTATAATCATTATCATCCACAGTTAATACTCTCTTCCATTTACTGCGATTTATACCCCAATTTCTATTTCGGAGCTTCATTCTTTTTCTTTTCCTCCTTTTCAACTAAGTATCTTTTGTAATGGTCCGGAATTCGTAGGTATGAAATTCGAAATGAATATAGTTAATGTCCTAAGAGAGAATTGGTAATGGCACGATTTTTGATTTGTCAAATTACCAGAATATCCTGGAAAAGACCGAATCATCAAGAGAATATTTTCTTGATATGTTTAGAGATTGGATAGATTGTAAGAGCCGTGTAACATGGCACATAATGATGGTACTGTGAATCATCACATTCCATTAGAAACGCAACATGACTTACTGTAATATAATGAAGTTGATCAAGTTTCATTATATTATACTAATTCACGCATCAGTTCCCAATACTGCTTCAAAACATTCATATTTTAAACTTGAAGATTTCGGAATTTAGAAACTAACACAGTTTTTTTTATGTTGTAACGCAGATATTACGGGGAGATAGATGATTGCAGATAGGAATAGTTGTGAAAATATCTTTAGAAATATGGAGAATATGTATAGCGGAAAATATGAAGATATCTTATAATATCTAAGATAAGATGATGATGAATAATATTATCTGAAAAAGTTTAGAATAAGGAGTAGGGTTCATACTGACGGTTTCAACAGACACTGAATCATTTGCATTATTTGAAGGCAGGTTCATTCCTTGTATTTGTTCTTTGTTTCCTTCACGGTTAGCTCAATCCATTTTTCAGCACTAAATTTTCTATCGAGCGTTCCTAACATTCCCTTCTTTATCATCAAACTTTTGGCCATTTAGGCCATCTTAAATTTTACTGTTTCCTCTGCATTTAATGCAGTCATATCTGAATCGTCGATTATCAATCCGAGGTGTTTTTGGGCGAATTGTGTTTTTAGATGATTAAATGCTGATGATAAAATGGCGGAGTATGAAAGGTTTCCCGGTAACGATGAGGAAAACCAATCGTATATATCAAAGTTATAATAAGACTTTTTCGAATGAAAGGTCGAAGTTGTTCTGCTGAAGCTGTGACAAAATTGGCTACTTTGAAAAGGAATCGTAAGGTTGTTTTTGCTAATAAATGCTAAAGAATTAGTCGCGGTACGTGTTAAACTATGACTTTGGGTTCAAGAGTTTTTCATGTGTATAGATCTTTTCTTCTGTAGATGAAGTGCGGTCGGTTCAACTTCTCGATTGAGGTATTTTCAAGAATCCTGATAGGTTTGTACGCGGATTGTAAACGTTGAGATACAAATGAGGTTTAGGATGAAATCAAGTGGCAAACTTGAAGATTAGTTTAGTTTCATATGTTATAATCAATATTTTAATTCATTTTACTTGTCCATAGTTAGCAGTCTATCAGTCCAATTGTCCAATGGTCCAATAGTTCAACAGTTCAATGTATTCATATATAATTTAATATATATAATTAATACGTATCGTGACCCGTGTACCGGTCTCAGTGTCGATCACAACTCAAAGTATATATATATTTTGGAATCAACCTCAACCCTGTATAGCCAACTCCAACATTCACATATAGAGTGTCTATGGTTGTTCCGAAATATATATATAGATGGGTCGATATGATAGGTCGAAACCTTGTGTACGTGTCCCGTTATTTAAAGTGCGTAAAATAAAGTGCATAAAAGTAAATAACAGAAATTAAATGACGATAAATAAAATTGCGAGAATGTAAATTGCAATAAATAAAATGTAATTAGGAATTAATAGTTAGCTGGGAGCAGTTAACTAGGAACAGTTAGCGTGGAATCCTTAACAGATTTCAATTAGTTAATTCGTGTGTTTCTAAAAATTTTAATTTGTCCAATGTTTCTTCTTTATGCCACTTGTTGGATTCTGATAGATAAAAATCCAAATTTGAAATTGAAATGGAAATGGTAAATCTGGGGTGATTAGATACGTATATCGGTGATTGTAGGTGAGATAGCAAATAACCGTTGAATCAGATTCGAAGAATATACACTGTAACTTATTAATGTGAGATCTAAATATTCCTCGGGTACTACCTACCCGTTAAAATATTTTCATCATTAACAGTTTGTACGAAAGAATTTTTAATTACAATCTTTATGAAAATATACTTGTATATATATTTTCTTCAGATGTAATCATGGATCTAATGAGTCAGTAAGATATTAAATTTTTTTTTTTTTTGATTTATCGTTAATACTTGATTACATGATCTCTAAAACATTAAAGATTACATAATTACCATGTCGAACGAAGATAAATGAGATAGAACGATAAGTAAAGCGAAGATAATCGATATACAATGATATGTAAAACGAAGGTCATACTCGAAGTGCAAATAGTGATATTGAGGTGTGTGATGTTGATATCCGAGGTACAAATTGTGATGTTGAGGTTTACGACGCGGTTGTGGTTGAGGGTGATATGGGTACTGTCGGTGTTGATGATGGTGGTACGGATTATGCTGCTGGTGCTGCTGCTGGTGTTTGTAACCTTCGCACCATATTCTCCAAAGCCGTCACGCGAGCGCGAAGTTCGTTAACTTCTGCTAGTACACCGGGATGATTGGTGGTTGGAGTGAGCGAATGAACAAGATCTGAAATATGGGATAGTATATAATCGTGACGAGATACTCTAGAAATGAGAGAGAAAATGGTTTCTCGAACAGGTTCGCCGGTAAGTGCTTCAGGTTCATCGCCAAGAGGACAATTTGGTGGATGGAAGGGATCACCCTCTTCATGTCTCCAGTGACTTAGTATATTACGAACCCACCCCCAATTCATCCAGAATAGATGATGGGAGATTGGTTGATCCATTCCGGTGATGCTGCCTTCGGAGCTTGAATGAAAATCCATATCGGCATAGCCGTCATAATCTGAGGAATTCGAACTAGATGCGGAATCCATCTTGTATAATCGGAAAAATGAATTTTTGGTATGAAATAGATTATAGAAGTTAGATTTGATATTCTTCTATACATACTTTACATATGTATATATAATACCAAAATCCCGTAAATTACGGAGAATCTTTGAAAAGATGTCAACTAAAGTCCAAAGTAACAGATATGCTAAGATATGAATTTTGTCTATACACTATCGATGCACTAGATGCAGTAAGACGTGTCTAGACTTATGAATAATAAGCAGGCAAATTTTCTAAGGATGATAAGCAGATGGTTTCCAACTAGATATGATAAGCAAAACTTTTGACATATAGACACGGTCAAAGTCCAGACTCATTAATGTATTCTAACAACTACTAGTCAGACACACTAATGCAAGACCTGGTTCACTAAGACCAACGCTCTGATACCACCTGAAAAGACCCGTCCTTATCCAACCGGACGATATCTTCAACATTTGGTCCCATTGCGATGGTCGACTCCAAGTAATGTCCTTAAATTGAGCAAATGCACAGCGGAAGACTTAATTCGTACCTGAGAATAACATGTTTTAAAACGTCAACATAAAGTTGGTGAGATATATAGGTTTGTTGCTAACAGCGTTATAACTATGGACCATAAGATTTCATATGTAAACATTTTAATAAAAATATTCTAAGTGGTTGAGCACTTGGTAACCATACTTAACATTTTCACGTCGCATATTCCCTTTAATATGAAATCTTACTACACCGTACCAAGTGTAGTCACAAAACGAAGTACTGTGCAACCGTTGAATACTGGTCGTCCAGTCCGGTTGGGGTTGTCAGGCCCGATAGATCTATCAACAGGATTCGCGTTTACAATACCGCTGTAAATATTAGTTACCAAGCTACAGGGAAGTATGCCAGTGGTACAACTCAACGTAGAACATATTTTTCAGTTACTTGTGTCCATATCGTAAAACATAAAATACATGTATTCTCATCCCGAAATATTTAGAGTTTAAAAGTGGGACTATATACTCACCATACTGTATTTTGTAGTAAAAATACATATAACACCATTGATCAATTATAAGGTTGGCCTCGAATTCACGAACCTATATCATTTACTTATATATTAACACACATAATTGTAATCGAATAATCTGTATATATATAGTTATATATTAATAATTAATGTTCTTATATATAATTTTTTTTTATTAGTATTTATAACATCTCAATACTTATTTGATATATATAAATTAATTATGTTATTGTAAGTAATATTATATTAGTTAAAATATAATATTAAGTAATATTAGTGTACTAAAAAAAATACATTTTTGTATGGATTTCTTTTGTATACAAATGAAAAGTTATAATAATAACACTATTAGAATAAGAATTGTAATATTAATAACCATAACGATAGTAAATTAATAATTTTTTTTTAATAAAAATGATAATAGTGATACTATTTATAATAATACTTATTCTAGTAGTAAAATGATAAAATTATATTTTTAGGTATAAATAATAATAGTAGTAAATAAAAAAAAAATCATATGTGTAACTATAATTTTAATAAAAATAAAATTTTTATCTTAATACTTATATTTGAAATAATAATTTTGATAATTATGATTCTAATAACAATAATGATATTAATAATAAAAATCATAATAATCATAATATCTAATAATACTAATACTTAATTACATAATAATAATAGAAATAGATAACTACCTCAAGTGAAAATAGGTTCCAAAAACGAAATATGACAGGCCCTGGATTCGATCCTGAGTCCCCTCGTTACCACACAAACACCCATGACCACTCGAGCATATTTATTTTTCCGATTTAAATCCCTGACCTTTTTCATTTATCTATGACATCTGTTACTTACATCATCTCCTTCATCCCATAATTAAAATCGACAGAGACCATCCTATTTCGATACTTTACAGCTTTTCACTAGTATATGGGTTCGAATTAGAGGTACATAGTTTAATTATTTGATTTATAAAACCGAAAAAAAAAAAAATAAAAAAAAAATAACAGCGGTGCTGGGTTACGTCCCTGTTAAAAAAAAAAAAAAAAAAAAAAAATTTGATTTTTGATTTGTAGCTCGTTTTGAATAAATGTTTCAACACAGAATATGTTCCAATTCGTTCCTAAAATCTTTTGGGATCGTCAGTTGATCATAACACTTAACAACCAATTCGAATTTAACCCAAGAACATAACGTTTGACTTATTAAAACCAAGTTTGACTTCGCAAATTGGAACTCAATATCAAGATTTGAGGAACGAAACTTTGAAGAAAGACTGAGTGAAGATTTCCTAACACAATGGCATTTATGGATTTTGCTATAAAGTTCGAAATTGAATTAGAAAAAAAATGACACGAGCGTACAGAGGGGAAAAAAAGAAAGAAAAAAAAAATCTGTTTTCTCTATCTCTCAATAACTGATCGATGTGGCTTTTAAAAAAAGAAGTAGCAGACAGGTTATTCCATACAAATGAAAGAAACAAAAAAATATAATCAGATAGCGATGGATGGCGTACCAATCTGTTTTCTTTTTATATATGTTATTTAATTTATCAAACAATTTTAATAAACTAGATAAATACTGATAGGGATTTATTTAACAAGCGTATTATATATTAGATTATATATCCGTAATTTATATTTTACATATTGCCTTTTATATATTACTCTTAACATTTAATAAATATATTAATACTATTATTATTTTTAAATATTATAAATTCTGTCAATACAATAAAAATAATAATAATAATAATAATAATAATAATAATAATAATAATAATAATAATAATAATAATAATAATAATAATAATGTTTGTAATATATATATATATATATCAAACTTTTTATACTAATACTAATAAGAATAATGATAATAACAATTTTGATTAAATGGGTAATTTTAGTAATCAAGTTAATAATAATACCTTTATAATCATAACAACAGTTAAATATATAATTTTATTAATAACAATGATACTTAATAATGATAGCAATAATGTTAATATTGATATTTTTTTATTTTATTATTTTTTTTTTAAAAAAACATAATGAAAATAATAATAATATTAATAACTATAGTTTAACTTATAATTACTTTTAATATATTACAATTTATTATGTGCATAATATATTGAACCTTTAATATTTACATTTATTTACAAACAACTGTTCGTGAATCGTCAGGCTTGGTCAAGGGTTATCTAGTTATCCAAATATAGATTTCAAACTTTCTAGACTCATCATTAGAGTTTTTGCTTATCGTGTCGGAAACATATAGAGATTAGGGTTTAAATTTGGTCGGAAATTTCCGGGTCGTTACACGCAATGGGTTAAGAAATTATTTTGACTCAATATATCCGAATATTGGACTTCGTGATTTAGAAAAAGCGGCTAACATGCAACATAAAGAAGCATGTTATGCTTACGGATTAGTAATGTTCGCTTCTCACCAAAGTGAGAATAAGAACATCGGGCTACAACTATTAAACAAAACGTTCCCACAAGTGACGGAGTCGGTAATTGGGGTAAGAAATGAGGGTTTTAGATTATTACGGGACTGTTGGACATTACGTAACCCTCGTCCCTTTGACGACGTTACAACACGCTGTCTTATCAACGACCATAACAGTTATGTTCCACAAGACCAAGGATGGGAAGTAATCCTAGTAAAACCAGAATGCATGACTTGTTTCTGGACGTATGAATTACGTGTCTTTATTGCCTTTGCTGAACGACTTGTGTACTAGCTAGAATTATCTTCACAACCATCTTGTATCAAATTTATTGTGTGCTATATTTCATGCTATATGTAAAATAAGCGGTATTGTAAGTTTGTAAAATATTGTGTAAAAGTTTGAACGCGAAATATTATTATAATCAGTTTTTCATATAGAATTGTAGTAGTTGAATTGTATATTAGCTACTAAGTATGAACTTAACGGGTAGGTACTACCCGAATTTAAACTTATAAAACGCTAATATGAAGAAAAAGCTTTTATAAATGAGTTCATATTATGCTACAAAATACTATTAACTACTCTTAATATTCTGTATGATTAACTTGTTCCATTTGACTATTTTGAAGGAAATGGCACCGACTACTCGACACACCGTGAATATGAATGAAGAGGAATTTCGTACTTTTCTAGCTTCAAACATAGCCGTAGTACAGGCTGCGCTACATACCAACAATAACCTTGGATCTAGCAGTACAGGAAATCGTGTAGGATGCACCTACAAAGAATTCGCTGCCTGCAAACCTTTGGAATTTGATGGAACCGAAGGACCGATCGGATTGAAACGGTGGACCGAGAAGGTCGAATCGGTGTTTGCCATAAGTAAGTGTACTGAAGAGGACAAAGTAAAGTACGCTACGCATACCTTCACAGGTTCTGTGTTAACATGGTGGAATACCTATCTAGAGCAAGTGGGACAAGACGATGCGTACGCACTACCGTGGTCAGCATTCAAGCACTTGATGAACGAGAAGTACCGTCCCAGAACCGAGGTCAATAAGCTCAAGACAGAACTTAGAGGGTTACGAACCCAAGGATTTGATATTACCACGTACGAAAGACGATTCACAGAATTGTGCCTATTGTGTCCGGGAGCATTCGAAGATGAGGAAGAGAAGATCGACGCGTTTGTGAAAGGATTACCGGAAAGAATCCAAGAAGATATAAGTTCACACGAGCCCGCCTCCATACAACAGGCATGTAGAATGGCTCACAAACTAGTGAACCAGATTGAAGAAAGAATTAAAGAACAGACTGCTGAAGAGGCCAATGTGAAGCAAGTCAAAAGAAAGTGGGAGGAAAACGGTGATAAGAATCACCAATACAACAACAACAGCAATTACAACAATAATCGCAACAATTATCCCAACAACCGCAACATCAATTGCAACTACAACAAACGGCCCAACAACAACAACAACAACAACAACAACAACAACAACAACAACAACAACAACAACAACAACAACAACAACTACAACAATCATCCCAACAACAATAATAACCGCAACAACAACAACAACAATCAGAAGCAGCTATGCCAAAGGTGTGAAAAGTATCACTCGGGGTTCTGCACCAAATTTTGCAACAAGTGTAAAAGAAATGGTCATAGTGCGGCGAAGTGTGAGGTCTACGGACCAGGGGTTAATAGAACGAAAGGAACAAATGGTGTCGGAACGAGTAATGGCGGAGCAAGTAGTGTCGGAGCAAGTTATGCCAATGTAGTTTGTTATAAATGTGGAAAACCGGGCCACATTTTTAGAAATTGCCCGAACCAGGAGAACACGAATGGACAAGGCCGCGGAAGAGTTTTCAATATTAATGCGGCAGAGGCACAGGAAGACCCGGAGCTTGTTACGGGTACGTTTCTTATTGACAATAAATCTGCTTACGTTTTATTTGATTCGGGTGCGGATAGAAGCTATATGAGTAGAGATTTTTGTGCTAAATTAAGTTGTCCATTGAGGCCTTTGGATAGTAAATTTTTACTCGAATTAGCAAATGGTAAATTAATTTCAGCAGATAATATATGTCGGAATCGAGAAATTAAACTGGTTAGCGAAACATTTAAGATTGATTTGATACCAGTAGAGTTAGGGAGTTTTGATGTGATAATCGGTATGGACTGTGAAATGTCCCGTTCTTATTGATTAAAAACATTCCATATTAATTGATTTCGTTGCGAGGTTTTGACCTCTATATGAGACATTTTTCAAAGACTGCATTCATTTTAAAACAAACCATAACCTTTATTTCATCAATAAAGGTTTAAAAAGCTTTACGTTGATTATCAAATAATGATAATCTAAAATATCCTGTTTACACACGACCATTACATAATGGTTTACAATACAAATATGTTACAACAAAATAAGTTTCTTGAATGCAGTTTTTACACAATATCATACAAGCATGGACTCCAAATCTCGTCCTTAATTAAGTATGCGACAGCGGAAGCTCTTAATAATCACCTGAGAATAAACATGCTTAAAACGTCAACAAAAATGTTGGTGAGTTATAGGTTTAACCTATATATATCAAATCGTAACAATAGACCACAAGATTTCATATTTCAATACACATCCCATACATAGAGATAAAAATCATTCATATGGTGAACACCTGGTAACCGACATTAACAAGATGCATATATAAGAATATCCCCATCATTCCGGGACACCCTTCGGATATGATATAAATTTCGAAGTACTAAAGCATCCGGTACTTTGGATGGGGCTTGTTGGGCCCGATAGATCTATCTTTAGGATTCGCGTCAATTAGGGTGTCTGTTCCCTAATTCTTAGATTACCAGACTTAATAAAAAGGGGCATATTCGATTTTGATAATTGAACCATAGAATGTAGTTTCACGTACTTGTGTCTATTTTGTAAATCATTTATAAAACCTGCATGTATTCTCATCCCAAAATATTAGATTTTAAAAGTGGGACTATAACTCACTTTCACAGATTTTTACTTCGTCGGGAAGTAAGACTTGGCCACTGGTTGATTCACGAACCTATAACAATATATACATATATATCAAAGTATGTTCAAAATATATTTACAACACTTTTAATATATTTTGATGTTTTAAGTTTATTAAGTCAGCTGTCCTCGTTAGTAACCTACAACTAGTTGTCCACAGTTAGATGTACAGAAATAAATTGATAAATATTATCTTGAATCAATCCACGACCCAGTGTATACGTATCTCAGTATTGATCACAACTCAAACTATATATATTTTGAAATCAACCTCAACCCTGTATAGCTAACTCCAACATTCACATATAGATTGTCTATGGTTGTTCCGAAATATATATAGATGTGTCGACATGATAGGTCGAAACATTGTATACGTGTCTATGGTATCTCAAGATTACATAATATATAATACAAGTTGATTAAGTTATGGTTGGAATAGATTTGTTACCAATTTTCACGTAGCTAAAATGAGAAAAATTATCCAATCTTGTTTTACCCATAACTTCTTCATTTTAAATCCGTTTTGAGTGAATCAAATTGCTATGGTTTCATATTGAACTCTATTTTATGAATCTAAACAAAAAAATTATAGGTTTATAGTCGGAAAAATAAGTTACAAGTCGTTTTTGTAAAGGTAGTCATTTCAGTCGAAAGAACGACGTCTAGATGACCATTTTAGAAAACATACTTCCACATTGAGTTTAACCATAATTTTTGGATATAATTTCATGTTCATAATAAAAATCATTTTCTCAGAATAAAAACTTTTAAATCAAAGTTTATCATAGTTTTTAATTAACTAACCCAAAACAGCCCGCGGTGTTACTACGACGGCGTAAATCCGGTTTTACGGTGTTTTTCATGTTTCCAGGTTTTAAATCATTAAGTTAGCATATAATATAGATATAGAACATGTGTTTAGTTGATTTTAAAAGTCAAGTTAGAAGGATTAACTTTTGTTTGCGAACAAGTTTAGAATTAACTAAACTATGTTCTAGTGATTATAAGTTTAAACCTTCGAATAAGATAGCTTTATATGTATGAATCGAATGATGTTATGAACATCATTACTACCTTAAGTTCCTTGGATAAACCTACTGGAAAAGAGAAAAATGGATCTAGCTTCAACGGATCCTTGGATGGCTCGAAGTTCTTGAAGCAGAATCATGACACGAAAACAAGTTCAAGTAAGATCATCACTTGAAATAAGATTGTTATAGTTATAGAAATTGAACCAAAGTTTGAATATGATTATTACCTTGTATTAGAATGATAACCTACTGTAAGAAACAAAGATTTCTTGAGGTTGGATGATCACCTTACAAGAGTGGAAGTGAGCTAGCAAACTTGAAAGTATTCTTGATTTTATGTAACTAGAACTTGTAGAATATATGAAGAACACTTAGAACTTGAAGATAGAACTTGAGAGAGATCAATTAGATGAATAAAATTGAAGAATGAAAGTTTTTGTAGGTGTTTTTGGTCGTTGGTGTATGGATTAGATATAAAGGATATGTAATTTTGTTTTCATGTAAATAAGTCATGAATGATTACTCATATTTTTGTAATTTTATGAGATATTTCATGCTAGTTGCCAAATGATGGTTCCCACATGTGTTAGGTGACTCACATGGGCTGCTAAGAGCTGATCATTGGAGTGTATATACCAATAGTACATACATCTAAAAGCTGTGTATTGTACGAGTACGAATACGGGTGCATACGAGTAGAATTGTTGATGAAACTGAACAAGGATGTAATTGTAAGAATTTTTTGTTAAGTAGAAGTAATTTGATAAGTGTATTGAAGTATTTCCAAAGTGTATAAATACATATTAAAACACTACATGTATATACATGTAAGTGTTGTTTTGAAACCTTTAGGTTAACGATCTTGTTAAATGTTGTTAACCCAATGTTTATAATATCAAATGAGATTTTAAATTATTATATTATCATGATATTATCATGTATGAATATATCTTAATATGATATATATACATTAAATGTCTTTACAACGATAATCGTTACATATATGTCTCGTTTAAAAATCATTAAGTTAGTAGTCTTGTTTTTACATATGTAGTTCATTGTTAATATACTTAATGATATGTTTACTTATCATAGTATCATGTTAACTATATATATATATATATCCATATATATGTCATCATATAGTTTTTACAAGTTTTAACGTTCGTGAATCACCGGTCAACTTGGGTGGTCAATTGTCTATATGAAACATATTTCAATTAATCAAGTCTTAACAAGTTTGATTTCTTAACATGTTGGAAACATTTAATCATGTAAATATCAATCTCAATTAATATATATAAACATGGAAAAGTTCGGGTCACTACAGTACCTACCCGTTAAATAAATTTCGTCCCGAAATTTTAAGCTGTTGAAGGTGTTGACGAATCTTCTGGAAATAGATGCGGGTATTTCTTCTTCATCTGATCTTCACACTCCCAGGTGAACTCGGGTCCTCTACGAGCATTCCATCGAACCTTAACAATTGGTATCTTGTTTTGCTTAAGTCTTTTAACCTCACGATCCATTATTTCGACGGGTTCTTCGATGAATTGAAGTTTTTCGTTGATTTGGATTTCATCTAACGGAATAGTGAGATCTTCTTTAGCAAAACATTTCTTCAAATTCGAGACGTGGAAAGTGTTATGTACAGCCGCGAGTTGTTGAGGTAACTCAAGTCGGTAAGCTACTGGTCCGACACGATCAATAATCTTGAATGGTCCAATATACCTTGGATTTAATTTCCCTCGTTTACCAAATCGAACAACGCCTTTCCAAGGTGCAACTTTAAGCATGACCATCTCTCCAATTTCAAATTCTATATCTTTTCTTTTAATGTCAGCGTAGCTCTTTTGTCGACTTTGGGCGGTTTTCAACCGTTGTTGAATTTGGATGATCTTCTCGGTAGTTTCTTGTATAATCTCCGGACCCGTAATCTGTCTATCCCCCACTTCACTCCAACAAATCGGAGACCTGCACTTTCTACCATAAAGTGCTTCAAACGGCGCCATCTCAATGCTTGAATGGTAGCTGTTGTTGTAGGAAAATTCTGCTAACTGTAGATGTCGATCCCAACTGTTTCCGAAATCAATAACACATGCTCGTAGCATGTCTTCAAGCGTTTGTATCGTCCTTTCGCTCTGCCCATCAGTTTGTGGATGATAGGCAGTACTCATGTCTAGACGAGTTCCTAATGCTTGCTGTAATGTCTGCCAGAATCTTGAAATAAATCTGCCATCCCTATCAGAGATAATAGAGATTGGTATTTCATGTCTGGAGATGACTTCCTTCAAATACAGTCGTGCTAACTTCTCCATCTTGTCATCTTCTCTTATTGGCAGGAAGTGTGCTGATTTGGTGAGACGATCAACTATTACCCAAATAGTATCAAAACCACTTGCAGTCCTTGGCAATTTAGTGATGAAATCTATGGTAATGTTTTCCCATTTCCATTCCGGGATTTCGGGTTGTTGAAGTAGACCTGATGGTTTCTGATGCTCAGCTTTGACCTTAGAACACGTCAAACATTCTCCTACGTATTTAGCAACATCGGCTTTCATACCCGGCCACCAAAAATGTTTCTTGAGATCCTTGTACATCTTCCCCGTTCCAGGATGTATTGAGTATCTGGTTTTATGAGCTTCTCTAAGTACCATTTCTCTCATATCTCCAAATTTTGGTACCCAAATCCTTTCAGCCCTATACCGGGTTCCGCCTTCCCGAATATTAAGATGCTTCTCCGATCCTTTGGGTATTTCATCCTTTAAATTTCCCTCTTTTAAAACTCCTTGTTGCGCCTCCTTTATTTGAGTAGTAATGTTATTATGAATCATTATATTCATAGATTTTACTCGAATGGGTTCTCTGTCCTTCCTGCTCAAGGCATCGGCTACCACATTTGCCTTCCTCGGGTGGTAACGAATCTCAAAGTCGTAATCATTCAATAATTCAATCCACCTACGCTGCCTCATATTCAGTTGTTTCTGATTAAATATGTGTTGAAGACTTTTGTGGTCGGTATATATAATACTTTTGACCCCATATAAGTAGTGCCTCCAAGTCTTTAATGCAAAAACAACCGCACCTAATTCCAAATCATGCGTCGTATAATTTTGTTCGTGAATCTTCAATTGTCTAGACGCATAAGCAATCACCTTCGTTCGTTGCATTAATACACAACCGAGACCTTGCTTTGATGCATCACAATAAATCACAAAATCATCATTCCCTTCAGGCAATGACAATATAGGTGCCGTAGTTAGCTTTTTCTTCAATAACTGAAACGCTTTCTCTTGTTCATCATTCCATTCAAATTTCTTCCCTTTATGCGTTAATGCAGTCAAGGGTTTTGCTATTCTGGAAAAGTCTTGGATGAACCTTCTGTAGTAACCAGCTAGTCCTAAAAACTGGCGTATGTGTTTCGGAGTTTTCGGGGTTTCCCACTTTTCAACAGTTTCTATCTTTGCCGGATCCACCTTAATACCTTCTTTGTTCACTATGTGACCGAGGAATTGAACTTCTTCCAACCAAAATGCACACTTTGAAAACTTAGCGTACAATTCTTCCTTCCTCAATACTTCTAACACCTTTCTCAAATGTTCACCGTGTTCTTGGTCATTCTTTGAGTAAATAAGTATGTCATCAATGAAAACAATGACAAACTTGTCAAGGTATGGTCCACACACTCGGTTCATAAGGTCCATGAACACAGCTGGTGCATTAGTTAAACTAAACGGCATGTCCATAAACTCGTAATGACCGTAACGTGTTCTGAAAGCAGTCTTTGGAATATCATCTTCTTTCACCCGCATTTGATGATACCCGGAACGTAAGTCAATCTTTGAATAAACAGACGAGCCTTGTAGTTGATCAAATAAGTCATCGATTCTCGGTAGTGGGTAGCGGTTCTTGATGGTAAGTTTGTTCAACTCTCGGTAGTCGATACACAACCTGAATGTACCATCTTTCTTCTTGACAAACAAAACAGGAGCTCCCCACGGTGATGTGCTTGGTCGAATGAAACCACGCTCTAAAAGTTCTAGTAATTGGCTTTGCAGTTCTTTCATCTCGCTGGGTGCGAGTCTGTAAGGAGCACGAGCTATTGGTGCAGCTCCTGGTACAAGATCTATTTGAAATTCAATGGATCGATGTGGGGGTAATCCCGGTAATTCTTTCGGAAATACATCGGGAAATTCTTTTGCAATGGGAACATCATTGATGCTCTTTTCTTCAGTTTGTACTTTCTCGACGTGTGCTAGAACAGCATAGCAACCTTTTCTTATTAGTTTTTGTGCCTTCAAATTACTAATAAGATGTAGCTTCGTGTTGCCCTTTTCTCTGTACACCATTAAGGGTTTTCCTTTTTCTCGTATAATGCGAATTGCATTTTTGTAACAAACGATCTCTGCTTTCACTTCTTTCAACCAGTCCATACCGATTATCACATCAAAACTCCCTAACTCTACTGGTATCAAATCAATCTTAAATGTTTTGCTAACCAGTTTAATTTCTCGATTCCGACATATATTATCTGCTGAAATTAATTTACCATTTGCTAATTCGAGTAAAAATTAACTATCCAAAGGCGTCAATGGACAACTTAATTTAGCATAAAAATCTCTACTCATATAGCTTCTATCCGCACCCGAATCAAATAAAACGTAAGCAGATTTATTGTCAATAAGAAACGTACCCGTAACAAGCTCCGGGTCTTCCTGTGCCTCTGCCACATTAATATTGAAAACTCTTCCGCGGCCTTGTCCATTCGTGTTCTCCTGGTTCGGGCAATTTCTAATAATGTGGCCCGGTTTTCCACATTTATAACAAACTACATTGGCATAACTTGCTCCGACACTACTTGCTCCGCCATTACTCGTTCCGACACCATTTGTTCCTTTCGTTCTATTAACCCCTGGTCCGTAGACCTCACACTTCGCCGCGCTATGACCATTTCTTTTACACTTGTTGCAAAATTTGGTGCAGAACCCCGAGTGATACTTTTCACACCTTTAGCATAGCTGCTTCTGATTGTTGTTGTTGTTGCGGTTATTATTGTTGTTGGGATGATTGTTGTAGTTGCTGTTGTTGTTGTTGTTGTTGTTGTTGTTGTTGTTGTTGGGCCGTTTGTTGTAGTTGCGATTGATGTTGCGATTGTTGGGATAATTGTTGCGATTATTGTTGTAATTGCTGTTGTTGTTGTATTGGTGATTCTTATCACCGTTTTCCTCCCACTTTCTTTTGACTTGCTTCACATTGGCCTCTTCAGCAGTCTGTTCTTTAATTCTTTCTTCAATCTGGTTCACTAGTTTGTGAGCCATTCTACATGCCTGTTGTATGGAGGCGGGCTCGTGTGAACTTATATCTTCTGGGATTCTTTCCGGTAATCCTTTCACAAACGCGTCGATCTTCTCTTCCTCATCTTCGAACGCTCCCGGACATAATAGGCACAATTCTGTGAATCGTCTTTCGTACGTGGTAATATCAAATCCTTGGGTTCGTAACCCTCTAAGTTCTGTCTTGAGCTTATTGACCTCGGTTCTGGGACGGTACTTCTCGTTCATCAAGTGCTTGAATGCTGACCACGGTAGTGCGTACGCATTGTCTTGTCCCACTTGCTCTAGATAGGTATTCCACCATGTTAACACAGAACCTGTGAAGGTATGCGTAGCGTACTTCACTTTGTCCTCTTCAGTACACTTACTTATGGAAAACACCGATTCGACCTTCTCGGTCCACCGTTTCAATCCGATCGGTCCTTCGGTTCCATCAAATTCCAAAGGTTTGCAGGCAGTGAATTCTTTGTAGGTGCATCCTACACGATTTCCTGTACGGCTAGATCCAAGGTTATTGTTGGTATGTAGCGCAGCCTGTACTGCGGCTATGTTTGAAGCTAGAAAAGTACGGAATTCCTCTTCATTCATATTCACGGTGTGCCGAGTAGTCGGTGCCATTTCCTTCAAAATAGTCAAATGGAACAAGTTAATCATACAGAATATTAAGAGTAGTTAATAGTATTTCGTAGCATAATATGAACTCATTTATAAAAGCTTTTTCTTCATATTAGCGTTTTATAAGTTTAAATTCGGGTAGTACCTACCCGTTAAGTTCATACTTAGTAGCTAATATACAATTCAACTACTACAATTCTATATGAAAAACTGATTATAATAATATTTCGCGTTCAAACTTTTATTCAATATTTTACAAACTTACAATACCGCTTATTTTACATAAAGCATGAAATATAGCACACAATAACTTTGATACAAGATAGTTGTGAAGATAATTCTAGCTAGTACACAAGTCGTTCAGCAAAGGCAATAAAGACACGTAATTCATACGTCCAGAAACAAGTCATGCATTCTGGTTTTACTAGGACTACTTCCCATCCTTGGTCTTGTGGAACATAACCGTTATGGCCGTTGATAAGACAGCGTGTTGTAACGTCGTCAAAGGGACGAGGGTTATGTAATGTCCAACAGTCCCGTAACAATCTAAAAACCTCATTTCTTACCCCAATTACCGACTCTGTCACTTGTGGGAACGTTTTGTTTAATAGTTGTAGCCCGATGTTCTTGTTCTCACTTTGGTGAGAAGCGAACATTACTAATCCGTAAGCATAACATGCTTCTTTATGTTGCATGTTAGCCGCTTTTTCTAAATCACGAAGTCCAATATTCGGATATATTGAGTCAAAATAATTTCTTAACCCATTGTGTAAAATAGCATTTGGGTTCCCCGAAATATATGCGTCAAAGTAAACACATCGTAACTTATGGATTTCCCAATGTGATATCCCCCATCTTTCGAACGAAAGCCTTTTATAAACTAAGGCATTCTTGGAACGTTCTTCGAATGTCTTACAAACTGATCTCGCCTTAAATAGTTGTGCCGAAGAATTCTGACCGACTCTAGACAAGATTTCATCAATCATGTCTCCGGGTAGGTCTCTTAAAATATTGGGTTGTCTATCCATTTTGTGTTTTTATACTGTAAAATAGACAAGAGTTAGATTCATACAAAAAATACTTATTAATACAAGCAATTTTTACATATATCATAAAGCATAAGCACACTATATTACATATATTACACCACACGAATACAACTATCTTATTCCGACTCGCTTGTTTCTTCTTCTTCTTCGGTTTTGGTTCGTTTTGCCAAGTTTCTAGGGATATATGATGTTCCCCTAATACGAGCCGTCGTTTTCCACATTGGTTTAGAAAAACCTGGTGGTTTAGAGGTTCCCGGGTCATTGTTACAACTTAAGGACTTCGGGGGTTGACGATACATATAAAGTTCATCGGGGTTGGAATTAGATTTATCTATTTTTATGCCCTTTCCCTTATTATTTTCTTTTGCCTTTTTAAATTCAGTTGGGGTAATTTCGATAACATCATCGGAATTCTCGTCGGAATCCGATTCATCGGAGAATTGGTAATCCTCCCAATATTTTGCTTCCTTGGCAGAAACACCATTGACCATAATTAACCTTGGTCGGTTGGTTGAGGATTTTCTTTTACTTAACCATTTTATTATTTCCCCCACCGGTTCTATTTCTTCATCCGGTTCCGATTCTTCTTCCAGTTCCGATTCTTCTTCCGGTTCCGACTCTTCTTCCGGTTCCTCTTCGGGAACTTGTGAATCAGTCCACGAATCATTCCAATTTACATTTGACTCTTCATTATTATTAGGTGAGTCAATGGGACTTGTTCTAGAGGTAGACATCTATCACATAATATCAAACGCGTTAAGAGATTAATATATCACATAATATTCACATGTTAAAAATATATAGTTTCCAACAAAATTTGTTAAGCAATCATTTTTCAAGTAAACACGGTCGAAGTCCAGACTCACTAATGCATCCTAACAAACTCAATAAGACACACTAATGCAAAATTCTAGTTCTCTAAGACCAACGCTCGGATACCAACTGAAATGTCCCGTTCTTATTGATTAAAAACGTTCCATATTAATTGATTTCGTTGCGAGGTTTTGACCTCTATATGACACATTTTTCAAAGACTGCATTCATTTTAAAACAAACCATAACCTTTATTTCATCAATAAAGGTTTAAAAAGCTTTACGTAGATTATCAAATAATGATAATCTAAAATATCCTGTTTACACACGACCATTACATAATGGTTTACAATACAAATATGTTACAACAAAATAAGTTTCTTGAATGCAGTTTTTACACAATATCATACAAGCATGGACTCCAAATCTCGTCCTTAATTAAATATGCGACAGCGGAAGCTCTTAATAATCACCTGAGAATAAACATGCTTAAAACGTCAACAAAAATGTTGGTGAGTTATAGGTTTAACCTATATATATCAAATCGCAACAATAGACCACAGGATTTCATATTTCAATACACATCCCATACATAGAGATAAAAATCATTCATATGGTGAACACCTGGTAACCGACATTAACAAGATGCCTATATAAGAATATCCCCATCATTCCGGGACACCCTTCGGATATGATATAAATTTAGAAGTACTAAAGCATCCGGTACTTTGGATGGGGCTTGTTGGGCCCGATAGATCTATCTTTAGGATTCGCGTCAATTAGGGTGTCTGTTCCCTAATTCTTAGATTACCAGACTTAATAAAAAGGGGCATATTCGATTTCGATAATTCAACCATAGAATGTAGTTTCACGTACTTGAGTCTATTTTGTAAATCATTTATAAAACCTGCATGTATTCTCATCCCAAAATATTAGATTTTAAAAGTGGGACTATAACTCACTTTCACAGATTTTTACTTCGTCGGGAAGTAAGACTTGGCCACTGGTTGATTCACGAACCTATAACAATATATACATATATATCAAAGTATGTTCAAAATTGTCACGACCCGGAAAATTTCGACTAATTTTAAACCAAATTCTCGATACGATGTAATATTTTTGACACGATTAGCAAAGTCTGTTAGGTTGAGTCTCCAAAATTTTGGGATGTTTCATATATTCTTTTAACCTTCGACCATTTCTAGACGATTCACGAACAACCTAAATGATATGTGTAATATATATATTATAATTTGATAACTTGAAATACAATAACAAAATAATATACGATTTTGTTGCTAGAATTAAAAACGTAAAATAATTTATGATATACAATAAAACTTGTTAATGAAATGTAATTATATATATATATATATATATATATATATATATATATATATATATATATATATATATATATATATATAAATCAGATAAAAACGGAATCAGCTATAAATCAAATATGCTTTTTGATTTTTATTCTTACTTCAGTACACCCGTGATTAACCTGTTTCCCTAATTACATCCGTGATATTCGCATTGAGTTTATTGTTTTCCATCACTTTCCAACTCCACTAACACTTACACTTAATTATATCCGTCATATTATATTCTTTATCTACCTATATAGAAGATTACATGAACCTCACCTAGATAATTAATCTCTTCCTTCTCTCATCTTCCTCATAATACAACCATCACCTCCCTCTTCTTTCTTCACTATCATCACCAAGAACACCATTAACTCTTCTTATTTAACACCACAACCACCATCATCGGTTAAACCACAAGCATAATCATCACTGTCGAACTCCATTACCAAACCCCTTTAACACATATATACATCTTTATATATTACTCCCTATATGAATTGGGTGTGAAAGACTAACACACAAACACTCAACATCTCTTCATCTTATTATATACACATATACATACGTGAACCCTGAGAACCTCACCACCATCGTCCAACATCACAACTGTGACACCATAATTAAAAACCGCCAATACCATCTCCCACCATGAAAACCACCATCACCAAACCCTTGCCACCTTTTTCCTTCATGAGGAATCACCATTTTTCATCACCTTACTCAACCACCACCGAACCCACACCTGCTGCAACCATTGTTCTGCAAACCATCACCATTAAAGTTGAAACGTTTCTGTTTCTAAACGAATGAACCTCAATCCACCACACTCGAATATTTTCTTCTATTTCTACGATTAAACCGTCATCTTCACCCTCACATCAATCACCATGTATAATCACTACTATTCTTCTTGTTCAACACCATAAATAAACCAACCATACCATCCATCTTTGAACATTGCTTCCGTTTGATCGAAAACCATAAACTCAAAACGCACTCATTTTTAGTTCTTGTAAAACGAAACCACCTTTTCATCTCCCTCTTCTCTTTCTATTTCTCTATTATTTGAGTACTATAACCCAACTGCTACTGCTTGAAACCAAATACCGGGAACAACCTTTATTGAACCCATTTAAATTGTGTTGTTAACGGATCAAAGCTCTGCTACATTTTGCTATTATTCATCGTGATCTTGACCCAATGAACACACCGTTGTATTAATAATAGATGAATGATAAGATAATAATGATATATATATCATGGAACCAGTTAGGGATGCAATGATATATTATATATTCAAGTTGCTATAATTAAATCTTAGTGGGTGAACTATTCTTTTAAAAAAAATATGGAAAACGTTTCTTTTCTTGATTGGGACGGGATTGTGGCAGACAAGTGTGTTGGCATATGATAGTGCTCCAAATGAACATATATTTAGTATCAATATCCCTCCGATATGTAAAGATTTCAGTTGCAATTGTTCCATTTTCATGTAATATTCGTTTATATTAAATAAGTGCGAAGACAAAAGGCGAAAACAACGAATTGAAGACGCAAAGGTCCAAAAAGCTCAAAAGTACAAGATACAATTAAAAAGGTTCAATTTATTGATAAGGAACGTCTAAAAATGACAAGAGTACAAGTTACGAAACGCAAAGTACAAAATATCTCAGCGTACGCAAGGACGTTCGAAAATCACCGGTACATGAACCAACTCTCAACGCTCGACGCAACGAAAAAAAAAATAAAAATTACGAGTCTACTATGTATATAAATATAATATAATATATAAATAATTATAAAAATTATTTATATATTATATATATTTAAATAAAAACCGTCGGCAGCCTTGGATCTTGAACTTGTGGGCTGGTTTTGGAACCTCCGCGACTTGCGGAGCTGGAAGGCCAAAATGGCCGCGACTCGCGGAGCAGTGAATTTCAGTTCTGGCTATAAAAGCTCTCGAGTTCTGCATGTAAAAGATATATAAACATAATAATAATAATACTCCTAGTATAATGTAGCGACCCGACCAAATCGTCATTGACGGCGCCGTCTACTTAAGTCCCGTTACGTGGTCATAAGTCTTTAAGATAACGTTTGACCAAAATATGTCGCCTTCATTTCAAAATAAAGATTGTTTCAAAGTTTACAAGAATTGTTCAACCAAAAGTTAAGTTACAACGTTATAGATACGATTGAAATCTAGGCGACACGGTTTAAAGTAAAGTCAAAAGACGCTCCATGAAATGCATGTATACTCGACATCGGATGCAAGTATCAAATAGTAAGCGGAAGCATGTTTCACATATCGTGCAAGACCTGAGAAAAACATAGAAATCTGTCAACGAAAACGTTGGTGAAATCATAGGTTTAAGTAAGTAAGTACAAGTGAACCACAAGATTTGCATCAATGAAATAATAGTAATACATTCCAAAAGTTTGTTTCACGAGCACCCAATTATCAAAGCTTAACATTCCTTCCATTGTATACCCCATCACTTAGTGCTAGAACAAACACTGATTCTCGAAATTATATTTCATCCGTAGACGGTAGCGAACCGTCAAGGATGAGGGTTGTCAACCCATATGGCCATATAACATAAGTTCTCGCTTACACCCGGCAAGTGTAATTAATGATAATCGAATTGAGGATTTTGTTCTAAACTCGTATGTAGAATGTTTGTTTTCCCGTTCTTGTGTTCACTTAGTTCAAAAGAATCGTTTATGTTTTCTCATCCCAATATAAGTTCAAAAAGAGTAAAAGTGGGACTATGATCTCACCTTGAGTGCACGAGTAGTAAAGTACTTCAACAAGTAAACGTGTGCAAAGAACAATGCTAGTCTTGACCTAAACAATAGGTTGTATCAATAACGGTAAACACGATAGGTCAAAGATGTTCAATTAGTCCTATGGCTCAATACGACTCGATTAATATAGCATGTGAAGCAAATTGTCAAGTTTCATGCAAGATACAAGTATAAAAGCATGTTAGGAAGATTGCATAATTAATTGGTTAAGTTTGACAAAAAGTCAAACTTTGGTCGGTCAAAGTCAACGAAAGTCAACACGTTCGGGTCGGGTTCCGAACTATTTTTCTGAGATTTTTATTCATATATAAGCATGTTAGAACAAGTTACATGTGAATCGGAGGTCCATAGCATAGCAAACATTTTTCATAAAATGGAAAAGTTGGACAGAAGCTGGACGCGGCTTATGTCGCGCCGCGACCAGGGTTGCCGCGCCGCGGCCTTGGTCGTGGTCTGGTGTCTGTCAGTTACAAATGTTCAAGACTTGGTAAAACTTCAAACAAACGCAAAACGCAAACCGCAAACAATTAGAAGACGTATCTTATACCGTTGGAAAGCTCTTTTGACAAGGAATACAACTAAACACAAATCATCACCCAAAACATCATTTACAACAATCGAATTCTCGTCATGTGATCAATAAACTTTCATAATCAAAGTTTCAAGTTCTAAAAACGCATTTCATGATTCGGGCAACCAATTTACATGTACAATATGCCGTTTCGAAGGTAATCAAACACACATTGCAACCAAACACTTATCAACAACAATTCGTGGCATTTGATGCACCAAAAGTTCATATAAAGCTTGTCAAACCCTAATCCAAGTTCATAAAATCACTAATCATGTTCTTGAAGTTTTCTTAATCAACCTATACATCAAAATGAAGCTAATGATGCTAGTAACACATTTAATACATGAACTATAACAATTAAACAGCTTTTAATCATCCAAAATCAAAGATTAAGCAAACCCACTTCAAAAACTCAAACTAGTTACTCAAAACAACAAATCGAGCAAACAAAACATATATTCATGTTACACACGAGCCATAGACACTAACTAACACAATTTCAAGTCAAAAACACGAATTTAGAGAAAATCTAGAGTTTTAGAAATGTTACCCAAACTTGATGAAATTGGTACCAAAATGTAGAGGATGAAGAGAGGATTAAGAATATGTAGTCGGATTTGTTGTGAGCTTCCTAGATCCAAATTAGATGATGAATTAGTGATTTGGTGTTTTGAGAGTAAAAATGGAAGAAAGGAAGAAATGGTTGGTGAAATGAATGGATAAGTGGTGGTGGTGGTGACTAGTTGCCAAATTTTGGCCAAGTGCCAAAATTAGTCCCTCAAGTTTCAAAGCGGGTGCGGGAATTTACCAAACGAATATTTTTAAAACGCTCGAGTAAACGGGTGACGTCAAAATTAAATAGCGGGAATATAATGAACGTTACTCACGGAAACTATTAATTTAAATACGAAAGATTATGTTTTAAAAAAAAAGACGGTGTTAAAATTAAATTTTAACGGAAAAACGCGGGATGTTACATATAATATAAATAAATATATATATGTATATATATTATAGATTAGTGTTATATTAGATTAGTTTGGGTTATGTAAAAGTTATTTTTACGGGTTTTTAAAGTCGGAGCTCTGTCCGTGTAACACTACGCGATAAATAATCAATGTAAGCTATGTTTTCCTTTTTAAATTAATGTCTCGTAACTAAGTTATTATTATGCTTATTTAAAACGAAGTAATCATGATATTGGGCTAATTACTAAAATTGGGTAATTGGGTTTTGTACCATAATTGGGGTTTGGACAAAAGAACGACACTTGTGAAAATTAGACTATGGGCTATTAATGGGCTTTATATTTGTTTAACTAAATGATAGTTTGTTAATGTTAATATAAAGATTTACAATTGGGCGTCCCTATAAATTACCATATACACTCGATCGGACACGATGGGCGGGGTATTTATATGTACGAATAATCGTTCATTTAACCGGACACGGGAATGGATTAATAGCCACTAGAATAATTAAAACAGGGGTGAAATTACATTCAAGGGTAATTGGTGTAATTGTTAACAAAGTAGTAAAACCTTGGTTTACACGCAGTCGATAACCTGGTGTATTCATTAAACAAAGTATTAAAACCTTGTTACAATTCGAATCCCCAATTAGTTGGAATATTTAACTTCGGGTATAATAATAATTTGACGAGGACACTCGCACTTTATATTTATGACTGATGGACTGTTATGGACAAAAACCAGACGGACATATTAAATAATCCAGGACAAAGGACAATTAACCCATGGGCATAAAACTAAAATCAACACGTCAAACATCATGATTACGGAAGTTTAAATAAGCATAATATATTTTATTTCATTTTTCCTCGTACTTTTATTTATTGTCATTTTAATTATTGTTATTTATTTTATATTGTTATTTAAATATCGTCATTTACTATACGCTTCGCTTAAAATATAAATCGACAAACCGGTCATTAAACGGTAAACCCCCTTTTATATATTATTATATATAATTATATATATTTTGTACAAATATAGTTGTTTAAAAATATAGTGTGCAATAAGCCCGCTCCCTGTGGAACGAACCGGACTTACTAAAAACTATACTACTCTACGATTAGGTACACTGCCTATAGTGTTGTAGCAAGGTTTAGGTATATCCCATTTGTAAATAAATAATTAAAACTTGTGTAATTTGTAACGTATTTCGTAGTAAAATATAGTACTATTTCGTACACCCCTCGCTTCGACATCAAGTTTTTGGCGCCGCTGCCGGGGACTCGGCAAAACTCTATATTTTTAATTCATTTTTGTATAAATATATATTATTTTTAGAAAAACAATATAAAATCCAAAAAAAAAAAAAAAAAAAAAATTATGTCGAATTTCAAACTGTACCAGAATTGAATTCTGGAACCCCGCGACTCGCGGGGTTTGCATCTTCGGGAACCGCGACTCGCGGAGCCGTCTGACACGAACCTGGTCCAGCAATTAATACGATTTAGGTTTAAATTATTTATTATTATTATTATTAAACCTAATTAGGTTTTATATATAATATTATTTAGTTTAAGTTTTTAATTAATTTGTAATATTAAGTTTTAATTAGTTTTATTTATATATAAAAATTAATACTATTATAAAAAAATAATATTTTTATAAAAATTGTATTTTTTTACAACTTTTTGTATATTTTTATATTTTGTCCCTTTTTATTTTTAGCGTAATATTTGTATGTTTTTCGCTCGTATTTAGTTTTAAGACATAGTTTTTGGCGTAGTTTATTTTTATTTCTAGATTTTTAGGCTTTGCCGTAAAATCCCTTAAGTGCTTTTTCTTTAGACTAAGATTTAGGTGCTTTAGAATTTTGCGACGCCGTTTTTTGCTTTAGTTTTAAATAGATTTTAGTGCCTTTAAGTAATTGCCGTTTTCTGAATAAAATTGCATTTACCTTTAGACCTTTAGGCGCAACTTTTTAGATATAATTTTTAGACTTTTAAGTTACGATGCGCTATTTTCTTATTTTTATTTTTCGACGTTTTTCGACGCGCATTCTTTTTCTTTATTATTTCTCGACGCTTTAGTTTTTAGGACTTAGAATTTTCTCTATTTCTTATCTAATATCTCAAACGGAAAGAAAAATTATTTAAGCGGTTAAATTAATGGACGTTGACATTTTTCTGCTTCGTAGTAATAGTTGGATTTGTTAGTGGCTGAGTTGTGGCTTTTCCGATTTAAAGGTGCCTGGCTCCCTGCTACATCTTTTGGCTATTCGAAACGTGGGCAAAAGCAGAAAAGTCTATTAATTGGACAACTTATATGAGTTTTTCTATTTTTATAACTAATAGGATAATTAGTAAATGCACCACATTGTAGCTAAAAATTTGGCCATCGCAATAAAATGGAAAATTTTGAAAACAGGGCCTTGGAAACTCTTTTTGAACTCCAAAATCAATTAAATCAATACCCTCAAACGAGTGTTGATAACAATTCATTCGGTCAATCTTGGATCGCGAACGACGAAACAATAACTGGTTGTGAAATCTGTGGAGATTATCACTCAACATGGGAATGTTACTATTACGTTCCTATGGAAAATTACGCACCCACGGAACCTGAATGGAACGATTACGAAGAACACAATTCAAATTGGGATTATTCCCAAGAATATATCCAAACTCAACAACCAGAAGACGAGGAAAATTACGTGTCCGAAAATTCTTTAAACATTATAAAAATCAAACTCGAAGAACTCGATGCTCAAAATGAACAAATGAGAGAGTTTGTAAACCGGCAAGCTGAAACTCTATCAAATTACACACCTGTTGATCTGAGGAGACATGTTCAAAAAAATCCCATATCATCGAATTTTGATGAATTCGAGAGCTCCGAAATCACCAACTACCCCGATGATACTTTTTATTCAGTCTTACCAAATTCACAACATATCGACACATTAGCCTCTACCGACAAAATCATCAATCCATCAATGAATGATGAAGAAGAAATAAGGGTGACAAATTGGTACTCTTGGGAAAACGATAGCATTGAAAATTTTAACCCCGAGACCAAACCGAACTTCACCATTCCACAACCTTCCAACCCAATATTCTCTATAGAAGAGTCATCTACCGAAGATGAACTACGAGCTGTAATAGATAATGACACCTCAGATTTCACCCAATTGGGTAATAGAGGTGAAAACTTTGATCCCGAGAATAAACGGAAGGAAATATTAGGAATTGTCCACCCTATAGAAATATGTATGTCGGTATATATCGATCAATTTGACCAAGAACCAGAAAAGAGACATATCCATTTACTAAAAGCTACACTTAAAAAAGAATTAAGTAGTGACGATCGGGTGAGTCTAAACTCTAAACCTATTGATATAATATATACCACCCGAGATGCAAATAACTGGCTCACTATTTTAATTCGTGGAACTTATTCCACCGACTTCACATGTCGTCAGCTAAGTGTGGGGAAGTCTAACCCCACTTAATGTTAAATTCGGGGTTCGGGTTAATACATAACTCGTTAATAAAAATACACGATGAGTTAGGGTAAAAGACGCTTTTCCAAATATTAGTAAACAGTTCAGAAAACCAACCGTTTTTGAAAAAAAAACATGTGTGATAAAACAACAAAAGGAATGAACGATGAGGCGCGCCATCTATCATTCGACGAGCTTTGTAAGTACAAACTGGGAATTTTTAATCACTTTTCTACACTAATCACCCTCATGAATTTATAATTAGAGTCTGATTTCATGCAAATGAGGGCATTGCATGATCTTAAGTGTGGGGAAGGGTTATAAATTCTGGGTTATAAATTCTCTCGGGTTTATTACTTGGTTTATTTGCCAAATTTTGTGTAAATTGAAAAATTTTCAACTAAATGAAGTCAAAATCATGTTTATACATATTTATGAACAGTGAAAACTAGGTGTTAATACCGAAATTATCGTTACCTCAAAAAGGACATAAATTGAGAAACAACTTAAAACGCTTGAATTCATTTAAAATGGAATAGAAGAGAATAAAAAGGCAAAGAAAGAAACTAAGTGTGGGGAGAATATACCAAGTTATTCAATTAAAAACTGTCTATCACATGTTTCTGTAAAGTTATTGCAGGTGCTTTTGTTTTGGACTAAATTAACTATTTTACCCGGTAAATTGTAATAAAGATGAAAGAAAGATGGATCTACACGATGAATCAATTCCATCATTAAAAGGAAGTAAAGTCTTCCGAAAAAGACACGCGCTTCTTAATTTAGGTCAGGAAGTTGTCGTCCAGACCAGCTGTAGGTTGACGAAAAATCTAGAAAAGTCATCTCTAAAATCAGCAGGAAATCCACGGACCTCAGCATCAAACAGGGTCGCCAAGTGGTCAGACTTATCCTAACCATGAGAGGATCTGTCTCGTAAAATGGGGAGGGCGCCGTGCAAATTAGCTTGATAAGACTAATGAATCAGACCCCCAGAAAGGATAATCTCCTCAAAGATTAAAAATCAGCTTTTAAGCCTGATATTACTCAATCCTTGAGATTGACTTTAAAGATTGAGAATTACAACTCATGGAATTCGATGATATCTAAACTCGAGCATGAACGAGAAAATATTTTGATCAAAAATACAAACCGATTTGTTTTCTGAAAAACCATTTTCAATGCGTTCATTACCATTGAACGTAAAATCCTAAGAAATTCACCTGGAATTCATTAGGTCATCTGAACCAAATCGGGTGTCAACCGTAAGAACGGTGGTTGCATAGCATGGTCGGAGACAGGACCTTTTGCCAAGACCGAAAAGCTATAGGGTGATCTTTACTATTGCTCCTACAAAGGATAGTATTGCATCCGACACGTTAAAGACCATAATCAAAAGCATGTCACGGGACATTGCCTTAACAGTTGCTTGTTCATCGCTTTCCTTTACAACCGGACGGTAGTTTACCGAAAGGTAATATACGGGACAAGTAAACTGGACGTGTTGCTTTCCTAATACAACGTTAGCAAGTGGGTGACACAAAACCATAAGTTTTGAGCTAAAATTTTCAAATCTGAAACCCACCAACCCACAAAAATATTTTGCAAACACCGGTGAAGGGTTATTCCGAAAAACCTGTCTAGGGTAAAATCTAGCATGAATTTTCAAAAGATCAAATGTTTTCATAAAGATCAAATTTCCTAACGGATCTAAATTTTCATAGTCATGTGGGACTGTAAACCACAAATGCTACTATCATTGTTTATACCGCCGTATCAAAATCACTGATGTACAAAGTGTGAAGAATAAAGAAGTGATTCTAGTGTGTTTTATTTCAAGACTGTATTGCTTGAGGACAAGCAACGTTCAAGTGTGGGGATATTTGATAGTGCTCCAAATGAACATATATTTAGTATCAATATCCCTCCGATATGTAAAGATTTCAGTTGCAATTGTTCTATTTTCATGTAATATTCGTTTATATTAAATAAGTGCGAAGACAAAAGGCGAAAACAACGAATTGAAGACGCAAAGGTCCAAAAAGCTCAAAAGTACAAGATACAATTAAAAAGGTTCAATTTATTGATAAGGAACGTCTAAAAATGACAAGAGTACAAGTTACGAAACGCAAAGTACAAAATATCTCAGCGTACGCAAGGACGTTCGAAAATCCGGAACCGGTACATGAACCAACTCTCAACGCTCGACGCAACGAAAAAAAAAATTACGAGTCTACTATGTATATAAATATAATATAATATATAAATAATTATAAAAATTATTTATATATTATATATATTTAAATAAAAACCGTCGGCAGCCTTGGATCTTGAACTTGTGGGCTGGTTTTGGAACCTCCGCGACTTGCGGAGCTGGAAGGCCAAAATGGCCGCGACTCGCGGAGCAGTGAATTTCAGTTTTGGCTATAAAAGCTCTCGAGTTCTGCATGTAAAAGATATATAAACATAATAATAATAATACTCCTAGTATAATATAAATAAATATATATATGTATATATATTATAGATTAGTGTTATATTAGATTAGTTTGGGTTATGTAAAAGTTATTTTTACGGGTTTTTAAAGTCGGAGCTCTGTCCGTGTAACACTACGCGATAAATAATCAATGTAAGCTATGTTTTCCTTTTTAAATTAATGTCTCGTAACTAAGTTATTATTATGCTTATTTAAAACGAAGTAATCATGATGTTGGGCTAATTACTAAAATTGGGTAATTGGGTTTTGTACCATAATTGGGGTTTGGACAAAAGAACGACACTTGTGGAAATTAGACTATGGGCTATTAATGGGCTTTATATTTGTTTAACTAAATGATAGTTTGTTAATGTTAATATAAAGATTTACAATTGGGCGTCCCTATAAATTACCATATACACTCGATCGGACACGATGGGCGGGGTATTTATATGTACGAATAATCGTTCATTTAACCGGACACGGGAATGGATTAATAGCCACTAGAATAATTAAAACAGGGGTGAAATTACATTCAAGGGTAATTGGTGTAATTGTTAACAAAGTAGTAAAACCTTGGTTTACACGCAGTCGATAACCTGGTGTATTCATTAAACAAAGTATTAAAACCTTGTTACAATTCGAATCCCCAATTAGTTGGAATATTTAACTTCGGGTATAATAATAATTTGACGAGGACACTCGCACTTTATATTTATGACTGATGGACTGTTATGGACAAAAACCAGACGGACATATTAAATAATCCAGGACAAAGGACAATTAACCCATGGGCATAAAACTAAAATCAACACGTCAAACATCATGATTACGGAAGTTTAAATAAGCATAATATATTTTATTTCATTTTTCCTCGTACTTTTATTTATTGTCATTTTAATTATTGTTATTTATTTTATATTGTTATTTAAATATCGTCATTTACTATACGCTTCGCTTAAAATATAAATCGACAAACCGGTCATTAAACGGTAAACCCCCTTTTATATATTATTATATATAATTATATATATTTTGTACAAATATAGTTGTTTAAAAATATAGTGTGCAATAAGCCCGCTCCCTGTGGAACGAACCGGACTTACTAAAAACTATACTACTCTACGATTAGGTACACTGCCTATAGTGTTGTAGCAAGGTTTAGGTATATCCCATTTGTAAATAAATAATTAAAACTTGTGTAATTTGTAACGTATTTCGTAGTAAAATATAGTACTATTTCGTACACCCCTCGCTTCGACATCAGCATATTGTGTTGGCACATGTACAAGATTGACACAATGGATATTGGTGTCCTACTTTGAGTTGTTTAAAAAAAATAATAAATAAATAAAGGGGGAAATCAAGTTGAGGTCGTTGTTACATCTTTCTGTTAACAACCTTTTCAGCTGTTTTTTTTATCACGATGCACACAAATTGGGCCGACTCTATTCTTATTATCTTGGGCCGTAGGAAGTTTGAGTTTTCATGTTGGGCCATATAATCTAATGGAATAGTTGGGCCGAGAATCATTTATGTATTGGGCCACTAGGGTGTTAAATGGACTTGCAACTAAAGTGGGCTTCTTTTAAATAAAGATGACAATTAGGATGAAGATTAGATGATGATTAAGTGATGATTAGGAAGAAAGATAACGAATGCAGTAATTGATAAGGTGATACATAATAACATGATGACATGAATTATGGATGCGTATTGATATGAAGATGATACTAGTAAGACGATGATAATGGTTGGGTTTAAATTAAGAAAAATGGAAACATAAATGAAATGGGTTAAATACATGTAGCTTATCAGAAAAGATACGGATAGATCCATGGTTCAAGATTTTGGTTTGAGCAAAAGGTCTCGAGTTCGAGCCTGGGCTCGGGCATTTTTTTTAGAAAAAGAAGAAGGATACAGAAGTAAAGGTTAAAAATAATTTAAGTATGGTTGCTATCGGGTTAGCGGGACGTCGCGGGTTCAAACCCGGACTTGGGCATTATTTTTAGGGCTACTCCTTTGAGGTAGTTATTTATTTATTTATTACTATTATTATTATTATTATTGAAATGAATTTTTATAAAAAAATTATTATTTTTAATATTAATCATTTTAAATATATACAAATTAAATACATATAACATGTAAACTAAGATAAAATATATATAAATTTTTTTTCGATTACAAATATATGTGTTAATATACATAATTGATATAGGTTCGTGAATCCGAGGCCAACCCTATACTTGTTCAATGTCGTCATATGTATTTTTACTACAAAATACAGTATGGTGAGTTTCATTTGCTCCCTTTTTAATTGCTTTTGCAATATATATTTTTGGGCTGAGAATACATGCGCTGCTTTTATAAATATTTACGAAATAGACACAAGTACTTAAAAATACATTCTACGTTGAGTTGTACCACTGGCATATTTCCATGTAGCTTGGTAACTACTATTTACATGTGTATTGTAAACGCGAATCCTGTTGATAGATCTATCGGGCCTGACAACCCCAACCGGGCTGGACGACCAGTATTCAACGGTTGCACAGTACTTCGTAACGATTACTACACTTGGTACGGTGTAGCGAGATTTCATAATAAAGGGAATATGCGACGTTGATTAAATATTAAGTATGGTTACCAGGTGCTCAACCACTTAGAATGCTTTACATACACTTGCGAGTGTATTATGTTTATGATTATGAAATCTTGTGGTCTATTAATATATTAAAATGATTGTTAGAATAAACCTATGAACTCACCAACCTTTTGGTTGACACTTTAAAGCATGTTTATTCTCAGGTACGAATTAAGTCTTCCGCTGTGCATTTGCTCATATTACTTGGAGTCATTCCTGCATAATTAAGATCAGTACCTCGCAATGGGACCAAATGTTGATGATTTCGTCCAGGGGGATAAGGACGGGTTATGACATGTGGTATCAGAGCGTTGGTCCTAGCGAACCAGGTCTTGCATTAGTGTGTCTAACTGATAGTTGTTAGGATGCATTAGCGAGTCTGGACTTCGACCTTAGCTGCATATTAT
The DNA here is from genome assembly GCF_046630445.1 of Rutidosis leptorrhynchoides. Classification (NCBI taxonomy): domain Eukaryota; kingdom Viridiplantae; phylum Streptophyta; class Magnoliopsida; order Asterales; family Asteraceae; genus Rutidosis; species Rutidosis leptorrhynchoides. The sequence continues at coordinate 33,059,022 of NC_092341.1, forward strand.
AAGTATTGTATATCTTTCCTAGTGGAAAATTACCTGCTAATCATTCCTAAGTCTAGACATGACTTCCTGCACTTATTTGATTGATAGTGTACAGATAAATTCATATCTTAGCGTATCTGCTAATTCATACCTTAGCGTATCTGTTACTGTAGACTTTATCTGACACGTTTCCAAAATTTTCTCCGTAATCTACGGGATCTTATGTACTATATTCTATGTAATTAGAATATCATCCGATATCCGAGGTTCATTTCATACCAAAAACTCTTTATCTAACCGAACAAAATGGAACTCACCACTAGTTCAAGCCTCTCGGATTCCGATATGAAGTCCCACTCCAGCTCCGAAAGCAGAGTCACCAGAATGAATCAACCAATCAGCCATCCCCAATTCATTTGATGGGTTCGTAGCCTACTTAATCATTGAAGGTAAGAAGAAGGCGATCCTTTCCACCCACCAACCTGCACCCATGGCGAAGGACCTGAAGCACTTACCGGTGAACCTATCCGAAACACCCTTTTTAGCCTCATCTTCAGGGTAACTCGTCAAGATTATCTACTATCTAAAATTCTAAACCTTATTTATCCGCTCATTCTGACCGACAATCATCCCGGGGTAATAGAAGAAGTTAACGAATTTCGCGCTCGAGTTGTAGCCTTGGAGAATATGGTGTAGAATCTATCAGCTTCAGCAACATCACCGGCATTAACAATACCACCGGCACCAACAACCCAAGTTTCAATATCACATCTCAACATCACAATCTATACTTCAAGCATAATCATCGTCCTACGTATCGTTCTATCTACTTTATCTTCGTTCTACATATCGTTCTACATCGATTATCTTCGTTCTACATGACGATTATGTAATCTCTAATGTTTTAGAGATTATGTAATCTAGTACTAACGATAAATCAAATGAGTTTAGTATCTTATTGACTCATTAAATCCATGATTACATCTGAAGAAAATATATATGCAAGTATATTTTCAGAAAGATTGTAATTAAAAATTCTTTTGTACAAACTGTTAATGACGAGAATATTTTAACGGGTAGGTAATACCCGAGGAATATTTGGGTTTCACATCAATAAGTTACATTGTACATTCTTCAAATCTGATTCAGCAGTCATTAACAATACTGCTCAAGTCCGCACATATACGTATCCGTTCACCAAAGAACAACTATTTTCATTCAAATTCAATTTCATATTTGGATTTTGACTTATCAGAATCTAACAAGTGGCATAATGAAGAAAACATTGAACAAAATAAAATTTGTTAGAAACAAATGAATTAACTAATCGAAATTTTGTTAAGAATCCACGCTAACTGTTCCTAGCTAACTGATTACATTCTAATTATCACAATTTACATTCTCGCAATTTATATTCTCGCAATTTTATTTATCGTCATTTAATTTCTGTTATTTACTATTACACACTTTAAATCGGGACACATGTACACAATACGTCGGATTAATTCTGAGACAATACGTTGTACACGGGTCATGATATATATTTATTTATTTTACTCACTTTAAATAACGGGACACGTATACAAGGTTTCGACCTATCATATCGATCCATCTATATATATATTTCAAAACAACCAAAGACACTCTATATGTGAATGTTGGAGTTGGCTATACAGGGTTGAGGTTGATTCCAAAATATATATATGGTTTGAGTTGTGATCAATACTGAGACCGGTACACGGGTCACGATACGTATTAATTAATTCGAGTATTATATATTAAACTATATATGAATCATTGGACTATTGGACTGTTGGACTACTAACTTTGGACAATTAAAATGAATTAAAATATTGATTATAACATATGAAACTAAACAATACTTCAAATTTGCCACTTGATTTTCATCTTAAACCTCATTCGTATCTTGACGATTTCAATTTGTGTTCAAACCTTTCATGATTCTTGAAAACACCTCGATCGAGAGGATGAACCAGCCGCACTTCATCTACGGAAGAAAAGATTGATACATATAGTTGTACACCTGAAGAACTCTCGAAAACTGGGTAAACGTTTAACACATATCTGTGCTAGCTCCTTTGGCGTTAGAATTACCCTAAAATAACTTTGCAATTCCTTTCCAAATTAGCCAATTTTGTCACAGCTCCAGCAAGTTAATTTCGACTTTTCGTTCAAAACAACCTTATTATAACCTCGGAATATATACGTGATTATTTATTACTACCAGAGAACCTTTTATATTCCACGATATCACCATCAACGTTTAATCATTTAAAAACACAATTCTCCTGAAACCACCTCGGTTTGATAACCGATGACCCAGATCCGTTAACTTTGAAAATGCTGACGAAGCAGCATGTTGTAGATGGTCTTAATGGCTAAAAGTTGATGATAAAGAAGGAAGTGTTAGGAACGCTTGATAGAAAATTTGGTACTGAAAATCGGATTGAGCACACCGTGAAGGAATTTGTAGACAAATCACCAAAATTAAACATGTATTTAACGAATCCAGACGATTCAGTATCTGACGAAATCTCTAGCTCCTTATTTAGTCTAAATCCTTGCGGACGAATTTCTTCATCATCTTTCTGATCTTAAATATTTTAAATTTTAAGATATCATCGTATCTTTCGTTATAAATATCCTAGATATTTCTGAAGATACCTTCATAAATATCTTTGTTCGAAATTATCTATCTCTTCGTGTTATCCGTGTTACGTCATAAAGGAAACTATTTTAGTTTCTAAATTTCTTTAAAATACGAGTTTGAATTATGAATGAATTCTGGAGAAGTGTAGGGAATTGAAGCATGAGTTAGTATAATATAACGACGTCAGGCCAACGTGGTTATATTACAGTAAGTCATGCTAAATTTCTAATGTAACGTGATGATGATTCACAGACCTTATCTTCATCATGTGCAATGTTACACGACTCTTTCATTCTACTCAATTTCTAAGCATATCACGGAAATATTTCCTTGACATTTCTATTCTTCTGTAACTCCGACAATCTGCTAATAAATCGTACGATTACATTTTCTTTCTGATTAGAAGATTTCTTTAAATTGCTTGAATTCTGAAAATCAACCTTGACTATGTCAGAAGTTAAGACGAACCTCTAATCACTTCATTTCACTCTTTTATGATAGCTTCACTCGTACGCTTCGCACGATTGAATCGTTTTATCCATATTAATTGAAAATGATAAAACATTATTTATCAACTCATATTCATCATGAAAAACATTCTTATTGTTAGCCATGACGACCTCGATCAAATTTCGGGACGAAATTTCTTTAACGGGTGGGTACTGTCACGACCCGGAAAATTTCGACTAATTTTAAACCAAACTCTCGATACGATGTAATATTTTTGACACGATTAGCAAAGTCTATTAGGTTGAGTCTCCAAAATTTTGGGATGTTTCATATATTCTTTTAACCTTCGACCATTTCTAGACGATTCACGAACAACCTAAATGATATGTGTAATATATATATTATAATTTGATAACTTGAAATACAATAACAAAATAATATACGATTTTGTTGCTAGAATTAAAAACGTAAAATAATTTATGATATACAATAAAACTTGTTAATGAAATGTAATTTTATATATATATATATATATATATATATATATATATATATATATATATATATATATATATATATATATATATATATATATATATATATATAAAATCAGATAAAAACGGAATCAGCTATAAATCAAATATGCTTTTTGATTTTTATTCTTACTTCAGTACACCCGTGATTAACCTGTTTCCCTAATTACATTCGTGATATTCGCATTGAGTTTATTGTTTTCCATCACTTTCCAACTCCACTAACACTTACACTTAATTATATCCGTCATATTATATTCTTTATCTACCTATATAGAAGATTACATGAACCTCACCTAGATAATTAATCTCTTCCTTCTCTCATCTTCCTCATAATACAACCATCACCTCCCTCTTCTTTCTTCACTATCATCACCAAGAACACCATTAACTCTTCTTCTTTAACACCACAACCACCATCATCGGTTAAACCACAAGCATAATCATCACTGTCGAACTCCATTACCAAACCCCTTTAACACATATATACATCTTTATATATTACTCCCTATATGAATTGGGTGTGAAAGACTAACACACAAACACTCAACATCTCTTCATCTTATTATATACACATATACATACGTGAACCCTGAGAACCTCACCACCATCGTCCAACATCACAACTGTGACACCATAATTAAAAACCGCCAATACCATCTCCCACCATGAAAACCACCATCACCAAACCCTTGCCACCTTTTTCCTTCATGAGGAATCACCATTTTTCATCACCTTACTCAACCACCACCGAACCCACACCTGCTGCAACCATTGTTCTGCAAACCATCACCATTAAAGTTGAAACGTTTCTGTTTCTAAACGAATGAACCTCAATCCACCACACTCGAATATTTTCTTCTATTTCTACGATTAAACCGTCATCTTCACCCTCACATCAATCACCATGTATAACCACTACTATTCTTCTTGTTCAACACCATAAATAAACCAACCATACCATCCATCTTTGAACATTGCTTCCGTTTGATCGAAAACCATAAACTCAAAACGCACTCGTTTTTAGTTCTTGTACAACGAAACCACCTTTTCATCTCCCTCTTCTCTTTCTATTTCTCTATTATTTGAGTACTATAACCCAGCTGCTACTGCTTGAAACCAAATACCGGGAACAACCTTTATTGAACCCATTTAAATTGTGTTGCTAACCGATCAAAGCTCTGCTACGTTTTGCTATTATTCATCGTGATCTTGACCCAACGAACACACCGTTGTATTAATAATAGATGAATGATAAGATAATAATGATATATATATCATGGAACCAGTTAGGGATGCAATAATATATTATATATTCAAGTTGCTATAATTAAATCTTAGTGGGTGAACTATTCTTTTAAAAAAATATGGAAAACGTTTCTTTTCTTGATTGGGATGGGATTGTAGCAGACAAGTGTGTTGGCATATTGTGTTGGCACATGTACAAGATTGACACAATGGATATTGGTGTCCTACTTTGAGTTGTTTAAAAAAAAATAAATAAATAAAGGGGGAAATCAAGTTGAGTTCGTTGTTACATCTTTCTGTTAACAACCTTTTCAGCTGTTTTTTTTATCACGATGCACACAAATTGGGCCGAATCTATTCTTATTATCTTGGGCTGTAGGAAGTTTGAGTTTTCATGTTGGGCCATATAATCTAATGGAATAGTTGGGCCGAGAATCATTTATGTATTGGGCCACTAGGGTGTTAAATGGACTTGCAACTAAAGTGGGCTTCTTTTAAATAAAGATGACAATTAGGATGAAGATTAGATGATGATTAAGTGATGATTAGGAAGAAAGATAACGAATGCAGTAATTGATAAGGTGATACATAATAACATGATGACATGAATTATGGATGCGTATTGATATGAAGATGATACTAGTAAGACGATGATAATGGTTGGGTTTAAATTAAGAAAAATGGAAACATAAATGAAATGGGTTAAATACATGTAGCTTATCAGAAAAGATACGGATAGATCCATGGTTCAAGATTTTGGTTTGAGCAAAAGGTCTCGAGTTCGAGCCTGGGCTCGGGCATTTTTTTTAGAAAAAGAAGAAGGATACAGAAGTAAAGGTTAAAAATAATTTAAGTATGGTTGCTATCGGGTTAGCGGGACGTCACGGGTTCAAACCTGGGCATTATTTTTAGGGCTACTCCTTTGAGGTAGTTATTTATTTATTTATTACTATTATTATTATTATTATTATTGAAATGAATTTTTATAAAAAAATTATTATTTTTAATATTAATCATTTTAAATATATACAAATTAAATACATATAACATGTAAACTAAGATAAAATATATATAAATTTTTTTTGATTACAAATATATGTGTTAATATACATAATTGATATAGGTTCGTGAATCCGAGGCCAACCCTATACTTGTTCAATGTCGTCATATGTATTTTTACTACAAAATACAGTATGGTGAGTTTCATTTGCTCCCTTTTTAATTGCTTTTGCAATATATATTTTTGGGCTGAGAATACATGCGCTGCTTTTATAAATGTTTACGAAATAGACACAAGTACTTAAAAATACATTCTACGTTGAGTTGTACCACTGGCATATTTCCCTGTAGCTTGGTAACTACTATTTACATGTGTATTGTAAACGCGAATCCTGTTGATAGATCTATCGGGCCTGACAACCCCAACCGGGCTGGACGACCAGTATTCAACGGTTGCACAGTACTTCGTAACGATTACTACACTTGGTACGGTGTAGCGAGATTTCATAATAAAGGGAATATGCGACGTTGATTAAATGTTAAGTATGGTTACCAGGTGCTCAACCACTTAGAATGCTTTACATACACTTGCGAGTGTATTATGTTTATGATTATGAAATCTTGTGATCTATTAATATATTGAAATGATTGTTAGAATAAACCTATGAACTCACCAACCTTTTGGTTGACACTTTAAAGCATGTTTATTCTCAGGTACGAATTAAGTCTTCTGCTGTGCATTTGCTCATATTACTTGGAGTCATTCCTGCATAATTAAGATCAGTACCTCGCAATGGGACCAAATGTTGATGATTTCGTCCAGGGGGATAAGGACGGGTTATGACAAAAATATATTTACAACACTTTTAATATATTTTGATGTTTTAAGTTTATTAAGTCAGCTGTCCTCGTTAGTAACCTACAACTAGTTGTCCACAGTTAGATGTACAGAAATAAATCGATAAATATTATCTTGAATCAATCCACGACCCAGTGTATACGTATCTCAGTATTGATCACAACTCAAACTATATATATTTTGGAATCAACCTCAACCCTGTATAGCTAACTCCAACATTCACATATAGAGTGTCTATGGTTGTTCCGAAATATATATAGATGTGTCGACATGATAGGTCGAAATATTGTATACGTGTCTATGGTATCTCAAGATTACATAATATATAATACAAGTTGATTAAGTTATGGTTGGAATAGATTTGTTACCAATTTTCACGTAGCTAAAATGAGAAAAATTATCCAATCTTGTTTTACCCATAACTTCTTCATTTTAAATCCGTTTTGAGTAAATCAAATTGCTATGGTTTCATATTGAACTCTATTTTATGAATCTAAACAAAAAAATTATAGGTTTATAGTCGGAAAAATAAGTTACAAGTCGTTTTTGTAAAGGTAGTCATTTCAGTCGAAAGAACGACGTCTAGATGACCATTTTAGAAAACATACTTCCACTTTGAGTTTAACCATAATTTTTGGATATAGTTTCATGTTCATAATAAAAATCATTTTCTCAGAATAACAACTTTTAAATCAAAGTTTATCATAGTTTTTAATTAACTAACCCAAAACAGCCCGCGGTGTTACTACGACGGTGTAAATCCGGTTTTACGGTGTTTTTCGTGTTTCCAGGTTTTAAATCATTAAGTTAGCATATCATATAGATATAGAACATGTGTTTAGTTGATTTTAAAAGTCAAGTTAGAAGGATTAACTTTTGTTTGCGAACAAGTTTAGAATTAACTAAACTATGTTCTAGTGATTACAAGTTTAAACCTTCGAATAAGATAGCTTTATATGTATGAATCGAATGATGTTATGAACATCATTACTACCTTAAGTTCCTTGGATAAACCTACTGGAAAAGAGAAAAATGGATCTAGCTTCAACGGATCCTTGGATGGCTCGAAGTTCTTGAAGCAGAATCATGACACGAAAACAAGTTCAAGTAAGATCATCACTTGAAATAAGATTGTTATACTTATAGAAATTGAACCAAAGTTTGAATATGATTATTACCTTGTATTAGAATGATAACCTACTGTAAGAAACAAAGATTTCTTGAGGTTGGATGATCACCTTACAAGATTGGAAGTGAGCTAGCAAACTTGAAAGTATTCTTGATTTTATGTAACTAGAACTTGTAGAATATATGAAGAACACTTAGAACTTGAAGATAGAACTTGAGAGAGATCAATTAGATGAAGAAAATTGAAGAATGAAAGTGTTTGTAGGTGTTTTTGGTCGTTGGTGTATGGATTAGATATAAAGGATATGTAATTTTGTTTTCATGTAAATAAGTCATGAATGATTACTCATATTTTTGTAATTTTATGAGATATTTCATGCTAGTTGCCAAATGATGGTTCCCACATGTGTTAGGTGACTCACATAGGCTGCTAAGAGCTGATCATTGGAGTGTATATACCAATAGTACATACATCTAAAAGCTGTGTATTGTACGAGTACGAATACGGGTGCATACGAGTAGAATTGTTGATGAAACTGAACGAGGATGTAATTGTAAGCATTTTTTGTTAAGTAGAAGTAATTTGATAAGTGTATTGAAGTCTTTCAAAAGTGTATAAATACATATTAAAACACTACATGTATATACATTTTAACTGAGTCATTAAGTCATCGTTAGTCGTTACATGTAAGTGTTGTTTTGAAACCTTTAGGTTAACGATCTTGTTAAATGTTGTTAACCCAATGTTTATAATATCAAATGAGATTTTAAATTATTATATTATCATGATATTATCATGTATGAATATCTCTTAATATGATATATATACATTAAATGTCTTTACAACGATAATCGTTACATATATGTCTCGTTTAAAAATCATTAAGTTAGTAGTCTTGTTTTTACATATGTAGTTCATTGTTAATATACTTAATGATATGTTTACTTATCATAGTATCATGTTAACTATATATATATATATATATATATATCCATATATATGTCATCATATAGTTTTTACAAGTTTTAACGTTCGTGAATCACCGGTCAACTTGGGTGGTCAATTGTCTATATGAAACATATTTCAATTAATCAAGTCTTAACAAGTTTGATTTCTTAACATGTTGGAAACATTTAATCATGTAAATATCAATCTCAATTAATATATATAAACATGGAAAAGTTCGGGTCACTACAGACTGGTTGAAAGAAGTGAAAGCAGAGATCGTTTGTTACAAAAATGCAATTCGCATTATACGAGAAAAAGGAAAACCCTTAATGGTGTACAGAGAAAAGGGCAACACGAAGCTACATCTTATTAGTAATTTGAAGGCACAAAAACTAATAAGAAAAGGTTGCTATGCTGTTCTAGCACACGTCGAGAAAGTACAAACTGAAGAAAAGAGCATCAATGATGTTCCCATTGCAAAAGAATTTCCCGATGTATTTCCGAAAGAATTACCGGGATTACCCCCACATCGATCCGTTGAATTTCAAATAGATCTTGTACCAGGAGCTGCACCAATAGCTCGTGCTCCTTACAGACTCGCACCCAGCGAGATGAAAGAACTGCAAAGCCAATTACAAGAACTTTTAGAGCGTGGTTTCATTCAACCAAGCACATCACCGTGGGGAGCTCCTGTTTTGTTTGTCAAGAAGAAAGATGGTACATTCAGGTTGTGTATCGACTACCGAGAGTTGAACAAACTTACCATCAAGAACCGCTACCCACTACCGAGAATCGACGACTTATTTGATCAACTACAAGGCTCGTCTATTTATTCAAAGATTGACTTACGTTCCGGGTATCATCAAATGCGGGTGAAAGAAGATGATATTCCAAAGACTTCTTTCAGAACACGTTACGGTCATTACGAGTTTATGGTCATGCCGTTTGGTTTAACTAATGCACCAGCTGTGTTCATGGACCTTATAAACCGAGTGTGCGGACCATACCTTGACAAGTTTGTCATTGTTTTCATTGATGACATACTTATTTACTCAAAGAATGACCAAGAACACGGTGAACATTTGAGAAAGGTGTTAGAAGTATTGAGGAAGGAAGAATTGTACGCTAAGTTTTCAAAGTGTGCATTTTGGTTGGAAGAAGTTCAATTCCTCGGTCACATAGTGAACACAGAAGGTATTAAGGTAGATCCGGCAAAGATAGAAACTGTTGAAAAGTGGGAAACCCCAAAAACTCCGAAACACATACGCCAGTTTTTAGGACTAGCTGGTTACTATAGAAGGTTCATCCAAGACTTTTCCAGAATAGCAAAACCCTTGACTGCATTAACGCATAAAGGGAAGAAATTTGAATGGAATGATGAACAAGAGAAAGCGTTTCAGTTATTGCAGAAAAAGCTAACTACGGCACCTATATTGTCATTGCCTGAAGGGAATGATGATTTTGTGATTTATTGTGACGCATCAAAGCAAGGTCTCGGTTGTGTATTAATGCAATGAACGAAGGTGATTGATTATGCGTCTAGACAATTGAAGATACACGAACAAAATTATACGACGCATGATTTGGAATTAGGCGCGGTTGTTTTTGCATTAAAGACTTGGAGGCACTACTTATATGGGGTCAAAAGTATTATATATACCGACCACAAAAGTCTTCAACACATATTTAATCAGAAACAACTGAATATGAGGCAGCGTAGGTGGATTGAATTGTTAAATGATTACGACTTTGAGATTCGTTACCACCCGGGGAAGGCAAATGTGGTAGCCGATGCCTTGAGCAGGAAGGACAGAGAACCCATTCGAGTAAAATCTATGAATATAATGATTCATAATAACCTTACTACTCAAATAAAGGAGGCGCAACAAGGAGTTTTAAAAGAGGGAAATTTAAAGGATGAAATACCCAAAGGATCGGAGAAGCATCTTAATATTCGGGAAGACGGAACCCGGTATAGGGCTGAAAGGATTTGGGTACCAAAATTTGGAGATATGAGAGAAATGGTACTTAGAGAAGCTCATAAAACCAGATACTCAATGCATCCTGGAACGGGGAAGATGTACAAGGATCTCAAGAAATATTTTTGGTGGCCGGGTATGAAAGCCGATGTTGCTAAATACGTAGGAGAATGTTTGACGTGTTCTAAGGTCAAAGCTGAGCATCAGAATCCATCAGGTCTACTTCAACAACCCGAAATCCGAGAATGGAAATGGGAAAACATTACCATGGATTTCATCACTAAATTGCCAAGGACTGCAAGTGGTTTTGATACTATTTGGGTAATAGTTGATCGTCTCACCAAATCAGCACACTTCCTGCCAATAAGAGAAGATAACAAGATGGAGAAGTTAGCACGACTGTATTTGAAGGAAGTCGTCTCCAGACATGGAATACCAATCTCTATTATCTCTGATAGGGATGGCAGATTTATTTCAAGATTCTGGCAGACATTACAACAAGCATTAGGAACTCGTCTAGACATGAGTACTGCCTATCATCCACAAACTGATGGGCAGAGCGAAAGGATGATACAAATGCTTGAAGACATGCTACGAGCATGTGTTATTAATTTCGGAAACAGTTGGGATCGACATCTACCGTTAGCAGAATTTTCCTACAACAACTGCTACCATTCAAGCATTGAGATGGCGCCGTTTGAAGCACTTTATGGTAGAAAGTGCAGGTCTCTGATTTGTTGGAGTGAAGTAGGGGATAGATAGATTACGGGTCCGGAGATTATACAAGAAACTACCGAGAAGATCATCCAAATACAACAACGGTTGAAAACCGCCCAAAGTCGACAAAAGAGCTACGCTGACATTTAAAGAAAAGATATAGAATTTGAAATTGGAGAGATGGTCATGCTTAAAGTTTCACCTTGGAAAGGCGTTGTTCGATTTGGTAAACGAGGGAAATAAAAATCCAAGGTATATTGGACCATTCAAGATTATTGATCGTGTCGGACCAGTAGCTTACCGACTTGAGTTACCTCAACAACTCGCGGCTGTACATAACACTTTCCACGTCTCGAATTTGAAGAAATGTTTTGCTAAAGAAGATCTCACTATTCCGTTAGATGAAATCCAAATCAACGAAAAACTCCAATTCATCGAAGAACCCGTCGAAATAATGGATCGTGAGGTTAAAAGACTTAAGCAAAACAAGATACCAATTGTTAAGGTTCGATGGAATGCTCGTAGAGGACCCGAGTTCACCTGGGAGCATGAAGATCAGATGAAGAAGAAATACCCTCATCTATTTCCAGAAGATTCGTCAACACCTTCAACAGCTTAAAATTTCGGGACGAAATTTATTTAACGGGTAGGTACTGTAGTGACCCGAACTTTTCCATGTTTATATATATTAATTGAGATTGATATTTACATGATTAAATGTTTCCAACATGTTAAGCAATCAAACTTGTTAAGACTTGATTAATTGAAATATGTTTCATATAGACAATTGACCACCCAAGTTGACCGGCGATTCACGAACGTTAAAACTTGTAAAAACGACATGACGATATATATATGGATATACATATGGTTAACATGAGATTATGATAAGTAAATATCTCCATAAGTATATTAACAATGAGTTATATACATATAAACAAGACTACTAACTTAAGGATTTCGAAACGAGACATATATGTAACGATTATCGTTATAACGACATTTAAATGTATATATATCATATTAAGATATATTAATATATCATAATATCATGATAATATAATAATTTAACATCTCATTAGATATAATAAACAATGGGTTAACAACATTAATTGAGATCGTTAACTTAAAGGTTTCAAAACAACACTTACATGTAACGACTAACGGTGACTTAATGACTCAGTTAAAATGTATATACATGTAGTGTATTTAGATGTATTAAAATACTTTTGGAAGACTTCAAGACATATATCAAAACACTCATACTTAACGAAAATGGTTACAGTTACTTTCCCATTCTTTTCTTTCATCAAGAATTCTAGTCGTATTCTTACCCGTATTATACACAGCTTCAAAACGTATTTACTATGGGTATATACCAATAGGAACTAGCATGGGATTCCCCTCTTGATTATGTCATGTATAACTAATCAATTTTAACTTCTACCATGAGCTAGTCAACTAACTAGAACTCCTTTTAACCCCACTCACCACTCACCAATTACCACTCATCATTCACTCCATTTCACTTCCAATTCTCTTTCTAATTCTCTCTCAACACACACACACTATTATGAACGTATTTTTCCAGTAGTTAATCATCATCTTCATCAAAAATCACTTCAAGAATCAAGTTATAATCATCATAGGAAGAACACTTCAAGAACACTTCAAAAATCCCTTCAAGTTTACTAATTTACTTCCAAGCTTTCTAATCCATTCCAAGTAATCATCTAAGATCAAGAAACCTTTGTTATATACAGTAGGTTATCTTTCTTATTCAAGGTAATATTCATATTCAAACTTTGATTCAATTTCTATAACTATAAACTATCTTAATTCGAGTAAAAATCTTACTTGAACTTGTTTTTGTGTCATGATCCTACTTCAAGAACTTTCAAGCCATCCAAGATCCTTTGAAGCTAGATCATTTCTTGTCACTTCTAGTAGGTTTACCTACTAAACTTGAGGTAGCAATGATGTTCATAACATCATTCGATTCATATATATAAAACTATCTTATTCGAAGGTTTAAACTCGTAATCACTAGAACATAGTTTAGTTAATTCTAAACTTGTTCGCAAAAAAAAGTTAATCCTTCTAACTTGACTTTTAAAAATTAACTAAACACATGTTCTATATCTATATGATATGCTAACTTAATGATTTAAAACCTGGAAACACGAAAAACACCGTAAAACCGGATTTACGCCGTCGTAGTAACACCGCGGGCTGTTTTGGGTTAGTTAATTAAAAACTATGATAAACTTTGATTTAAAAGTTGTTATTCTGAGAAAATGATTTTTATTATGAACATGAAACTATATCCAAAAATTATGGTTAAACTCAAAGTGGAAGTATGTTTTCTAAAATGGTCATCTAGACGTCGTTCTTTCGACTGAAATGACTACCTTTACAAAAACGACTTGTAACTTATTTTTCCGACTATAAACCTATACTTTTTCTGTTTAGATTCATAAAATAGAGTTCAATATGAAACCATAGCAATTTGATTCACTCAAAACGGATTTAAAATGAAGAAGTTATGGGTAAAACAAGATTGGATAATTTTTCTCATTTTAGCTACGTGAAAATTGGTAACAAATCTATTCCAACCATAACTTAATCAACTTGTATTGTATATTATGTAATCTTGAGATACCATAGACACGTATAAAATGTTTTGACCTATCATGTCGACACATCTATATATATTTCGGAACAACCATAGACACTCTATATGTGAATGTTGGAGTTAGCTATAAAGGGTTGAGGTTGATTCCAAAATATATATAGTTTGAGTTGTGATCAATACTGAGATACGTATACACTGTGTCGTGGATTGATTCAAGATAATATTTATCGATTTATTTCTGTACATCTAACTGTGGACAACTAGTTGTAGGTTACTAACGAGGACAGCTGACTTAATAAACTTAAAACATCAAAATATATTAAAAGTGTTGTAAATATATTTTGAACATACTTTAATATATATGTATATATTGTTATAGGTTCGTGAATCAACAGTGGCCAAGTCTTACTTCTTGACGAAGTAAAAATCTGTGAAAGTGAGTTATAGTCCCACTTTTAAAATCTAATATTTTTGGGATGAGAATACATGCAGGTTTTATAAATGATTTACAAAATAGACACAAGTACGTGAAACTACATTCTATGGTTGAATTATCGAAATCGAATATGCCCCTTTTTATTAAGTCTGGTAATCTAAGAATTAGGGAACAGACACCCTAATTGACGCGAATCCTAAAGATAGATCTATTGGGCCTAACAAACCCCATCCAAAGTACCGGATGCTTTAGTACTTCGAAATTTATATCATATCCGAAGGGTGTCCCGGAATGATGGGGATATTCTTATATATGCATCTTGTTAATGTCGGTTACCAGGTGTTCACCATATGAATGATTTTTATCTCTATGTATGGGATGTGTATTGAAATATGAAATCTTGTGGTCTATTGTTACGATTTGATATATATAGGTTAAACCTATAACTCACCAATATTTTTGTTGACGTTTAAAGCATGTTTATTCTCAGGTGAATATTAAGAGCTTCCCCTGTTGCATACTAAAATAAGGACAAGATTTGGAGTCCATGTTTGTATGATATTGTGTAAAAACTGCATTCAAGAAACTGATTTCGATGTAACATATTTGTATTGTAAACCATTATGTAATGGTCGTGTGTAAACAGGATATTTTAGATTATCATTATTTGATAATCTACGTAAAGCTTTTTAAACCTTTATTTATGAAATAAAGGTTATGGTTTGTTTTAAAAATGAATGCAGTCTTTGAAAAATGTCTCATATAGAAGTCAAAACCTCGCAACGAAATCAATTAATATGGAACGTTTTTAATCAATAAGAATAGGACATTTCAGGGTTGGCCTCGGATTCACGAACCTATATCAATTATGTATATTAACACATGTAATGGTAATCAAACAAATATATATATTATTAGTGATATTAATTGTTATTTTATATCATGTTTTTATTAATAACTTAATTAGATATATATTTATTTTTATATAGATAATTAACATTTATTACAAAAGTATTAATATGGTTAGGTTTTATGTCATAATTTATATAGAAAATCTTTATTTGATATATTAATAATACTAATAATAATAATGATAAAATAATACTAATTATAATAAAAATTATGATAATTCTAAAAATAATAAAAGTGATACTTTTAATAATAAAAATGATAGTTTAAATAAAATGTTTATTTCAATAATAATAATACTAATAAAAATAATGTTAAAAATAATAATAATAATAATAATGATAATAATAGTATTTAAATGCTATTTTTAATAATAATGATAATTCTAAAAAATGATAATTTTTATAAAAATTTATTTTTTATAATAATAATGATAATAATAATAGTAGTAATAATAATAACCATGATAACTATAATAATAAAATTTTACCTATAATGATAATAATAATGATATTAATATTATAATGCTTTAATAACGATATTAATGATAATAATAATAATACTTAATAATAACTATTAATCATAATAATTATAATGATAATGTAAATATTAATACTTATATTAATAATAATAATGATACGATAATAATAATAATAATAATAATAATAATAATAATAATAATAATAATAATAATAATAATAATAATAATAATAATAATAATAATAATAATAATAATAATAATAATAATAATAATAATAATAATAATAATGGTAATGGTAATACTACCTCATAGAAGTAGTCCTTAAAAAATGCCCAAGTCCGGGTTTGAACCCGCGACGTCCCGCTAACCTGATAACATCCTTAACCACATTTATTATTATCGTTATTTCACATATCATTAACAAATCAATCATCATCATCCTGGATCGTTTATCATCATAACCGTTTCGTTCATCATTATCATTATCATTGATACATATGTGTATCATTATCATCAATCTATAACCCATTATCATCATAATCCTAATATGATCATCACCTTCAATTTTATTCTAATCATCAATAAAACTTCATCAATATTATCATCCATATTATCAACATCAAAATCTTTATCCTAATCCTTCATCGTGTTACTTCAATCATCATCATTGCCATCATCATTCATGCTCGCTGTTGTAACAGGAATAAGAGGGCAATCGTGACAGGAACAGAAGCAAAGAAAACTTCGAGCAGTAAACTAATAGAAGTAGCAGCTCACGTTTATCAATTATCATTATCATCATCATATATATACATCTTCTTAATCATGATAACCGTAGCGTTTTCATGTACCATCTATCATAATCGTGGTATTACTATCATCATCTTAATTAATATCATGTATCATCATCGAGTTATCACCATGAAACCGTCGTCACCTAAACTAGAGCATAATCATCATCAATATCGTGCAGGCACGATCACCCTCATTAACTATCAATTATTCGGCCCACTAGGATTATTATGCTACTTAGTCTGTTTAAAGTTTAATGACTCAATTATTTTGAATTGAAAGGGCCCGTCTTGTAACATGGATATCCCTTTATACCCGTCACTTTCCAATCTAATTTTAACAAATAGATAGATAGATGTCTGGCACTTAGATTTAATATTAAATATATCAATAAAAAATGGAGTGGTTAAGGGTTTCATTCGGCCCACCATGGCCTCCACGAAAAGAAAGTGCCAACAGCAAAAAAAGTAGTCGACATTTGTAACCTTTTGGAAAAGAAATTGAAACAAAAGGGTTTCGTACAGATAGACTAAACAGAAGAAGAGCAGCTGTAACCCACAACTTTGATCGATAGAAAACAGAAAAGCAACGCAGCAAGAACTACGTTGGGTTCGTAATAATTATCTTGCTAAAAAAAATAGAAGTATTTAATGGTGATGTGAAGTGATTAAAGGGTGGTGATTTGAAAGGCGGTGGTGACGATGGATTATCAAAGTGGTTTCAAGTTCGTTTATTGATTACACAAAGACAAGATCAAGGTGTTACTTCGTGGTTGTAACCGAAATAAGGACGTGCTGCAGGAAGTCACAAAGGTTATAGGTTTTGTGTTGGTAACCGAAATCAAAAACAAATATAAGGTGGTTGATTGATGATAGTTGTAAATAGCAAGTGGTGTGATGATATGATGCTTTTGTGTGGTTAATCAATATTGATAAACAGTTGTGGTAGCATCTAAACATAATTGGTTCGGTTTAGTTGTAGGTTGGGACGAAACCTAGCAGTAACAAGATGGTGTTCTTTGGTAGTTTCATGGTGATAGCTAAGTGTGGTTTGGTTCGAAACAGTATACAGATGCAACCGGTACTAGGTAGAACTAGAAAAGATTCGAGTGAGGTGATCGATGGTGATTAAACGGGTGTGGTGATTTCTCGCTCATAAACAGAAATAGAGGAGGGAGGTGATCATGATGGTTTGTAAAGGTGGTTGTGGGTTTAATGAGGTGAGCCGAAAGTGATGAAAGGTGGTGATTATTGTAGCGACCCCGACAAATCGTCAAGTGACGGCGTCGGCTACGTGGGTCCCATTACCTGATTATAAGTCTTTAAGATAACGTTTGACCAAAATATGTCGCCTTCATTTCAAAATAAAGATTGTTTCAAAGTTTACAAGAATTGTTCAACCAAAAGTTAAGTTACAACGTTATAGATACGATTGAAATCTAGGCGACACGGTTTAAAGTAAAGTCAAAAGACGCTCCATGAAATGCATGTATACTCGACATCGGATGCAAGTATCAAATAGTAAGCGGAAGCATGTTTCACATATCGTGCAAGACCTGAGAAAAACATAGAAATCTGTCAACGAAAACGTTGGTGAAATCATAGGTTTAAGTAAGTAAGTACAAGTGAACCACAAGATTTGCATCAATGAAATAATAGTAATACATTCCAAAAGTTTGTTTCACGAGCACCCAATTATCAAAGCTTAACATTCCTTCCATTGTATACCTCATCACTTAGTGCTAGAACAAACACTGATTCTCGAAAATATATTTCATCCGTAGACGGTAGCGAACCGTCAAAGATGAGGGTTGTCAACCCATATGGCCATATAACATAAGTTCTCGCTTACACCCGGCAAGTGTAACTAATGATAATCGAATTGAGGATTTTTGTTCTAAACTCGTATGTAGAATGTTTGTTTTCCCGTTCTTGTTTTCACTTAGTTCAAAAGAATCGTTTATGTTTTCTCATCCCAATATAAGTTCAAAAAGAGTAAAAGTGGGACTATGATCTCACCTTGAGTGCAAGAGTTAATAAAGTACTTCAACAAGTAGACGCGTGCAAAGACAAAGCTAGTCTTGACCTAAACATATAGGTTGTATCAATAACGGTAAACACAAACGGTCAAAGATGTTCAATTAGTCCTATGGCTCGACACGACTCAATTATGTAGCATGTGAAGCAAATTGTCAAGTTTCATGCAAGATACAAGTATAAAATCATGTTAGGAAGATTGCATAATTAATTGGTTAAGTTTGACAAATAGTCAAACTTTGGTCGGTCAAAGTCAACGAAAAAGTCAACATGTTCGGGTCGGGTCTCGGACAAGTTTTCTATGCTAATTATTCATATATAAGCATGTTGGAACAAATTGCATGTGAATTGGAGGTCTAGAACGTGCCAAACATTTTTCATAAAATGGACACCGGAGACAGAAGCTGGGCACGGCTTATGCCGCGCCGCGGCCAGGCCTGTCGCGCCGCGACAATGGCCGTGGCCTGGTCCCAGGCCTGTTTCACTTGTTCAAGACTTGGTCAATTTTCAAACAAACGCAAAACTCAAACCGTAAACAACTAGAAGACGTATCTTATACCGTTGGAAAGCTCTTTTGACAAGGAACACAACTAAACATGTTTCACCAAACAAAAACATCATTTATAATAGCCGAAAACTCATCAAGTGATCATTAAACGTTCATTTTTAAGGTTTCAAGTTCTTCAAATGTAATTTGAGTTTCGGGAAACCAATTCACACATATAATATGCCGTTTTGAAGGTAATGAAACATACATTACAACTAAACACTAATAATTAACATTCCATGGCATTCAAGCATCCAAAAATTCATGTCAAGAACTATCAATCCCTAGTCAAACATCTCAAAATCAATAATCATGTTTTTGGAGTTTCCTTAATCAACCTATACATCAAAATGAAGCTAATGATACTAGTAACACTTTTAAAACATGCACTTTAACAATCTAACAACATTTGTTCATCCAAAATCAAGGATTTAGCAAGTAATTTCATATTGAACTAGTTATACCAAAAATAACGAATCGAGCATACAAATTACATACACGACATCACAATGAGCCATAGACACTAATTAACAACTTTATAACTCAAAAATCTCAAGAACACATAAAATTAGTGATTTTAGAAAGTTACCCAAACTCGATGAAATTGGTACCAAAATGTAGAGGATGAAGAGAGGATCACGAAAATGTAATTTGTTTTGAAGTTTGCTTCCAATCCCGAATTTAGATGATGATTTTATGAAGTTGGGGTTTGTGTGTGTGTTCTTGATAGAGAGAAAGAGAGAGAGAGGGAGATGGTTGAATGGTGGTGATTGGGGTGGACTAGTTGACCTAGTCAACTAGTTTGCCCCGTGTCAATTTTAGTCCCTCGAGTTTAGAAGCGGGTGCGGGATTTAACCGATCGAATATTTTAAATTACACGAGAGTACGGGAGACGTTATCTTCCAACAACGAGAATATTTAAAATGTTACATAACAAAGGATACGAATCTAGATACGAAGGGTATTATTTAAAAAGAAAAAGACGGGCGTTAAAATAATTTAACGGAAAAATGCGGGATGTTACATTATCCACACCTCAAAAGAAATTTCGTCCCGAAATTTAGTTGGAAGTAGTAGTCGATATCTCTTACTCGAGACTTTACGTTGTCAATGCTATGAATAAGTGAAAGTACGTTCTTGAGGGTTCTCATGAATTTGGATAGTCAGGGTTTTACGTTGCATTAAGGTTCGGTTTTTACGATCCCCGGTTTCAACTGGTTTTCCTATGAAGAGAAGTTTGTCATCGATAGTTGATGTATCCAGCAGGATTGCACGTTCCTGTTCCGCAGGACACGTTTCTAAGTTTGTTACACGAAATGTAGGGTAAACGGAAACTTAATTGAGTCGGAAGTTCTAAACGGTAGGGAGCGGTTCCAATACGCCCCAAGGTTTCAAAAGGTTCAATATTGCGGCTATAGCCTTTCTCGATTTCCTAAAATGGATTTTACCTTTCCAATGTGCGGTTTCTCAATATTACGCGGTTACACACTGGGATTTGTGAGGTTTTCATCTAAGTTTGGTATAACTCTTTTGGGCGACTACGGGTCGTCTCGAGCCCTTCTCGAACTTGAACGATCTAAATTGTTGTTTCTTGATGGAGTTCAGATTTCGGTGGGTGATGCTTTGGTTAAATGAACAGGGGTATGACATTAGCGGTCATATAGAGTTTGGGAAAGTGCGTGTGAACACACGAGTGGTATCTACTGTTGTAAGAGTGATCTACTAAAGGTGACAATACGAGTTTGTGACATGTCTTTCCAAGACGTAAATCGTTCGTTTGCTCGGTTCGTCGGTTTGTGGGTGGTACGCGGTACTCATGTCTAAACGGGTCTCCAAGGTTTCTTGTAAAACTAGAAGTGAAACGAGTATTTCAATACAGGATAAATGACGAAGATACACCGTGTTGGAATAGAATTTCTTAAGATATGTTTGAACAAGTCAGTTAGGGTTCGAAAAATGTTCGTTAGGACTATTCACCCTCGTGGCGAATGCTAATGTAATATGAGGAGTTTCTCTATCCATGGAGAAATGTTACAAGGAGTTTCCTTAACGGAAATGCGAGCGATGAGGATAGGAGTGAAATGAGGACTTTGAATAGGATGAGCTTACATCTCGAGGTTGCCATAACGTGCCTCTAGTTGTAAAAAAAATGAAGCCTGCAAGAGAAACGAGATAGTACACGTAATTGTATAGTCCGGGGTTGAATAATGGTTGGACGATTATCAGCAATGCAAGGGCGTTAAGTCAAAGAAGAGTGAAGTATCGTTGGATTGTGTGCTATCTTAAATTCCAGTAATATCAGACGGTGACGGTGAAATAACAGAAGTATGTAGTGTGGTACGTGATGACGAGAAGATTGATCGGATCCACAATTTAGTATTCGAATTCTTCGTGTAAAATAACGAATTTTAGTTATGTTGATTTTTGAGTCGAGAGAGTATGTCTTTCGGCGTCCAAGTAGAAATATTTCCATATTTGAGTCCCACCTGGTGCTATACGAATTAAGCTAGCAAGGTTGGTGTGAATAATCACGTTCAAGATTCGGGCACGTAAAGGTTTAGATTTCTACCTTAATGAGTTATCGAGGGTAAAGAACGGGCATCACGAGAAAAAGTCGAAAATGAATCTGCGGTAAGTCTGAGTCATGAGAGTTTCCTGATTACATGTGGCTTGATTTGGAGATTGATTGTAATGCCTCGACCATTAACATCATGGTCTAGAAAATTGGACTTCGTTCAACAGAAATTCTCACTCGGAGAATTTGGTATAAAGTTGCTCTTTTCTCAAAAGTTCGAGCTTAAGATGGTGATGTTGTTCGTTTTCCTTCTTTACTTGAATAAGTTAAGATGTCATCTATAAATACAGGTTAGTCTATATAAATTTGCATACGCGGTTCAAGAGGGTTATGGATACGGGCGAGCCCTAAATAAATCAAGCGGTACTAAGAGAGATTTACAACTAACGTTGCGAGTTCGGAAAGTGGCTTAGGAGACATCGTCTCACTTAACCCCCAATTGATGATAACCGGAACGGAGGTCGATTTGGAACATACGGGATTCGTGCAAAAAATCATGAGGTCATGGATGCGAGGGAGAGGGTATCGGTTTCCAACCGAAAATTACTCAGTTCACAATAATCTATACAAGATGATGGGGAAACATTTTTTTTTTTTTTTTTTTTTTTTTTTTTTTTTTTACGAATAGGTTCCGAGCTCCCTAGTTCTATAGGTGTCAAGTCAAAAGTCTTAACGTATTTCCTCCAATAAAATTTATAGGCACACAATATTTTTCCGTCGGTCACTTAAATCGTCTAAGTAGTATCTGGGGGAAAGAGGTGGAATATAAAGAGCATGAGTCAAATCCTTGGTTATAAAACGTCTAGCGGTAATCGAATCGAACAAGTATGAAATATACGGTTTGTTGTGAAGAAACGTACCCGTTACTAGTCCATCGTCGTTCCGGGCATCCTTGGTGTCGATGTCGAAGGTTCAACGGCGTGCGTTGGGGTTGATTTTCTTATTTGGGCACACATTCCTAAAATGACCCAGTTGGCCACATTCGAAGCAAGCACCCGTTCTGTGTGCGTTGGGCATCTTTCGAGCGACGGGTCCTTGGCGCCGGTGGCGAAACCTGCCACATCCTTCAAAGTGATGCTTGTGGCATTCGTCACAAAAAGGCAGTTTTCCGGCATAGCCTTTCTTGTCGTTGGAGGTAAAAGGCTTCTTGGCGGGGTTGTTGTTATTGTTGTGGTTGCTTGATTGAGAGGCTTCCCATGTTCTTTTGTTGTTACTCGGGTGGTTCTCGACCATTGGTGCCGGTGCTTCCATTTCATTCACCGTTTCTAAGGCTTGGCGGGCCATTGTTAAAGCCTCTTGTAGGTTAGTGGGTTGAGATGTCATTACCTTGTGTTGAATGCTCTTAGGGAGGCCATCCATGTAAAGTTCGACTCTTAGGGATTCGGGAGTCATGAGAATTGGACACATCGAGACTAGTTCGGTAAACCGTTGATTATAAGCCTTGAGGTCATTTCCGGCCGTTTTTAAATTCCTTAGACCCTGTTCGAGCCTTCGAGTCTCGTCGCGCGGGAAGTATTCGGTGATCATTCTTTCTCTTAATTCGGTCCAAGAGAGTGTGTGGGCTTCATCGCTTCCCACTAATTGTACATACGTGTTCCACCATGAGAGAGCAATACTGGTGAAAGTGAGGGTGGAAAACTTGACCTTATCTTGGTCTCGACAACCGCTTGTGTTAAAAACGGTCTCCATTTGTTCAAACCATCGGGTGAGAGTAACCGGTCCCCCGGTTCCATCGAAAGTGGGAGGATTGTACTTCATGAAGTTCTTGTAGGAGCAACCTTCGATTGAATTACCGGCTCCATGATTGTTGTTGTTAGAAAAGTGATCGGCCACGGCCGTACCCACGGCGGTGGTTATCATTCGTTGAAGAGCTTGTTCTAGAGTTTCGAGAGGAGTATTGTGTTGACCTTGGTGAGCCATTGTTCCTTCATGAGACAAGAATATCGTTGGTTAGTATTTTCAACAATACTAACCGTGGCATGGAATAAGGATAGAGAGAAAATTTTCCTTGACTCGCCTTAAATTCTCTATGTCATAATGTCGGAACGTCCATGTGAATCACCGTAATATAATCCCGGAAATTATATTACCCTGATTCTCATGTGCATTTAACATTACTTCATAAAGTCAAGGTGGCGCACCAACAAAATTTATCAACGTAAGATCAAGATCGAATACGAGTTAGATATGATAGAAGAGTTCGAGTATAAATGCACAATTAGTCAAATAATTCCTACTTCAGTCTATATGCCGGTTGTAGTCTAGATTCACCTATGTACCCTATGACTCGGGGTGAACACAAATGAACTCTAAATCCCTACAACCAAGGCTCTGATACCACCTGTAGCGACCCCGACAAATCGTCAAGTGACGGCGTCGGCTACGTGGGTCCCATTACCTGATTATAAGTCTTTAAGATAACGTTTGACCAAAATATGTCGCCTTCATTTCAAAATAAAGATTGTTTCAAAGTTTACAAGAATTGTTCAACCAAAAGTTAAGTTACAACGTTATAGATACGATTGAAATCTAGGCGACACGGTTTAAAGTAAAGTCAAAAGACGCTCCATGAAATGCATGTATACTCGACATCGGATGCAAGTATCAAATAGTAAGCGGAAGCATGTTTCACATATCGTGCAAGACCTGAGAAAAACATAGAAATCTGTCAACGAAAACGTTGGTGAAATCATAGGTTTAAGTAAGTAAGTACAAGTGAACCACAAGATTTGCATCAATGAAATAATAGTAATACATTCCAAAAGTTTGTTTCACGAGCACCCAATTATCAAAGCTTAACATTCCTTCCATTGTATACCCCATCACTTAGTGCTAGAACAAACACTGATTCTCGAAAATATATTTCATCCGTAGACGGTAGCGAACCGTCAAAGATGAGGGTTGTCAACCCATATGGCCAAATAACATAAGTTCTCGCTTACACCCGGCAAGTGTAACTAATGATAATCGAATTGAGGATTTTTGTTCTAAACTCGTATGTAGAATGTTTGTTTTCCCGTTCTTGTGTTCACTTAGTTCAAAAGAATCGTTTATGTTTTCTCATCCCAATATAAGTTCAAAAAGAGTAAAAGTGGGACTATGATCTCACCTTGAGTGCAAGAGTTAATAAAGTACTTCAACAAGTAGATGCGTGCAAAGACAAAGCTAGTCTTGACCTAAACATATAGGTTGTATCAATAACGGTAAACACAAACGGTCAAAGATGTTCAATTAGTCCTATGGCTCGACACGACTCAATTATGTAGCATGTGAAGCAAATTGTCAAGTTTCATGCAAGATACAAGTATAAAATCATGTTAGGAAGATTGCATAATTAATTGGTTAAGTTTGACAAATAGTCAAACTTTGGTCGGTCAAAGTCAACGAAAAAGTCAACATGTTCGGGTCGGGTCTCGGACAAGTTTTCTATGCTAATTATTCATATATAAGCATGTTGGAACAAATTGCATGTGAATTGGAGGTCTAGAACGTGCCAAACATTTTTCATAAAATGGACACCGGAGACAGAAGCTGGGCACGGCTTATGCCGCGCCGCGGCCAGGCCTGTCGCGCCGCGACAATGGCCGTGGCCTGGTTCCAGGCCTGTTTCACTTGTTCAAGACTTGGTCAATTTTCAAACAAACGCAAAACTCAAACCGTAAACAACTAGAAGATGTATCTTATACCGTTGGAAAGCTCTTTTGACAAGGAACACAACTAAACATGTTTCACCAAACAAAAACATCATTTATAATAGCCGAAAACTCATCAAGTGATCATTAAACGTTCATTTTTAAGGTTTCAAGTTCTTCAAATGTAATTTGAGTTTCGGGAAACCAATTCACACATATAATATGCCGTTTTGAAGGTAATGAAACATACATTACAACTAAACACTAATAATTAACATTCCATGGCATTCAAGCATCCAAAAATTCATGTCAAGAACTATCAATCCCTAGTCAAACATCTCAAAATCAATAATCATGTTTTTGGAGTTTCCTTAATCAACCTATACATCAAAATGAAGCTAATGATACTAGTAACACTTTTAAAACATGTACTTTAACAATCTAACAACATTTGTTCATCCAAAATCAAGGATTTAGCAAGTAATTTCATATTGAACTAGTTATACCAAAAATAACGAATCGAGCATACAAATTACATACACGACATCACAATGAGCCATAGACACTAATTAACAACTTTATAACTCAAAAATCTCAAGAACACATAAAATTAGTGATTTTAGAAAGTTACCCAAACTCGATGAAATTGGTACCAAAATGTAGAGGATGAAGAGAGGATCACGAAAATGTAATTTGTTTTGAAGTTTGCTTCCAATCCCGAATTTAGATGATGATTTTATGAAGTTGGGGTTTGTGTGTGTGTTCTTGATAGAGAGAAAGAGAGAGAGAGGGAGATGGTTGAATGGTGGTGATTGGGGTGGACTAGTTGACCTAGTCAACTAGTTTGCCCCGTGTCAATTTTAGTCCCTCGAGTTTAGAAGCGGGTGCGGGATTTAACCGATCGAATATTTTAAATTACACGAGAGTACGGGAGACGTTATCTTCCAACAACGAGAATATTTAAAATGTTACATAACAAAGGATACGAATCTAGATACGAAGGGTATTATTTAAAAAGAAAAAGACGGGCGTTAAAATAATTTAACGGAAAAATGCGGGATGTTACAATTATAAGGGGATGATTGTTGTGGTAGTGGTGTTCGTTTACTGTCGTTTTAGTGATCGAAGAACATGAGCAAAACAACAACGTCTCACAATTGGTAATGGTGATGTAGGTGATTGAACATGGTGATAACTGATGGTTTGATGATGAGGCATGGTGAAAGGTTTATACAGAGAACAAGCTAGGAGATAGGTTATTGTGGTTCACATCTATAAGTATGTATCTATATAGTGTATATATAATATTGATTCAGTGAATCAATCACTCAAACAAACACAGTGTAATTTAGTTAATAATATAATAATATTTAACAAATATCATGTGAATGGAAAAGAAAGAAACATGTACAATTAGCATTACAGTGAAGCCATCAGTAATTTGTACCTATTCAGTCGATATCCCAATTTTTCGGATATTATTTCGTACACCGTTGTTAATCGGTGGCAGATAAAAAGTCATCAGAAAAATCCATATTTTTAAATTAACTATAATTATTTATTTTGGTCATTATGGTATAAAATTCGGTCATTAATTATTAAATAAAATTTACATTAATTATTCACTCCCAACCCCAAGTAAAATATAAAAAGTTTTAAAATTTAATAACTAGATCCTAAATACATTTTTAGTAAGCCTAAAGTTTATAGAACTCATTTTCGAATCACCGTTTATTTTATAATAATATAAGTTTGAATTTTAGCTTGCTTATTATCAATCGGAACATCAAACGAAGATTACTGTCATTTAATATTTATTTTTAATATACTTTATTTATATATATATATATGTTTAGATAATAATTATAATATCTTCTATTTATTTTATTTTACATAATTAACTTTTTTAATAACAACAATATATAATATTTTCAATTATATTTTCAATTATTATTTATATACATATATATACACATAACTATTTACAATTAATTATTCGTGAATCGTCAGAATTTGGTCGAGGTTAAATGAATGTATGAACATAGTTTTAAAATGTTTGAGATTCAATTTAACAAACTTTGCTTATCGTATCGGAATAATATAAAGATCAAGTTTAAATTTGGTCGGAAATTCCCGGGTCGTCACACCCTCTACGCTAGTTATTTTCCTAAATACGGATTAAAATAAAGAATAAAGAATTAATAATAATAATAATAATAATAATAATAATAATAATAATAATAATAATAATAATAATAATAATAATAATAATAATAATAATAATAATAATAATAATAATAATAATAATAATAATAATCTATTTTCTATATAATAACAAAACTAAAAATATGTCATTTTAAAAAGTTAAATCTAATCTTAGCCATTCATTTAATTAGTAACCACTAATCTAGACCATTAATTTTTACTTAATCTTGATTATGACCTCATAATCATAACTTTGATTTCTTTGATTACCAAATTACCCTATAACCGTAAATGATATTATTATCAAATGATCACCAACGTCAAAAACGCTCATTCACGAAGCCATCAACAGATTTTCTCTATTCAGGAACAAAATTAGGGATGGTCTCCTTGTTAGGATCAATAATTGATAAGATTTGTTGTATTACACTTTATCTTTGATTTAGACTTTATCCCTTATAATCCCATAGTGTAAGGTGATGGCTATGTACTATAAATAGCCACCACCCTCCCCATTCACACCTTAAGCCTTCACAATTTACCTCACCTTTACACCTTCACTTTCACACACTTTACAAACACCCTCAACCTTCACTAATTGTAATCAACCTTCAACCTCAATGTAATTGTGACACTTTGTTATCATTAATCAGATTCATATTACCTTCATATTCATACAAACAGCATCATACATATTCATACAACATATACATATATATACTGATATATAGACGCTATCATACAACCTGATCATAATTCAAGCATACGAAATCATGAATTAATCAAAGAATCGCACCTTACATGTGGTATCGGAGCAGAAGAACTAACGTTCATCGATCCAAAAGCTTAGATTTCGTGTTCTTCATCTTCAAAAACCGCTACAGTACCTCTGTTTGTGCTACAATACCTGGAAACAGACAATCTTGAGTTCATCAATTAAACTTCAAATTGATCTGTTAAAAACCTTCTTTATCATCATCTTAACCTTCGAAAATCACCAAACATCATTATCAGATCATCATATGGCCGGATATTGAAAAAGTGTTGCCGGAAGTTCATTTTTATCACCGGAGATATACAGAACCAATCATTAAATTGTAAAAGTGCAAAATCATTATAAAAGATCTTCTGAAATTGTGTGAATCATCAATTTCATCGGAAAACACATTTGGAACGAAATCAAATTTTGTGTTCGTTTTGGCGGTCTTTATGATTTCTGAAAATTCAACGAATTAAGCAGTGTTTCTAGACTTAAATTCACTTCATATTTGTTTTAGAGGTGTGCAGCAACACTCGTTGATCAGTTGTTGCAGGTTGTACGGAATTTTGACCGGAATCTTCAAATACTCATCGGAAGCTTCATCAGAAAAATAACCGTTTTTCACACGGTTGAGTACACGAGTGATACAATTAGGGCTGAAACGTACGATATGGTATACGTTCGATCTGAATTCATACGAAAGACCATGAATTTCTGAAAAATTGAAGCATACGAGTAATTACACATGTGATAGATTTCGTACGAGAGACTGAAGGTCAAATGTACGGTTGGGTTCAATTGAATTGATTTCGTTGAAGCGTACGAGTGGTGTTTGAGTATTAGGGTTCTTGATCGATTTGATTTGGGGAAAAAACATCGGCTGTATTTGATTTAGAAGCAAGATACTGTGTGTGGTTTTGTTTTGGTTAAAAAGGAAATCTGAAACGAACTGTTTTAAATTTTCAAGAGAAGATTTTTTCAAAAAATTAGAACAGCTCAACTGGTTAACCCCCTCGCTCATGTTTGAAGTTACCCAGGTTCAAATCCGAACAAAGGCATTTTATTTTTGATAATACACATTCACAACAGCAGGCCCAAGTCTCTAGTTCACATATACAGAGGTCCATGTCTCTAGTCCAGTAAATTTTCAGGCCCATTTTGTTTCAAGATAAAAGAACCAAGGAATTTTTTTTTTCAAAGCCCAACAACCAGATTCAAGTTATCAAATATTCAACTTATTCCAAGCCCAAGTTCAAATCCACTTCAGCAATAAAGGCCCAAGTTCTAATCAAAACCCATTTAGTTGATTAAAGGCCCATCAACCCTTCAACAAAATAGTTCAACTTTAATCGGGATTTGTACAATCGTGGCGAAGTCATTTCATCAAATGGCAATGAATATGTCACCACCTTCACGGTCCGACAAATATGATCATGAAAACAAAATGTGTAATTGCACTTGCAAAACAACCCCTTGTGATGCTAAACTTTATGAAATGTGTGTGAGATACAAGTTCTATGATAATGTTGTGAACGAACGCAATGAACTGAAGAAACAAATTCAAGAACTTGAAAACAAATTGGAAGATCAACTCTCGAAGCACAAGAAGGATTTACAGCGTCAAGACGATTCTTTCAAAGAAGAACGCATCAGACTTCAAAATGAATTGGCTATACAACATCAAATGAAATCTGAACTTTATTAGTTGGAATCTCAACTTTCAAAGAGCAAATCACAGGAGGAGCTCTTACAAAAGAAAGTGTCTACTCTTCAGAACGACTTAGAAATTCAAGTTCAGTCGTACAATGAAAGCCAAGCAAAGCTTAAAATAGAGCTACAAAATCAAAAAGATTCTTTCGACAAAGAACGATTCAATTTAGAGACACTGAATAATCGAATCAAAGAGAAAATTATTCATCTCATAGAAGAAAATAAGACAGTTCGGACTCTTCAATCGGAAAATGGTCATCTCAAGTCCAAGCATGAGTTTGATTCAAAAACCATTCTACAACTTCGTACAACTGTTGATAATCTTCAAACACATAACCGAACATCAACTCATGTCTTTGAAAAACGCATTTCTGATCTACAACATGAGTTAGATGTTAAATCGACACCAACTCCAAAACCAACAATGGTGTCGATGGGTATACAAGTTGAAATCCCAGAATACAACAAGACAAAGGTTTCTGAATTCAAATATTCTTCTCCTACACTCAAGAAAAAGGATTCTTCACCAGAGATCCCCATGGTTTCTAAACCTCACAAAGGTGTCTATCGCGGACAACGAGTGTATTCAAATTACCAAACCAAAACAAATAAACCATTTTTGGAACCTACTTATGGACAAAATGGAGAACTCACTGGATTTCGTGATCAATACAGATGGTTTCCTCATAAACCAAAGCAATCACGTTCAGAAAAATCATCCATCAACTCGAACAAAACAGTGTTTGTTAAAACACTTTCAAAACCAATCAAGTACTCATTCAAAGAGTTACTTTCCCTTAAGCCACGACCCGTGATTCATGCTAAACCAAAACCTTTTCAAACCAAGATCTAAACTAGATGGAATGCAAGATCAATTAACTACAGCGACTAATTATTCACCAAAACCAATGAAAAAGCAAACCGAAAAACTCACTACTCAAACTTCCACATCAAATCTCCGACTCAAACTCTTCTCAAAAACACTTCGAACTCCCCATGTCCGGTTAAGGGGGAGCACGATGATTCATCCTTTAAGGGGGAGCTTAAGAAAATCGTCAAACAATCTCTTTCCTACACCCCTCTTAATTTAATAAAGATATTTCTGAACAACGCACACCAAGGGGGAGAGACAATGTTGAAATGTCCCGTTCTTATTGATTAAAAACGTTCCATATTAATTGATTTCGTTGCGAGGTTTTGACCTCTATATGAGACGTTTTTCAAAGACTGCATTCATTTCTAAAACAAACCATAACCTTTATTTCATAAATAAAGGTTTAAAAAGCTTTACGTAGATTATCAAATAATGATAATCTAAAATATCCTGTTTACACACGACCATTACATAATGGTTTACAATACAAATATGTTACAACAAAATAAGTTTCTTGAATGCAGTTTTTACACAAAATCATACAAGCATGGACTCCAAATCTCGTCCTTATTTAAGTATGCGACAGCGGAAGCTCTTAATAATCACCTGAGAATAAACATGCTTAAAACGTCAACAAAAAATGTTGGTGAGTTATAGGTTTAACCTATATATATCAAACCATAATAATAGACCACAAGATTTCATATTTCAATACACATCCCATACATAGAGATAAAAATCATTCATATGGTGAACACCTGGTAACCGACATTAACAAGATGCATATATAAGAATATCCCCATCATTCCGGGACACCCTTCGGATATGATATAAATTTTGAATTACTAAAGCATCCGGTACTTTGGATGGGGTTTGTTAGGCCCAATAGATCTATCTTTAGGATTCGCGTCAATTAGGGTGTCTGTTCCCTAATTCTTAGATTACCAGACTTAATAAAAAGGGGCATATTCGATTTCGATAATTCAACCATAGAATGTAGTTTCACGTACTTGTGTCTATTTTGTAAATCATTTATAAAACCTGCATGTATTCTCATCCCAAAATATTATATTTTAAAAGTGGGACTATAACTCACTTTCACAGATTTTTACTTCGTCGAGAAGTAAGACTTGGCCACTGTTGATTCACGAACCTATAACAATATATACATATATATTAAAGTATGTTCAAAATATGTTTACAACACTTTTAATATATTTTGGTGTTTTAAGTTTATTAAGTCAGCTGTCCTCGTTAGTAACCTACAACTAGTTGTCCACAGTTAGATGTACAGAAATAAATCGATAATTATTATCTTGAATCAATCCACGACCCAGTGTATACGTATCTCAGTATTGATCACAACTCAAACTATATATATTTTGGAATCAACCTCAACCCTGTATAGCTAACTCCAACATTCACATATAGAGTGTCTATGGTTGTTCCGAAATATATATAGATATGTCGACATGATAGGTCGAAACATTGTATACGTGTCTATGGTATCTCAAGATTACATAATATACAATACAAGTTGATTAAGTTATGGTTGGAATAGATTTGTTACCAATTTTCACGTAGCTAAAATGAGAAAAATTATCCAATCTTGTTTTACCCATAACTTCTTCATTTTAAATCCGTTTTGAGTGAATCAAATTGCTATGGTTTCATATTGAACTCTATTTTATGAATCTAAACAGAAAAAGTATAGGTTTATAGTCGGAAAAATAAGTTACAAGTCATTTTTGTAAAGGTAGTCATTTCAGTCGAAAGAACGACGTCTAGATGACCATTTTAGAAAACATACTTCCACTTTGAGTTTAACCATAATTTTTGGATATAGTTTCATGTTCATAATAAAAATCATTTTCTCAGAATAACAACTTTTAAATCAAATTTTATCATAGTTTTTAATTAACTAACCCAAAACAGCCCGCGGTGTTACTACGACGGCGTAAATCCGGTTTTACGGTGTTTTTCGTGTTTCCAGGTTTTAAATCATTAAGTTAGCATATCATATAGATATAGAACATGTGTTTAGTTAATTTTAAAAGTCAAGTTAGAAGGATTAACTTTTGTTTGCGAACAAGTTTAGAATTAACTAAACTATGTTCTAGTGATTACGAGTTTAAACCTTCGAATAAGATAGTTTTATATATATGAATCGAATGATGTTATGAACATCATTACTACCTCAAGTTTATTAGGTAAACCTACTGGAAGTGACAAGAAATTATCTAGCTTCAAAGGATCTTGGATGGCTTGAAAGTTCTTGAAGTAGGATCATGACACAAAAACAAGTTCAAGTAAGATTTTTACTCGAATTAAGATAGTTTATAGTTATAGAAATTGAATCAAAGTTTGAATATGAATATTACCTTGAATAAGAAAGATAACCTACTGTATATAACAAAGGTTTCTTGATCTTAGATGATTACTTGGAATGGATTAGAAAGCTTGGAAGTAAATTAGTAAACTTGAAGGGATTTTTGAAGTGTTCTTGAAGTGTTCTTCCTATGATGATTATAGCTTGATTCTTGAAGTGATTTTTGATGAAGATGATGATTAACTACTGGAAAAATACGTTCATAATAGTGTGTGTGTGTGTTGAGAGAGAATTAGAAAGAGAATTGGAAGAGAAATGGAGTGAATGATGAGTGGTAATTGGTGAGTGGTGAGTGGGGTTAAAAGGAGTTCTAGTTAGTTGACTAGCTCATGGTAGAAGTTAAAATTGATTAGTCATACATGACATAATCAAGAGTGGAATCCCATGCTAGTTCCTATTGGTATATACCCATAGTAAGTACGTTTTGAAGCTGTGTATAATACGGGTAAGAATACGACTAGAATTCTTGATGAAAGAAAAGAATGGGAAAGTAACTGTAACCATTTTCGTTAAGTATGAGTGTTTTGATATATGTCTTGAAGTCTTCCAAAAGTATTTTAATACATCTAAATACACTACATGTATATACATTTTAACTGAGTCGTTAAGTCATCGTTAGTCGTTACATGTAAGTGTTGTTTTGAAACCTTTAAGTTAACGATCTCAATTAATGTTGTTAACCCATTGTTTATTATATCTAATGAGATATTAAATTATAATATTATCATGATATTATGATATATTAATATATCTTAATATGATATATATACATTTAAATGTCGTTACAACGATAATCGTTACATATATGTCTCGTTTCGAAATCCTTAAGTTAGTAGTCTTGTTTATATGTATATAACTCATTGTTAATATACTTATGGAGATACTTACTTATCATAATCTCATGTTAACCATATGTATATCCATATATATATCGTCATGTCGTTTTTACAAGTTTTAACGTTCGTGAATCGCCGGTCAACTTGGGTGGTCAATTGTCTATATGAAACATATTTCAATTAATCAAGTCTTAACAAGTTTGATTGCTTAACATGTTGGAAACATTTAATCATGTAAATATCAATCTCAATTATTATATATAAACATGGAAAAGTTCGGGTCACTACAGTACCTACCCGTTAAATAAATTTCGTCCCGAAATTTTAAGCTGTTGAAGTTGTTGACGAATCTTCTGGAAATAGATGCGGGTATTTCTTCTTCATCTGATCTTCACGCTCCCAGGTGAACTCGGGTCCTCTACGAGCATTCCTTTGAACCTTAACAATTGGTATCTTGTTTTGCTTAAGTCTTTTAACCTCACGATCCATTATTTCGACGGGTTCTTCGATGAATTGGAGTTTTTCGTTGATTTGGATTTCATCTAACGGAATAGTGAGATCTTCTTTAACAAAACATTTCTTCAAATTCGAGACGTGGAAAGTGTTATGTACAGCCGCGAGTTGTTGAGGTAACTCAAGTCGGTAAGCTACTGGTCCGACACGATCAATAATCTTGAATGGTCCAATATACCTTGGATTTAATTTCCCTCGTTTACCAAATCGAACAACGCCTTTCCAAGGTGCAACTTTAAGCATGACCATCTCTCCAATTTCAAATTCTATATCTTTTCTTTTAATGTCAGCGTAGCTCTTTTGTCGAATTTGGGCGGTTTTCAACCGTTGTTGAATTTGGATGATCTTCTCGGTAGTTTCTTGTATAATCTCCGGACCCGTAATCTGTCTATCCCCCACTTCACTCCAACAAATCGGAGACCTGCACTTTCTACCATAAAGTGCTTCAAACGGCGCCATCTCAATGCTTGAATGGTAGCTGTTGTTGTAGGAAAATTCTGCTAACGGTAGATGTCGATCCCAACTATTTCCGAAATCAATAACACATGCTCGTAGCATGTCTTCAAGCGTTTGTATCGTCCTTTCGCTCTGCCCATCAGTTTGTGGATGATAGGAAGTACTCATGTCTAGACAAGTTCCTAATGCTTGCTGTAATGTCTGCCAGAATCTTGAAATAAATCTGTCATCCCTATCAGAGATAATAGAGATTGGTATTCCATGTCTGGAGACGACTTCCTTCAAATACAGTCGTGCTAACTTCTCCATCTTGTCATCTTCTCTTATTGGCAGGAAGTGTGCTGATTTGGTGAGACGATCAACTATTACCCAAATAGTATCAAAACCACTTGCAGTCCTTGGCAATTTAGTGATGAAATCCATGGTAATGTTTTCCCATTTCCATTCTGGGATTTCGGGTTGTTGAAGTAGACCTGATGGTTTCTGATGCTCAGCTTTGACCTTAGAACACGTCAAACATTCTCCTACATATTTAGCAACATCGACTTTCATACCCAGCCACCAAAAATGTTTCTTGAGATCCTTGTACATCTTCCCCGTTCCAGGATGTATTGAGTATCTGGTTTTATGAGCTTCTCTAAGTACCATTTCTCTCATATCTCCAAATTTTGGTACCCAAATCCTTTCAGCCCTATACCGGGTTCCGTCTTCCCGAATATTAAGATGCTGCTCTGATCCTTTGGGTATTTCATCCTTTAAATTTCCCTCTTTTAAAACTCCTTGTTGCGCCTCCTTTATTTGAGTAGTAAGGTTATTATGAATCATTATATTCATAGATTTTACTCGAATGGGTTCTCTGTCCTTCCTGCTCAAGGCATCGGCTACCACATTTGCCTTCCCCGGGTGGTAACGAATCTCAAAGTCGTAATCATTCAACAATTCAATCCACCTACGCTGCCTCATATTCAGTTGTTTCTGATTAAATATGTGTTGAAGACTTTTGTGGTCGGTATATATAACACTTTTGACCCCATATAAGTAGTGCCTCCAAGTCTTTAATGCAAAAAC
This sequence comes from Rutidosis leptorrhynchoides, assembly GCF_046630445.1. Lineage (NCBI taxonomy): Eukaryota > Viridiplantae > Streptophyta > Magnoliopsida > Asterales > Asteraceae > Rutidosis > Rutidosis leptorrhynchoides. The sequence continues at coordinate 33,095,388 of NC_092341.1, forward strand.
AACCGCGCCTAATTCCAAATCATGCGTCGTATAATTTTGCTCGTGAATCTTCAATTGTCTAGACGCATAAGCAATCACCTTTGTTCGTTGCATTAATACACAACCGAGACCTTGCTTTGATGCGTCACAATAAATCACAAAATCATCATTCCCTTCAGGCAATGACAATATAGGTGCCGTAGTTAGCTTTTTCTTCAATAACTGAAATGCTTTCTCTTGTTCATCCTTCCATTCAAATTTCTTCCCTTTATGCGTTAATGCAGTCAAGGGTTTTGCTATTCTGGAAAAGTCTTGGATGAACCTTCTGTAGTAACCAGCTAGTCCTAAAAACTGGCGTATGTGTTTCGGAGTTTTCGAGGTTTCCCACTTTTCAACAGTTTCTATCTTTGCCGGATCCACCTTAATACCTTCTTTGTTCACTATGTGACCGAGGAATTGAACTTCTTCCAACCAAAATGCACACTTTGAAAACTTAGCGTACAATTCTTCCTTCCTCAATACTTCTAACACTTTTCTCAAATGTTCACCGTGTTCTTGGTCATTCTTTGAGTAAATAAGTATGTCATCAATGAAAACAATGACAAACTTGTCAAGGTATGGTCCACACACTCGGTTCATAAGGTCCATGAACACAGCTGGTGCATTAGTTAAACCAAACGGCATGACCATAAACTTGTAATGACCGTAACATGTTCTGAAAGCAGTCTTTTGAAATATCATCTTCCTTCACCCGCATTTGATGATACCCGGAACGTAAGTCAATCTTTGAATAAACAGACGAGCCTTGTAGTTGATCAAATAAGTCGTCGATTCTCGGTAGTGGGTAGCGGTTCTTGATGGTAAGTTTGTTCAACTCTCGGTAGTCGATACACAACCTTAATGTACCATCTTTCTTCTTGACAAACAAAACAGGAGCTCCCCACGGTGATGTGCTTGGTCGAATGAAACCACGCTCTAAAAGTTCTTGTAATTGGCTTTGCAGTTCTTTCATCTCGCTGGGTGCGAGTTTGTAAGGAGCACGAGCTATTGGTGCAGCTCCTGGTACAAGATCTATTTGAAATTCAACGGATCGATGTGGGGGTAATCCCGGTAATTCTTTCGGAAATACATCGGGAAATTCTTTTGTGACGGGAACATCATTGATGCTCTTTTCTTCAGTTTGTACTTTCTCGACGTGTGCTAGAACAGCATAGCAACCTTTTCTTATTAGTTTTTGTGCCTTCAAATTACTAATAAGATGTAGCTTCGTGTTGCCCTTTTCTCCGTACACCATTAAGGGTTTTCCTTTTTCTCGTATAATGCGAATTGCATTTTTGTAACAAACGATCTCTGCTTTCACTTCTTTCAACCAGTCCATACCGATTATCACATCAAAACTCCCTAACTCTACTGGTATCAAATCAATCTTAAATGTTTCGCTAACCAGTTTAATTTCTCGATTCCGACATATATTATCTGCTGAAATTAATTTACCATTTGCTAATTCGAGTAAAAATTTACTATCCAAAGGCGTCAATGGACAACTTAATTTAGCACAAAAATCTCTACTCATATAGCTTCTATCCGCACCCGAATCAAATAAAACGTAAGCAGATTTATTGTCAATAAGAAACGTACCCGTAACAAGCTCCGGGTCTTCCTGTGCCTCTGCCGCATTAATATTGAAAACACTTCCGCGGCCTTGTCCATTCGTGTTCTCCTGGTTCGGGCAATTTCTAATAATGTGGCCCGGTTTTCCACATTTATAACAAACTACATTGGCATAACTTGCTCCGACACTACTTGCTCCGCCATTACTCGTTCCGACACCATTTGTTCCTTTCGTTCTATTAACCCCTGGTCCGTAGACCTCACACTTCACCGCGCTATGACCATTTCTTTTACACTTGTTGCAAAATTTGGTGCAGAACCCCGAGTGATACTTTTCACACCTTTGGCATAGCTGCTTCTGATTGTTGTTGTTGTAGCGGTTATTATTGTTGTTGGGATGATTGTTGTTGTTGTTGTTGTTGTTGTTGTTGTTGGGCCGTTTGTTGTAGTTGCGATTGATGTTGCGATTGTTGGGATAATTATTGCGATTATTGTTGTAATTGCTGTTGTTGTTGTATTGGTGATTCTTATCACCGTTTTCCTCCCACTTTCTTTTGACTTGCTTCACATTGGCCACTTCAGCAGTCTGTTCTTTAATTCTTTCTTCAATCTGGTTCACTAGTTTGTGAGCCATTCTACATGCCTGTTGTATGGAGGCGGGCTCGTGTGAACTTATATCTTCTTGGATGCTTTCCGGTAATCCTTTCACAAACGCGTCGATCTTCTCTTCCTCATCTTCGAATGCTCTTGGACACAATAGACACAATTCTGTGAATCGTCTTTCGTACATTGTAATATCAAATCATTGGGTTCGTAACCCTCTAAGTTCTGTCTTGAGCTTATTGACCTCGGTTCTGGGACGGTACTTCTCGTTCATCAAGTGCTTGAATGCTGACCACGGTAGTGCGTACGCATCGTCTTGTCCCACTTGCTCTAGATAGGCATTCCACCATGTTAACGCAGAACCTGTGAAGGTATGTGTAGCGTACTTTACTTTGTCCTCTTCAGTACACTTACTTATGGAAAACACCGATTCGACCTTCTCGGTCCACCGTTTCAATCCGATCGGTCCTTCGGTTCCATCAAATTCCAAAGGTTTACAGGCAGTGAATTCTTTGTAGGTGCATCCTACACGATTTCCTGTACTGCTAGATCCAAGGTTATTGTTGGTATGTAGCGCAGCCTGTACTGCGGCTATGTTTGAAGCTAGAAAAGTACGGAATTCCTCTTCATTCATATTCACGGTGTGTCGAGTAGTCGGTGCCATTTCCTTCAAAATAGTCAAATGGAACAAGTTAATCATACAGAATATTAAGAGTAGTTAATAGTATTTCGTAGCATAATATGAACTCATTTATAAAAGCTTTTTCTTCATATTAGCGTTTTATAAGTTTAAATTCGGGTAGTACCTACCCGTTAAGTTCATACTTAGTAGCTAATATACAATTCAACTACTACAATTCTATATGAAAAACTGATTATAATAATATTTCGCGTTCAAACTTTTATACAATATTTTACAAACTTACAATACCGCTTATTTTACATAAAGCATGAAATATAGCACACAATAACTTTGATACAAGATAGTTGTGAAGATAATTCTAGCTAGTACACAAGTCGTTCAGCAAAGGCAATAAAGACACGTAATTCATACGTCCAGAAACAAGTCATGCATTCTGGTTTTACTAGGACTACTTCCCATCCTTGGTCTTGTGGAACATAACCGTTATGGCCGTTGATAAGACAGCGTGTTGTAACGTCGTCAAAGGGACGAGGGTTACGTAATGTCCAACAGTCCCGTAACAATCTAAAAACCTCATTTCTTACCCCAATTACCGACTCCGTCACTTGTGGGAACGTTTTGTTTAATAGTTGTAGGCCGATGTTCTTGTTCTCACTTTGGTGAGAAGCGAACATTACTAATCCGTAAGCATAACATGCTTCTTTATGTTGAATGTTAGCCGCTTTTTCTAAATCACGAAGTCCAATATTCGGATATATTGAGTCAAAATAATTTCTTAACCCATTGCGTAAAATAGCATTTGGGTTCCCCGCAATATATGCGTCAAAGTAAACACATCGTAACTTATGGATTTCCAAATGTGATATCCCCCATCTTTCGAACGAAAGCCTTTTATAAACCAAGGCATTCTTGGAACGTTCTTCGAATGTCTTACAAACTGATCTCGCCTTAAATAGTTGTGCCGAAGAATTCTGACCGACTCTAGACAAGATTTCATCAATCATGTCTCCGGGTAGGTCTCTTAAAATATTGGGTTGTCTATCCATTTTGTGTTTTTATACTGTAAAATAGACAAGAGTTAGATTCATAAAAAAAATTACTTATTAATACAAGCAATTTTTACATATATCATAAAGCATAAGCACACTATATTACATATATTACACCACACGAATACAACTATCTTATTCCGACTCGCTTGTTTCTTCTTCTTTGGTTTTGGTTCGTTTTGCTAAGTTTCTAGGGATATATGATGTTCCCCTAATACGAGCCGTCGTTTTCCACATTGGTTTAGAAAAACCTGGTGGTTTAGAGGTTCCCGGGTCATTGTTACAACTTAAGGACTTCGGGGGTTGACGATACATATAAAGTTCATCGGGGTTGGAATTAGATTTCTCTATTTTTATGCCCTTTCCCTTATTATTTTCTTTTGCCTTTTTAAATTCAGTTGGAGTAATTTCTATAACATCATCGGAATTCTCGTCAGAATCCGATTCATCGGAGAATTGGTAATCCTCCTAATATTTTGCTTCCTTAGCGGAAACACCATTGACCATAATTAACCTTGGTCGGTTGGTTGAGGATTTTTTTTTACTTAACCGTTTTATTATTTCCCCCACCGGTTCTATTTCTTCATCCGGTTTCGATTCTTCTTCCGGTTCCGATTCTTCTTCTGGTTCCGACTCTTCTTCCGGTTCCTCTTCGGGAACTTGTGAATCAGTCCACGAATCATTCCAATTTACATTTGGCTCTTCATTATTATTAGGTGAGTCAATGGGACTTGTTCTAGAGGTAGACATCTATCACATAATATCAAACGCGTTAAGAGATTAATATATCACATAATATTCACATGTTAAAAATATATAGTTTCCAACAAAATTTGTTAAGCAATCATTTTTCAAGTAAACACGGTCGAAGTCCAGACTCACTAATGCATCCTAACAAACTCGATAAGACACACTAATGCAAAATTCTGGTTCTCTAAGACCAACGCTCGGATACCAACTGAAATGTCCCGTTCTTATTGATTAAAAACGTTCCATATTAATTGATTTCGTTGCGAGGTTTTGACCTCTATATGAGACGTTTTTCAAAGACTGCATTCATTTTTAAAACAAACCATAACCTTTATTTCATAAATAAAGGTTTAAAAAGCTTTACGTAGATTATCAAATAATGATAATCTAAAATATCCTGTTTACACACGACCATTACATAATGGTTTACAATACAAATATGTTACAACAAAATAAGTTTCTTGAATGCAGTTTTTACACAAAATCATACAAGCATGGACTCCAAATCTCGTCCTTATTTAAGTATGCAACAGCGGAAGCTCTTAATAATCACCTGAGAATAAACATGCTTAAAACGTCAACAAAAAATGTTGGTGAGTTATAGGTTTAACCTATATATATCAAATCATAATAATAGACCACAAGATTTCATATTTCAATACACATCCCATACATAGAGATAAAAATCATTCATATGGTGAACACCTGGTAACCGACATTAACAAGATGCATATATAAGAATATCCCCATCATTCCGGGACACCCTTCGGATATGATATAAATTTCGAAGTACTAAAGCATCCGGTACTTTGGATGGGATTTGTTAGGCCCAATAGATCTATCTTTAGGATTCGCGTCAATTAGGGTGTCTGTTCCCTAATTCTTAGATTACCAGACTTAATAAAAAGGGACATATTCGATTTCGATAATTCAACCATAGAATGTAGTTTCACGTACTTGTGTCTATTTTGTAAATCATTTATAAAACCTGCATGTATTCTCATCCCAAAATATTAGATTTTAAAAGTGGGACTATAACTCACTTTCACAGATTTTTACTTCGACGAGAAGTAAGACTTGGCCACTGTTGATTCACGAACCTATAACAATATATACATATATATTAAAGTATGTTCAAAATATATTTACAACACTTTTAATATATTTTGGTATTTTAAGTTTATTAAGTCAGCTGTCCTCGTTAGTAACCTACAACTAGTTGTCCACAGTTAGATGTACAGAAATAAATCAATAATTATTATCTTGAATCAATCCACGACCCAGTGTATACGTATCTCAGTATTGATCACAACTCAAACTATATATATTTTGGAATCAACCTCAACCCTGTATAGCTAATTCCAACATTCACATATAGAGTGTCTATGGTTGTTCCGAAATATATATAGATGTGTCGACATGATAGGTCGAAACATTGTATACGTGTCTATGGTATCTCAAGATTACATAATATACAATACAAGTTGATTAAGTTATGGTTGGAATAGATTTGTTACCAATTTTCACGTAGCTAAAATGAGAAAAATTATCCAATCTTGTTTTACCCATAACTTCTTCATTTTAAATCCGTTTTGAGTGAGTCAAATTGCTATGGTTTCATATTGAACTCTATTTTATGAATCTAAACAGAAAAAGTATAGGTTTATAGTCGGAAAAATAAGTTACAAGTCGTTTTTGTAAAGGTAGTCATTTCAGTCGAAAGAACGACGTCTAGATGACCATTTTAGAAAACATACTTCCACTTTGAGTTTAACCATAATTTTTGGATATAGTTTCATGTTCATAATAAAAATCATTTTCTCAGAATAAAAACTTTTAAATCAAAGTTTATCATAGTTTTTAATTAACTAACCCAAAACAGCCCGCGGTGTTACTACGACGGCGTAAATCCGGTTTTACGGTGTTTTTCGTGTTTCCAGGTTTTAAATCATTAAGTTAGCATATCATATAGATATAGAACATGTGTTTAGTTAATTTTAAAAGTCAAGTTAGAAGGATTAACTTTTGTTTGCGAACAAGTTTAGAATTAACTAAACTATGTTCTAGTGATTACGAGTTTAAACCTTCGAATAAGATAGTTTTATATATATGAATCGAATGATGTTATGAACATCATTACTACCTCAAGTTTATTAGGTAAACCTACTGGAAGTGACAAGAAATGATCTAGCTTCAAAGGATCTTGGATGGCTTGAAAGTTCTTGAAGTAGGATCATGACACAAAAACAAGTTCAAGTAAGATTTTTACTCGAATTAAGATAGTTTATAGTTATAGAAATTGAATCAAAGTTTGAATATGAATATTACCTTGAATAAGAAAGATAACCTACTGTATATAACAAAGGTTTCTTGATCTTAGATGATTACTTGGAATGGATTAGAAAGCTTGGAAGTAAATTAGTAAACTTGAAGGGATTTTTGAAGTGTTCTTGAAGTGTTCTTCCTATGATGATTATAGCTTGATTCTTGAAGTGATTTTTGATGAAGATGATGATTAACTACTGGAAAAATACGTTCATAATAGTGTGTGTGTGTTGAGAGAGAATTAGAAAGAGAATTGGAAGAGAAATGGAGTGAATGATGAGTGGTAATTGGTGAGTGGTGAGTGGGGTTAAAAGGAGTTCTAGTTAGTTGACTAGCTCATGGTAGAAGTTAAAATTGATTAGTCATACATGACATAATCAAGAGTGGAATCCCATGCTAGTTCCTATTGGTATATACCCATAGTAAGTACGTTTTGAAGCTGTGTATAATACGGGTAAGAATACGACTAGAATTCTTGATGAAAGAAAAGAATGGGAAAGTAACTGTAACCATTTTCGTTAAGTATGAGTGTTTTGATATATGTCTTGAAGTCTTCCAAAAGTATTTTAATACATCTAAATACACTACATGTATATACATTTTAACTGAGTCGTTAAGTCATCGTTAGTCGTTACATGTAAGTGTTGTTTTGAAACCTTTAAGTTAACGATCTCAATTAATGTTGTTAACCCATTGTTTATTATATCTAATGAGATATTAAATTATTATATTATCATGATATTATGATATATTAATATATCTTAATATGATATATATACATTTAAATGTCGTTACAACGATAATCGTTACATATATGTCTCGTTTCGAAATCCTTAAGTTAGTAGTCTTGTTTATATGTATATAACTCATTGTTAATATACTTATAGAGATACTTACTTATCATAATCTCATGTTAACCATATGTATATCCATATATATATCGTCATGTCGTTTTTACAAGTTTTAAAGTTCGTGAATCGCCGGTCAACTTGGGTGGTCAATTGTCTATATGAAACATATTTCAATTAATCAAGTCTTAACAAGTTTGATTGCTTAACATGTTGGAAACACTTAATCATGTAAATATCAATCTCAATTAATATATATAAATATGAAAAAGTTCGGGTCACTACAAATGTCAGGATTAAAATATGGTGTGCATTGTGATCACTCCTCAAAAATGGAGAATATTTCAAAAGAAGAAGTTTCTCCATTTCAAATCAACAACTAAGCCAATTCTGAGGGGGAGAGTGCAAGACATCATAGAGACCCCGAGTCCCCCAAAAGTACAAGATTCCAAAGATGATCAAAAATAAGCGATCATCAACAACAAATCATATCAAAGGTGGAGATTGTTAGGATCAATAATTGATAAGATTTGTTGTATTACACTTTAGCTTTGATTTAGACTTTATCCCTTATAATCCTATAGTGTAAGGTGATGGCTATGTACTATAAATAGCCACCACCCTCCCCATTCACACCTTAAGCCTTCACAATTTACCTCACCCTCACACCTTCACTTTCACACACTTTACAAACACTCTCAACCTTCACCAATTGTAATCAAACTTCAACCTTAATGTAATTGTGACACTTTGTTATCATTTATCAGATTCATATTACCTTCATATTCATACAAACAGCATCATACATATTCATACAACATATACATATATATACTGATATATACAAGCTATCATACAACCTGATCATAATTCAAGCATACGAAATCATGAATTAATCAAGGAATCGCACCTTACACTCCTCCACAAAAAACCACGGATTCTTTCGCTAAATCGATGAACGGATTCTTTGTTAATCTAGGAGATACTCTTCACAAGTAACATGATGAATTTTTTTGTTATTCCATTTAGTATTTTCTACAACAAGCGACGATTAGCTTTCATCTAGACATTACAATTTTTTAATGTTTTTTGTTTTTTACCGAATCTTGCATTAAAAATCCTAATTTACAACAAAAACAAATCAACGCGAATGGTTTATTCAGAAGATGTGACTTGAATTCTGTTTTCATTCTATTTCAATTTCTTTTGTAGACGATCCATCACCATCGTAATCAGGGTATGTATAATTTGTGTATGTAACGACCCGGCTTTTTCGACTTACTTTTGTGCTTTGTGCTTTCACGAAACTGTGTATATGTGCGTACTGAGCTAGTTTGTGCTCTGGGATCTTATTTAATGATTAATTACTTTCATTAATATCTTACAATGTGCTATTAAGTGTGTAATCACTTAACTTGATCCCGAATGCTTTTACGACCGTTGGTGTCACTTGACGTTTGAAACGAGTTATGTACTTCGTACACGTTTAACTTTGGTCATAATCAGAATATTATGACAACGTAATACTAATTGTTGTTTTATAATAACAATTACTTGGGTTTTTTGTGAAGACCCGAAATTTTCTGACCAAATTTAAACTTTAATCTTTATATTATTCAGACACGATAAGCAAAGTTTGTTAAGTTAAATCTCAAGAATTTTAAACTGTGTTCATACATTCATTATAACCTCGACCAAATTCCGACGATTCACGAACCGTTATATATAAATACATATGTATATGTATATATATATATTATAACTTGAGAATATTAATAAAGTATTAAACGTATAATACTTTACACAAACATATTTGTTTCAATATGATTTTCGACGAAAAAAAAATATATTAAATGATTGAATTATCAGAAACATTGAATTATGATTACAAGTCTCTTTTGAGAGGTCCACTATGATTTGAGAAAATCTATTCCTCTTAACGATATTCAGAATAATTTGTAAAGCTATTTATAAATAAAAACAAAAAGTGTCATTTACGAAAGTTAGACAAAAGTTAGTGGAGAATTGGTTTCCATAATATTCTATTAATCTATTTTCAAACATACAAAGACGTTTTCAGTTTAAAAAGAACTTTATTATTAAAACGTATATAACTTTTATAAATATCTAGAACCACTTTTGACAACTCATTACTTAACCAGTATAATAAATATAACGATATTTATATTTTATTTCATTAAATATATATAACGATTTAAATTAATATTATATATATTTATACGCGTATTATACATACATAGTTTTTTATACTTTTACTATACTTTAACTTTACCTTTACTTTACTTTTACTTTACTTTAACTTTAATAATTCAAACTTTAATAATTCACTTTAATAATTCATACTTTAATAATTCACTTTAATAATTCATACTTTAATAATTCACTTTAATAATTCATACTTTAATAATTCACTTTAATAATTCATACTTTAATAATTCACTTTAATAATTCATACTTTAATAATTCACTTTAATAATTCATACTTTAATAATTCACTTTAATAATTCATACTTTAATAATTCACTTTTATAATTTAAAAATCTAATATAAATAGAATTCAATAGGTTTCATTATTTCATAGAAACTTGAAAATATATTTCTCTAAACTCTCTCAATTGATATATATATATATATATATATATATATATATATATATATATATATATATATATATATATATATATATATATATATATATATATATATATACTTGCTCTGTATTATTTCAAGATATTATTAGTATACATAAAATATTACGACGGAGTGCTGTCCGAGTGATTTCAAAATAGTTTTTTTAAATGAGTCGAAGCTAAGGAAATTATGGGTTATAGCTATGGAGGTGATGGGTATGGTTCATGGGTATGCTCGTGAGGTCAATCTAGTGTTTATCATCTCCGTTGCGTCTACGTACTTTCCTACAATATTGAATCTCAATATTGATACGTTCGTGAATCCGAGGCCAGCCTTGCACTTATTAAATGACGTTATATGTATTTTTACTACGAAATACAGTATTGTGAGTTTCATTTGCTCCCTTTTATATATATTTTTGGGACTGAGAATACATGCGCTGTTTTTATAAATGTTTTACGAAATAGGCACAAGTACTAAAACTAATTCTACGTGGGTTTAAACCAGAAATATACCCTTAGCTTGGTAACATTAAACTACTTGTCTATGTATGCGAATCCTAAAGATAGATCTATTAGGCCTGACAAACCCCATCCTGACTATGGGATGCTTTAGTACTTCGAGGTTATTTTAAACACACCTGATCTGGTGTACTTCAGAGGGTAAAACATGAACGTTAAGGCTTGTTACCGGGTGCCTACAACTTATAGAATACTTTTATACACTTGCGAGTGTACATATATTTATAAACGGAAATCTTGTGGTCTATTAATATATTGAAATAATTGTTATGATAAACCTGTGAACTCACCAACCTTTTGGTTGACACTTTAAAGCATGTTTATTCTCAGGTATTAAAGAAATCTTCCGCTGTGCATTAGCTCATTTTAAGGATATTACTTGGAGTCATTCATGGCATATTTTGAAAGACGTTGCATTCGAGTCATTGAGTTCATCAAGATTATTATTAAGCCAATTATAGTTGGATGTATTATGAAATGGTGTGCATGCCGTCAACTTTCGTTGTAAAGAAAGTTTGTCTTTTAAAAATGAATGCAATGTTTGTAAAATGTATCATATAGAGGTCAAATACCTCGCGATGTAATCAACTATTGCGAATCATTTATAATGTATATGAACGGGTCCTTTCAGTTGGTATCAGAGCAGTGGTCTTAGCGAACTAGGTCTGCATTAGTGTGTCTAACTGATAGCCGTTAAGATGCATTAGTGAGTCTGGACTTCGACCGTGTCTGCATTTCAAAAGTTTTGCTCATCATTCTTGTCAGAAATTACATGCTTATCATTCTTAGTCTAGACACATCTTATTGCATTGATTGCATGAATAGTGTATAGACAAAATTCATATCTTAGCGTATCTGCTAATTCATATCTTAGCGTATCTGTTACTGTAAATTTGCCAGACATATTCCGTAAATTCCTCCGTAATCTACGAAACCTTTTGCTCTATATAATTAGAATACCACCCGATAGCCGGAAAATCATTTCATATCGAAAAATTCTTTATTCAATCGTACGAAATGGAATTCGTCATTAGTTCAAGTCCCTCGGATTCCGAAATGGAATCCCACTCAAGTTCCGAAAGCAGTATGACCGGAATGGATCAACCAATTAGTCATCATCTATTCTGGATGTGTAGCGACCCCGACAAATCGTCAAGTGACGGCGTCGGCTACGTGGGTCCCATTACCTGATTATAAGTCTTTAAGATAACGTTTGACCAAAATATGTCGCCTTCATTTCAAAATAAAGATTGTTTCAAAGTTTACAAGAATTGTTCAACCAAAAGTTAAGTTACAACGTTATAAGTACGATTGAAATCTAGGCGACACGGTTTAAAGTAAAGTCAAAAGACGCTCCATGAAAAGCATGTATACTCGACATCCAAAGCAAGTATCAAATAATGAGCGGAAGCATGTATCACATATCGTGCAAGACCTGAGAAAAACATAGAAATCTGTCAACGAAAAACGTTGGTGAAATCATAGGTTTAGTAAGTAAATTGTATTGAACCACAAGGTTCTTTAAGAATTGCTCAACCAGAATCATTCACATTCCAAAATAGTATTTGTATCACGAGCACCCAATTATCAAGGCTTAACCGAATCTTCCCTCTGAATTTTGAATTTAGTGTTAGAACTTACACTATACATTGTTGAAATTATATTTCATTCACTAACGGTAGCGAACCGTCTGAATGAGGGTTTGTTAAACCCGTATGGCCACACAACATAATTACACGCTTACACTTACACCCTGCAAGTGGAACTAATGATAATTGGATTGAGGACTTTTGTTCAAACTCGTATGCATCTTTGTATTCGTATTTGTTCACAATGTAAAAGCATGAAAAGTAAATAAGTATGAAATGTATGTGTTTCTCAGCCCACGATGTAAAGAATAAAAGTGATTGAAAAAGTGGGACTATGATCTCACCTTGAGTGCAAGAGTTAATAAAGTACTTCGACAAGTAAACGCGTGCAAAGACAAAGCTAGTCTTGACCTAAACATATAGGTTATATCAATAACGGTAAACACAAAACGGTCAAAGATGTTCAATTAGTCCTATGGCTCAATACGACTCGATTAATATAACATGTGAAGCAAATTGTCAAGTTTCATGCAAGATACAAGTATAAAAGCATGTTAGGAAGATTGCATAATTAATTGGTTAAGTTTGACAAAAAGTCAAACTTGGTCGGGTCAAAGTCAACGAAAAAGTCAACATGTTCGGGTCGGGTCCCAGACTATTTTTCTATGCTAATTATTCATATACAAGTATATTAGAACAAGTTTCATGTGAATCGGAGGTCGGTAGCTAGTCAAACATTTCACGTGAAATGGGACAAAGTGGTCAGAATCTGACCAGGCCAATCCGCGCGCCGCGCGGGGATGGGGCGCGCCGCGCCACCATCTGGGCAGAGAATTCTGGTCAGTTTTTCAAAGTATGCACGAACCAAAACCTTTTCCAACCCAACTCTTGACCCGCAAACACTTATAATGCCTATCATATATCGTTGGAAAGGTATTTTGACGAGGAATACAACTAAGCACTTATGGTCCAACAATAACATCATTTACAATAGCCGAAATCTCGTCAATTGATCAAGAAAGGTTTATTTTCAAAGTTTCAAGTTCGTAAAACGTATTTTATGATTCGGGAATCCAATTTACACATACGATATGCCATTTCGAAGGTAATTAAGAATACATTGCATCTAAACACTTACTAACAACATTAACAAGCATTCAACGCATCAAAAGTTCATTTCAAAGTCTAACAAACCCTAACCAAAATTCACAAAAATCAATAATCGGGTTTTTGAAGTTTTCTTAATCAACCTACGCATCAAAACGAAGCTAGTGATACTAGTAACACAATTAAAACATGAACTTTAACAATCAAACAACATTTAATCTTCCAAAATGCAAGATTAAGCAACCCATTTCAAATGTTCAAACTAGTTACTCAAAACAACAAATCGAGCAAGTAAATCATATATTCATGCTAGACACGAGCCATAGACACTAACTAACACCATTTCAAATCAAAAACACGAATTTAGAGAAATCTAGAGTTTTAGAAATGTTACCCAAACGAGATAAAGTTGGTATCAAATTGTAGAGGATGAAGAGAGGATTCCAAATATGTAATTTGTTTTGTTGTAAGCCTCCTAGATCGAATTTAGATGATGAATGATTGAATTGGGTGTTTGTGTGTGTGTTCTTGCTAGAGAGAAAGAGAGAGAGATGGAGGTGATTGAATGGTGGTGATTGGGGTGGACTAGTTGACCTAGTCAACTAGTTTGCCCCGTGTCAATTTTAGTCCCTCGAGTTTAGAATCGGGTGCGGAAAATACCTAAACGGAATATTTTAAAACGCGTATTAAAATCCGATAACGAGAATATTTAGAATGTTAGCTAACGGAGGTTACGAATCTAGATACGAGGAATATTATCTAAAAAGAAAAAGACGGCGTTAAAAATAATTTAACGGAAAAATGCGGGATGTTACATTATCCACACCTCAAAAGAAATTTCGTCCCGAAATTTAGTTGGAAGTAGTAGTCGATATCTCTTACTCGAGACTTAGAGTAGTAACTCTACGAATGAGTGAAGGTACTTTCTTGGACATTCCACGAATCCGGATAGTCGGGGTGTTACGTTGTATTGAGGTTCGATTTCACGATCCATGATTTCAACCAGTTTTCCCATGAAGAGGAGTTTGTCATCAATAGTTGGTGCATCTAAAAGGATTGCACATTCCTGTTCCGCATGACACGTTTCTAAGTTTGTTACACGAAATGTAGGATAAATGGAAACTTAATTGAGTCAGAAGTTCTAAACGGTAGGAAGCGGTTCTAATACGCCCCAAGGTTTCAAAAGGTTCAATATTGCGGTTATAACCTTCCTCGATTTCCCAAAATGGATTACACCTTTCCAAGGTGCGGGTTCTCAATATTACGCGATTACACACTGGGATTTGTGAGGTTTTCATCTAAGTTTGGTATAACTCTTCTGGCGACCATGGGTTGTCTCTAGCCCGCCTCGGACTCGAACGATCTCAATTGTTGTTTCTTGATGGAGTTCAGATTTGGCGATTTGCTTGCCGCATGCTTTGGTTAAATGAACAGGGGTATGACATTTGCGGTCATATAGGGTTTCGGAAGTGCTGCGTTAATATACGAGTGATAGCTGTCATAGTAAGGGGAACTACTAAAGGTGACAATACCAGTCTGTAACATGTCTTTCCAAGATTGAATCGTACGTTTGCTCGGTTCGTCGGTTGTGGGAGATACGCGGTACATATGTCTAAGCGGGTTCCCAAGGTCTCTTGCAACGCTAGAGGTGAAACGAGTATTTCAATACAGGATAAATGACGAAGATACACCGTGTTGGAATAGAATTTCTTAAGATATGTTTGAACAAGTCAGTTAGGGTTCGAAAAATGTTCGTTAGGACTATTCACCCTCGTGGCGAATACTAATGTAATATGAGGAGTTTCTCTATCCATGGAGAAATGTTACAAGGAGTTTCCTTAACGGAAATGCGAGCGATGAGGATAGGAGTGAAATGAGGACTTTGAATAGGATGAGCTTACATCTCGAGGTTGCCATAACGTGCCTCTAGTTGTAAAAAAAAAATGAAGCCTGAAAGAGAAACGAGATAGTACACGTAATTGTATAGTTCGGGGTTGAATAATGGTTGGACGATTATCAGCAACGCAAGGGCGTTAAGTCAAAGAAGAGTGAAGTATCGTTGGATTGTGTGCTATCTTAAATTCCAGTAATATCAGACGGTGACGGTGAAATAACAGAGGTATGTAGTGTGGTACGTGATGACGAGAAGATTGATCGGATCCACAATTTAGTATTCGAATTCTTCGTGTAAAATAACGAATTTTAGTTATGTTGATTTTTGAGTTGAGAGGGTATGCCTTTCGGCGTCCAAGTAGAAATATTTCCATATTTGAGTCCCACCTGGTGCTATACGAATTAAGCTAGTAAGGTTGGTGTGAATAATCACGTTCAAGATTCGGGCACGTAGAGGTTTAGATTTCTACCTTAATGAGTTATCGAGGGTAAAGAACGAGCATCACGAGAAAAAGTCGAAAATGAATCTGCGGTAAGTCTGAGTCATGAGAGTTTCCTGATTACATGTGGCTTGATTTGGAGATTGATTGTAATGCCTCGACCATTAACATCATGGTCTAGAAAATTGGACTTCGTTCAACAGAAATTCTCACTCGGAGAATTTGGTATAAAGTTGCTCTTTTCTCAAAAGTTCGAGCGTAAGATGGTGATGTTGTTCGTTTTCCTTCTTTACTTAAATAAGTTAAGACGTCATCTATAAATACGATAACAGATTTGTCTAGATAAGTTTGCATACGTGGTTTAGGAGGTTTATGGATACGGACGAGCCTTGGATAAATCGAATGGTACTAAGAGAGATTTACAACTAACGTTGCGAGTTCAGAAAAGACTCAGGAGACATCGTCTCCCTTAACCCCCAATTGATGATAACCGGAACGGAGGTCGATTTGGAAACTACGGGATTCGTGCAAATAATCATGAGGTAATGGATACGAGGGAGAGGGTATCGGTTTCCAACCGAAAATTACTCAGTTCACAACAATCTATACAAGATGATGGGGAAACATTTTTTTTTTTTTTTTTTTTTTTTTAACGAATAGGTTTCGAGCTCCCTAGTTCTATAGGTGTCAAGTCAAAAGTCTTAACGTATATCCTCCAATAAAATTTATAGGCACACAATATTTTCCGTTGGTCACTTAAATCGTCTAAGTAATATCTAGGGGAAAAAAAGTGGAATGTAAAGAGCACGAGTCAAAGACTTGGTTAATAAACATCTAGCGATAATCGAATCGAATAAGTATGAAATATACTGTTTGTTGTGAAGAAACGTACCCGTGACTAGTCCATCGTCGTCTCGGGCATCCTAGGTGTCGATGTTGAAAGTTCAACGGCGTGCGTTGGGGTTGATTTTCTTGTTTGGGCACGCACTCCTAAAATGACCCGGTTGGCCACATTCAAAACAAACACCCGTCTTGGGTGCATTGTGCTCCTTTTGGGCGACGGGAGCGGTATTCCTACAATCGTGGGCTACATGGCCACTTCTTTGACACTTCAAGCAAAATGGTTTGCCACATTCACCTAAATGATGTTTGTAGCACTCGTTACAATACGGTAGGTGTCCGGTATAACCTTTCTTGCCGTTGGGGATGAAGGGCTTCTTGGCGGGGTTGTTGTAATTGCTTGATTGGGGGGCTTCCCATTTTCTTTTGTTGTCACCCGACTTATCCTCGGCTTTACGTGCCGGCACTTCAATCTCGTCCACTGTTTCAATCAATTGGCGGGCCATATTCAAAGCCTCTTGGTGGTTAGCGGGTTTGGATGACATTACTCCTTGTTTGATGCTCTTGGGGAGACCATCCATGTAAAGTTCAACCCTTAAAGATTCGGGGTTCACAAGATTTGGGCACATCAAAGCAAGTTCGGAGAATCGTTGATTATAGGCCTTAAGGTCGTTCCCGACCGCTTTCAGAGCTCTTAGTTCTTGTTCGAGCCTTCGGGTTTCTTCGCGAGGAAAATATTCGGTGATCATCTTTCCTCTTAAGTCGGCCCAAGAGAGAGCGTGGGCTTCGTGGATACCCACCGATTGTACATACGAATTCCACCATGTGAGAGCGATACCGGCGAAGGTGTGAGTGGAATATCTAACCTTGTCTTGGTCTCGACAACCGCTTATGCTAAAGACGGCTTCCGTTTGCTCAAACCATCGGGTGAGCACAACCGGTCCCCCGGTTCCATCGAAAGTGTGAGGTTTGCACCCTATGAAATTCTTATAGGAGCATCCTTCGTTGGAATTTCTGGCTCCGTTGTTGTTGTTATGATGATTGTTGTTATTGTTGTTGTTGGAGGAGTGACCGGCCATGGCCGCATCCACGGCAGTGGCTATCATACGTTGGAGGGCTTGTTCGGGAGTTTCGGGAGGAGCGCGTCGACGAGCCATTGTTCCTTCATGACACAAGAATATCGTTGGTTAGTATTTTCAACAATACTAACCGGAGTATGGATTAAGGATAGAGAGAAAATTTTCCTTGACTCGCCCTAAATTCTTTATGTCATAATGTCGGAACGTCCATGTGAATCACCGTAATATAATCCCGGAAATTATATTACCCTGATTCTCATGTGCATTTAACATTACTTCATAAAGTCAAGGTGGCGCATCAACAAAATTTATCAACGTAAGATCAAGATCGAATACGAGTTAGATATGATAGAAGAGTTCGAGTATAAATGCACAAATAGTCAAGTAATTCCTACTTCAGTCTATATGCCGGTTGTAGTCTAGATTCACCTATGTACCTTATGACTCGGGGTGGACACAAATGAACTCTAAATCCCTACAACCAAGGCTCTGATACCACTTGTAGCGACCCCGACAAATCGTCAAGTGACGGCGTCGGCTACGTGGGTCCCATTTGTAGTGACCCGAAGTTTTCCATGTTTATATATATTAATTGAGATTGATGTTTACATGATTAAATGTTTCCAACATGTTAAGCAATCAAACTTGTTAAGACTTGATTAATTGAAATAGGTTTCATATAGACAATTGACCACCCAAGTTGACCGGTGATTCACGAACGTTAAAACTTGTAAAAAAACTATATGATGACATATATATGGTTATATATATAGTTAACATGATATTATGATAAGTAAACATATCATTAATTATATTAACAATGAACTACATATGTAAAAACAAGACTACTAACTTAATGATTTTGAAACGAGACATATATGTAACGTTTATCGTTGTAACGACATTTAATGTATATATATCATATTAAGAGATATTCGTACATCATAATATCATGATAATATAATAATTTAAAATCTCTTTTGATATTATAAACATTGGGTTAACAACATTTAACAAGATCGTTAACCTAAAGGTTTCAAAACAACACTTACATGTAACGACTAACGATGACTTAACGACTCAGTTAAAATGTATATACATGTAGTGTTTTAATATGTATTTATACACTTTTGAAAGACTTCAATACACTTATCAAAATACTTCTACTTAACAAAAATGCTTACAATTACATTCTCGTTCAGTTTCATCAACAATTCTACTCGTATGCACCCGTATTCGTACTCGTACAATACACAGCTTTTAGATGTATGTACTATTGGTATATACACTCCAATGATCAGCTCTTAGCAGCCCATGTGAGTCACCTAACACATGTGGGAACCATCATTTGGCAACTAGCATGAAATATCTCATAAGATTACAAAAATATGAGTAATCATTCATGACTTATTTACATGAAAACAAAATTACATATCCTTTATATCTAATCCATACACCAACGACCAAAAACACCTACAAACACTTTCATTCTTCAATTTTCTTCATCTAATTGAACTCTCTCAAGTTCTATCTTCAAGTTCTAAGTGTTCTTCATAAATTCCAAAAGTTCTAGTTTCATAAAATCAAGAATACTTTCAAGTTTGCTAGCTCACTTCCAATCTTGTAAGGTGATCATCCAACCTCAAGAAATCTTTGTTTCTTACAGTAGGTTATCATTCTAATACAAGGTAATAATCATATTCAAACTTTGGTTCAATTTCTATAACTATAACAATCTTATTTCAAGTGATGATCTTACTTGAACTTGTTTTCGTGTCATGATTTTGCTTCAAGAACTTTGAGCCATCCAAGGATCCATTGAAGCTAGATCCATTTTTCTCTTTTCCAGTAGGTTCATCCAAGGAACTTAAGGTAGTAATGATGTTCATAACATCATTCGATTCATACATATAAAGCTATCTTATTCGAAGGTTTAAACTTGTAATCACTAGAACATAGTTTAGTTAATTCTAAACTTGTTCGCAAACAAAAGTTAATCCTTCTAACTTGACTTTTAAAATCAACTAAACACATGTTCTATATCTATATGATATGCTAACTTAATGATTTAAAACCTGGAAACACGAAAAACACCGTAAAACCGGATTTACGCCGTCGTAGTAACACCGCGGGCTGTTTTGGGTTAGTTAATTAAAAACTATGATAAACTTTGATTTAAAAGTTGTTATTCTGAGAAAATGATTTTTATTATGAACATGAAACTATATCCAAAAATTATGGTTAAACTCAAAGTGGAAGTATGTTTTCTAAAATGGTCATCTAGACGTCGTTCTTTCGACTGAAATGACTACCTTTACAAAAACGACTTGTAACTTATTTTTCCGACTAGAAACCTATACTTTTTTTGTTTAGATTCATAAAATAGAGTTCAATATGAAACCATAGCAATTTGATTCACTCAAAACGGATTTAAAATGAAGAAGTTATGGGTAAAACAAGATTGGATAATTTTTCTCATTTTAGCTACGTGAAAATTGGTAACAAATCTATTCCAACCATAACTTAATCAACTTGTATTATATATTATGTAATCTTGAGATACCATAGACACGTATACAATGTTTCGACCTATCATGTCGACACATCTATATATATTTCGGAACAACCATAGACACTCTATATGTGAATGTTGGAGTTAGCTATACAGGGTTGAGGTTGATTCCAAAATATATATAGTTTGAGTTGTGATCAATACTGAGATACGTATACACTGGTTCGTGGATTGATTCAAGATAATATTTATCGATTTATTTCTGTACATCTAACTGTGGACAACTAGTTGTAGGTTACTAACGAGGACAGCTGACTTAATAAACTTAAAACATCAAAATATATTAAAAGTGTTGTAAATATATTTTGAACATACTTTGATATATATGTATATATTGTTATAGGTTCGTGAATCAACCAGTGGCCAAGTCTTACTTCCCGACGAAGTAAAAATCTGTGAAAGTGAGTTTCATTTGCCCTTTTTTCTTTTTACGTTTTTGGGCTGAGAATACATGCAAATGCTTTATTAACTGTTTTACAATATTTCGATGCGTGAGTTTCATTAATCCCTTTTTAAATGCTTTTGCAATATATATTTTTGGGACTGAGAATACATGCGCTATTTTTATAATTGTTTTACGAAATAGACACAAGTAATTGAAACTACATTATATGGTTGAATGATCGAAATCGAATATGCCCTTTTTATTTAGTCTGGTAATCTAAGAATTAGGGAACAGACACCCTAATTGACGCGAACTCTAAAGATAGATCTATTGGGCCTAACAAACCCCATCCAAAGTACCGGATGCTTTAGTACTTCGAAATTTATATCATATCCGAAGGGTGTCCCGGAATGATGGGGATATTCTTATATATGCATCTTGTTATTGTCGGTTACCAGGTGTTCACCATATGAATGATTTTTATCTCTATGTATGGGATGTGTATTGAAATATGAAATCTTGTGGTCTATTGTTACGATTTGATATATATAGGTTAAACCTATAACTCACCAACATTTTTGTTGACGTTTTAAGCATGTTTATTCTCAGGTGATTATTAAGAGCTTCCGCTGTCGCATACTTAAATAAGGACAAGATTTGGAGTCCATGCTTGTATGATATTGTGTAAAAACTGCATTCAAGAAACTTATTTTGTTGTAACATATTTGTATTGTAAACCATTATGTAATGGTCGTGTGTAAACAGGATATTTTAGATTATCATTATTTGATAATCTACGTAAAGCTTTTTAAACCTTTATTGATGAAATAAAGGTTATGGTTTGTTTAAAAATGAATGCAGTCTTTGAAAAACGTCTCATATAGAGGTCAAAACCTCGCAACGAAATCAATTAATATGGAACGTTTTTAATCAATAAGAACGGGACATTTCAGTTGGTATCCGAGCGTTGGTCTTAGAGAACCAGAAAATTTGCATTAGTGTGTCTTATCGAGTTTGTTAGGATGCATTAGTGAGTCTGGACTTCGACCGTGTTTTCTTTAAAAATGATTGCTTAACATTTTTGTTGGAAACTATATATTTTTAACATATGAATATTATGTGATATATTAATCTCTTAACGTGTTTGATATTATGTGATAGATGTCTACCTCTAGAACAAGTCCCATTGACTCACCTAATAATAATGAAGAGTCAAATGTAAATTGGAATGATTTGTGGACTGATTCACAAGTTCCCGAAGAGGAACCGGAAGAAGAGTCGGAACCGGAAGAAGAATCGGAACCGGAAGAAGAATCGGAACCGGATGAAGAAATAGAACCGGTGGGGGAAATAATAAAACGGTTAAGTAAAAGAAAATCCTCAACCAACCGACCAAAGTTAATTATGGTCAATGGTGTTTCCGCCAAGGAAGCAAAATATTGGGAGGATTACCAATTCTCCGATGAATCGGATTCCGACGAGAATTCCGATGATGTTATAGAAATTACCCCAACTGAATTTAAAAAGGCAAAAGAAACTAATAAGGGAAAGGGCATAAAAATAGAGAAATCTAATTCCAACCCCGATGAACTTTATATGTATCGTCAACCCCCGAAGTCCTTAAGTTGTAACAATGACCCGGGAACCTCTAAACCACCAGGTTTTTCTAAACCAATGTGGACAACGACGGCTCGTATTAGGGGAACATCATATATCCCTAGAAACTTGGCAAAACGAACCAAAACCGAAGAAGAAGAAACGAGCGAGTCGGAATAAGATAGTTGTATTCGTGTGGTGTAATATATGTAATATAGTGTTCTTATGCTTTATGATATATGTAAAAATTGCTTGTATTAATAAGTATTTTTTTTTATGAATCTAACTCTTGTCTATTTTACAGTTTAAAAACACAAAATGGATAGACAACCCAATATTTTAAGAGACCTACCCGGAGACATGATTGATGAAATCTTGTCTAGAGTCGGCCAGAATTCTTCAGCACAACTATTTAAGGCGAGATCAGTTTGTAAGACATTCGAAGAACGTTCCAAGAATGTCTTGGTTTATAAGAGACTTTCGTTTGAAAGATGGGGGATATCACATTGGGAAACCCATAAGTTACGATGTGTTTACTTTGACGCATATATTGCGGGGAACCCAAATGCTATTTTACGCAACGGGTTAAGAAATTATTTTGACTCAATATATCCGAATATTGGACTTCGTGATTTAGAAAAAGCGGCTAACATGCAACATAAAGAAGCATGTTATGCTTACGGATTAGTAATGTTCGCTTCTCACCAAAGTGAGAACAAGAACATCGGGCTACAACTATTAAACAAAACGTTTCCACAAGTGACGGAGTCGGTAATTGGGGTAAGAAATGAGGTTTTTAGATTATTACGGGACTGTTGGACATTACGTAACCCTCGTCCCTTTGATGACGTTACAACACGCTGTCTTATCAACGGCCATAACGGTTATGTTGCACAAGACCAAGGATGGGAAGTAGTCCTAGTAAAACCAGAATGCATGACTTGTTTCTGGACGTATGAATTACGTGTCTTTATTGCCTTTGCTGAACGACTTGTGTACTAGCTAGAATTGTCTTCACAACTATCTTGTATCAAAGTTATTGTGTGCTATATTTCATGCTTTATGTAAAATAAGCGGTATTGTAAGTTTGTAAAATATTGTATAAAATTTTGAACGCGAAATATTATTATAATCAGTTTTTCATATAGAATTGTAGTAGTTGAATTGTATATTAGCTACTAAGTATGAACTTAACGGGTAGGTACTACCCGAATTTAAACTTATAAAACGCTAATATGAAGAAAAAGCTTTTATAAATGAGTTCATATTATGCTACGAAATACTATTAACTACTCTTAATATTCTGTATGATTAACTTGTTCCATTTAACTATTTTGAAGGAAATGGCACCGACTACTCGACACACCGTGAATATGAATGAAGAGGAATTCCGTACTTTTCTAGCTTCAAACATAGCCGCAGTACAGGCTGCGCTACATACCAACAATAACCTTGGATCTAGCAGTACAGGAAATCGTGTAGGATGCACCTACAAAGAATTCACTGCCTGCAAACCTTTGGAATTTGATGGAACCGAAGGACCGATCGGATTGAAACGGTGGACCGAGAAGGTTGAATCGGTGTTTGCCATAAGTAAGTGTACTGAAGAGGACAAAGTGAAGTACGCTACGCATACCTTCACAGGTTCTGCGTTAACATGGTGGAATACCTATCTAGAGCAAGTGGGACAAGATGATGCGTACGCACTACCGTGGTCAGCATTCAAGCACTTGATGAACGAGAAGTACCGTCCCAGAACCGAGGTCAATAAGCTCAAGACAGAACTTAGAGGGTTACGAACCCAAGGATTTGATATTACCACGTACGAAAGACGATTCACAGAATTGTGCCTATTGTGTCCGGGAGCATTCGAAGATGAGGAAGAGAAGATCGACGCGTTTGTGAAAGGATTACCGGAAAGAATCCAAGAAGATATAAGTTCACACGAGCCCGCCTCCATACAACAGGCATGTAGAATGGCTCACAAACTAGTGAACCAGATTGAAGAAAGAATTAAAGAACAGACTGCTGAAGAGGCCAATGTGAAGCAAGTCAAAAGAAAGTGGGAGGAAAACGGTGATAAGAATCACCAATACAACAACAACAGCAATTACAACAATAATCGCAACAATTATCCCAACAATCGCAACATCAATCGCAACTACAACAAACGGCCCAACAACAACAACAACAACAACAGCAACTACAACAATCATCCCAACAACAATAATAACCGCAACAACAACAACAATCAGAAGCAACTATGCCAAAGGTGTGAAAAGAATCACTCGGGGTTCTGCACCAAATTTTGCAACAAGTGTAAAAGAAATGGTCATAGCGCGGCGAAGTGTGAGGTCTACGGACCAGGGGTTAATAGAACGAAAGGAACAAATGGTGTCGGAACGAGTAATGGCGGAGCAAGTAGTGTCGGAGCAAGTTATGCCAATGTAGTTTGTTATAAATGTGGAAAACCAGGCCACATTATTAGAAATTGCCCGAACCAGGAGAACACGAATGGACAAGGCCGTGGAAGAGTTTTCAATATTAATGCGGTAGAGGCACAGGAAGACCCGGAGCTTGTTACGGGTACGTTTCTTATTGACAATAAATCTGCTTACGTTTTATTTGATTCGGGTGCGGATAGAAGCTATATGAGTAGAGATTTTTGTGCTAAATTAAGTTGTCCATTGACGCCTTTGGATAGTAAATTTTTACTCGAATTAGCAAATGGTAAATTAATTTCAGCAGATAATATATGTCGGAATCGAGAAATTAAACTGGTTAGCGAAACATTTAAGATTGATTTGATACCAGTAGAGTTAGGGAGTTTTGATGTGATAATCGGTATGGACTGGTTGAAAGAAGTGAAAGCGGAGATCGTTTGTTACAAAAATGCAATTCGCATTATACGAGAAAAAGGAAAACCCTTAATGGTGTACGGAGAAAAGGGCAACACGAAGCTACATCTTATTAGTAATTTGAAGGCACAAAAACTAATAAGAAAAGGTTGCTATGCTGTTCTAGCACACGTCGAGAAAGTACAAACTGAAGAAAAGAGCATCAATGATGTTCTCATTGCAAAAGAATTTCCCGATGTATTTCCGAAAGAATTACCGGGATTACCCCCACATCGATCCGTTGAATTTCAAATAGATCTTGTACCAGGAGCTGCACCAATAGCTCGTGCTCCTTACAGACTCGCACCCAGTGAGATGAAAGAACTGCAAAGCCAATTACAAGAACTTTTAGAGCGTGGTTTCATTCGACCAAGCACATCACCGTGGGGAGCTCCTGTTTTGTTTGTCAAGAAGAAAGATGGTACATTCAGGTTGTGTATCGACTACCGAGAGTTGAACAAACTTACCATCAAGAACCGCTACCCACTACCGAGAATCGATGACTTATTTGATCAACTACAAGGCTCGTCTGTTTATTCAAAGATTGACTTACGTTCCGGGTATCATCAAATGCGGGTGAAAGAAGATGATATTCCAAAGACTGCTTTCAGAACACGTTACGGTCATTACGAGTTTATGGTCATGCCGTTTGGTTTAACTAATGCACCAGCTGTGTTCATGGACCTTATGAACCGAGTGTGTGGACCATACCTTGACAAGTTTGTCATTGTTTTCATTGATGACATACTTATTTACTCAAAGAATGACCAAGAACACGGTGAACATTTGAGAAAGGTGTTAGAAGTATTGAGGAAGGAAGAATTGTACGCTAAGTTTTCAAAGTGTGCATTTTGGTTGGAAGAAGTTCAATTCCTCGGTCACATAGTGAACAAAGAAGGTATTAAGGTGGATCCGGCAAAGATAGAAACTGTTGAAAAGTGGGAAACCCCAAAAACTCCGAAACACATACGCCAGTTTTTAGGACTAGCTGGTTACTACAGAAGGTTCATCCAAGACTTTTCCAGAATAGCAAAACCCTTGACTGCATTAACGCATAAAGGGAAGAAATTTGAATGGAATGATGAACAAGAGAAAGCGTTTCAGTTATTGAAGAAAAAGCTAACTACGGCACCTATATTG
Organism: Rutidosis leptorrhynchoides; assembly: GCF_046630445.1. Classification (NCBI taxonomy): domain Eukaryota; kingdom Viridiplantae; phylum Streptophyta; class Magnoliopsida; order Asterales; family Asteraceae; genus Rutidosis; species Rutidosis leptorrhynchoides. The sequence continues at coordinate 33,121,907 of NC_092341.1, forward strand.
TCATTGCCTGAAGGGAATGATGATTTTGTGATTTATTGTGACGCATCAAAGCAAGGTCTCGGTTGTGTATTAATGCAACGAACGAAGGTGATTGCTTATGCGTCTAGACAATTGAAGATTCACGAACAAAATTATACGACGCATGATTTGGAATTAGGCGCGGTTGTTTTTGCATTAAAGACTTGGAGGCACTACTTATATGGGGTCAAAAGTATTATATATACTGACCACAAAAGTCTTCAACACATATTTAATCAGAAACAACTGAATATGAGGCAGCGTAGGTGGATTGAATTATTGAATGATTACGACTTTGAGATTCGTTACCACCCGGGGAAGGCAAATGTGGTAGCCGATGCCTTGAGCAGGAAGGACAGAGAACCCATTCGAGTAAAATCTATGAATATAATGATTCATAATAACATTACTACTCAAATAAAGGAGGCGCAACAAGGAGTTTTAAAAGAGGGAAATTTAAAGGATGAAATACCCAAAGGATCGGAGAAGCATCTTAACATTCGGGAAGACGGAACCCGGTATAGGGCTGAAAGGATTTGGGTACCAAAATTTGGAGATATGAGAGAAATGGTACTTAGAGAAGCTCATAAAACCAGATACTCAATACATCCTGGAACGGGGAAGATGTACAAGGATCTCAAGAAACATTTTTGGTGGCCGGGTATGAAAGCCGATGTTGCGAAATACGTAGGAGAATGTTTGACGTGTTCTAAGGTCAAAGCTGAGCATCAGAAACCATCAGGTCTACTTCAACAACCCGAAATCCCGGAATGGAAATGGGAAAACATTACCATGGATTTCATCACTAAATTGCCAAGGACTGCAAGTGGTTTTGATACTATTTGGGTAATAGTTGATCGTCTCACCAAATTAGCACACTTCCTACCAATAAGAGAAGATGACAAGATGGAGAAGTTAGCACGACTGTATTTGAAGGAAGTCGTCTCCAGACATGGAATACCAATCTCTATTATCTCTGATAGGGATGGCAGATTTATTTCAAGATTCTGGCAGACATTACAGCAAGCATTAGGAACTCGTCTAGACATGAGTACTGCCTATCATCCACAAACTGATGGGCAGAGCGAAAGGACGATACAAACGCTTGAAGACATGCTACGAGCATGTGTTATTGATTTCGGAAACAGTTGGGATCGACATCTACCATTAGCAGAATTTTCCTACAACAACAGCTACCATTCAAGCATTGAGATGGCGCCGTTTGAAGCACTTTATGGTAGAAAGTGCAGGTCTCCGATTTGTTGGAGTGAAGTGGGGGATAGACAGATTACGGGTCCGGAGATTATACAAGAAACTACCGAGAAGATCATCCAAATTCAACAACGGTTGAAAACCGCCCAAAGTCGACAAAAGAGCTACGCTGACATTAAAAGAAAAGATATAGAATTTGAAATTGGAGAGATGGTCATGCTTAAAGTTGCACCTTGGAAAGGCGTTGTTCGATTTGGTAAACGAGGGAAATTAAATCCAAGGTATATTGGACCATTCAAGATTATTGATCGTGTCGGACCAGTAGCTTACCGACTAGAGTTACCTCAACAACTCGCGGCTGTACATAACACTTTCCACGTCTCGAATTTAAAGAAATGTTTTGCTAAAGAAGATCTCACTATTCCGTTAGATGAAATCCAAATCAACGAAAAACTTCAATTCATCGAAGAACCCGTCGAAATAATGGATCGTGAGGTTAAAAGACTTAAGCAAAACAAGATACCAATTGTTAAGGTTCGATGGAATGCTCGTAGAGGACCCGAGTTCACCTGGGAGCGTGAAGATCAGATGAAGAAGAAATACCCGCATCTATTTCCAGAAGATTCGTCAACACCTTCAATAGCTTAAAATTTCGGGACGAAATTTATTTAACGGGTAGGTACTGTAGTGACCCGAAGTTTTCCATGTTTATATATATTAATTGAGATTGATGTTTACATGATTAAATGTTTCCAACATGTTAAGCAATCAAACTTGTTAAGACTTGATTAATTGAAATAGGTTTCATATAGACAATTGACCACCCAAGTTGACCGGTGATTCACGAACGTTAAAACTTGTAAAAAAACTATATGATGACATATATATGGTTATATATATAGTTAACATGATATTATGATAAGTAAACATATCATTAATTATATTAACAATGAACTACATATGTAAAAACAAGACTACTAACTTAATGATTTTGAAACGAGACATATATGTAACGTTTATCGTTGTAACGACATTTAATGTATATATATCATATTAAGAGATATTCGTACATCATAATATCATGATAATATAATAATTTAAAATCTCTTTTGATATTATAAACATTGGGTTAACAACATTTAACAAGATCGTTAACCTAAAGGTTTCAAAACAACACTTACATGTAACGACTAACGATGACTTAACGACTCAGTTAAAATGTATATACATGTAGTGTTTTAATATGTATTTATACACTTTTGAAAGACTTCAATACACTTATCAAAATACTTCTACTTAACAAAAATGCTTACAATTACATTCTCGTTCAGTTTCATCAACAATTCTACTCGTATGCACCCGTATTCGTACTCGTACAATACACAGCTTTTAGATGTATGTACTATTGGTATATACACTCCAATGATCAGCTCTTAGCAGCCCATGTGAGTCACCTAACACATGTGGGAACCATCATTTGGCAACTAGCATGAAATATCTCATAAGATTACAAAAATATGAGTAATCATTCATGACTTATTTACATGAAAACAAAATTACATATCCTTTATATCTAATCCATACACCAACGACCAAAAACACCTACAAACACTTTCATTCTTCAATTTTCTTCATCTAATTGAACTCTCTCAAGTTCTATCTTCAAGTTCTAAGTGTTCTTCATAAGTTCCAAAAGTTCTAGTTTCATAAAATCAAGAATACTTTCAAGTTTGCTAGCTCACTTCCAATCTTGTAAGGTGATCATCCAACCTCAAGAAATCTTTGTTTCTTACAGTAGGTTATCATTCTAATACAAGGTAATAATCATATTCAAACTTTGGTTCAATTTCTATAACTATAACAATCTTATTTCAAGTGATGATCTTACTTGAACTTGTTTTCGTGTCATGATTTTGCTTCAAGAACTTTGAGCCATCCAAGGATCCATTGAAGCTAGATCCATTTTTCTCTTTTCCAGTAGGTTCATCCAAGGAACTTAAGGTAGTAATGATGTTCATAACATCATTCGATTCATACATATAAAGCTATCTTATTCGAAGGTTTAAACTTGTAATCACTAGAACATAGTTTAGTTAATTCTAAACTTGTTCGCAAACAAAAGTTAATCCTTCTAACTTGACTTTTAAAATCAACTAAACACATGTTCTATATCTATATGATATGCTAACTTAATGATTTAAAACCTGGAAACACGAAAAACACCGTAAAACCGGATTTACGCCGTCGTAGTAACACCGCGGGCTGTTTTGGGTTAGTTAATTAAAAACTATGATAAACTTTGATTTAAAAGTTGTTATTCTGAGAAAATGATTTTTATTATGAACATGAAACTATATCCAAAAATTATGGTTAAACTCAAAGTGGAAGTATGTTTTCTAAAATGGTCATCTAGACGTCGTTCTTTCGACTGAAATGACTACCTTTACAAAAACGACTTGTAACTTATTTTTCCGACTAGAAACCTATACTTTTTTTGTTTAGATTCATAAAATAGAGTTCAATATGAAACCATAGCAATTTGATTCACTCAAAACGGATTTAAAATGAAGAAGTTATGGGTAAAACAAGATTGGATAATTTTTCTCATTTTAGCTACGTGAAAATTGGTAACAAATCTATTCCAACCATAACTTAATCAACTTGTATTATATATTATGTAATCTTGAGATACCATAGACACGTATACAATGTTTCGACCTATCATGTCGACACATCTATATATATTTCGGAACAACCATAGACACTCTATATGTGAATGTTGGAGTTAGCTATACAGGGTTGAGGTTGATTCCAAAATATATATAGTTTGAGTTGTGATCAATACTGAGATACGTATACACTGGTTCGTGGATTGATTCAAGATAATATTTATCGATTTATTTCTGTACATCTAACTGTGGACAACTAGTTGTAGGTTACTAACGAGGACAGCTGACTTAATAAACTTAAAACATCAAAATATATTAAAAGTGTTGTAAATATATTTTGAACATACTTTGATATATATGTATATATTGTTATAGGTTCGTGAATCAACCAGTGGTCAAGTCTTACTTCCCGACGAAGTAAAAATCTGTGAAAGTGAGTTTCATTTGCCCTTTTTTCTTTTTACGTTTTTGGGCTGAGAATACATGCAAATGCTTTATTAACTGTTTTACAATATTTTGATGCGTGAGTTTCATTAATCCCTTTTTAAATGCTTTTGCAATATATATTTTTGGGACTGAGAATACATGCGCTATTTTTATAATTGTTTTACGAAATAGACACAAGTAATTGAAACTACATTATATGGTTGAATGATCGAAATCGAATATGCCCTTTTTATTTAGTCTGGTAATCTAAGAATTAGGGAACAGACACCCTAATTGACGCGAACTCTAAAGATAGATCTATTGGGCCTAACAAACCCCATCCAAAGTACCGGATGCTTTAGTACTTCGAAATTTATATCATATCCGAAGGGTGTCCCGGAATGATGGGGATATTCTTATATATGCATCTTGTTATTGTCGGTTACCAGGTGTTCACCATATGAATGATTTTTATCTCTATGTATGGGATGTGTATTGAAATATGAAATCTTGTGGTCTATTGTTACGATTTGATATATATAGGTTAAACCTATAACTCACCAACATTTTTGTTGACGTTTTAAGCATGTTTATTCTCAGGTGATTATTAAGAGCTTCCGCTGTCGCATACTTAAATAAGGACAAGATTTGGAGTCCATGCTTGTATGATATTGTGTAAAAACTGCATTCAAGAAACTTATTTTGTTGTAACATATTTGTATTGTAAACCATTATGTAATGGTCGTGTGTAAACAGGATATTTTAGATTATCATTATTTGATAATCTACGTAAAGCTTTTTAAACCTTTATTGATGAAATAAAGGTTATGGTTTGTTTAAAAATGAATGCAGTCTTTGAAAAACGTCTCATATAGAGGTCAAAACCTCGCAACGAAATCAATTAATATGGAACGTTTTTAATCAATAAGAACGGGACATTTCACCATTACCTGATTATAAGTCTTTAAGATAACGTTTGACCAAAATATGTCGCCTTCATTTCAAAATAAAGATTGTTTCAAAGTTTACAAGAATTGTTCAACCAAAAGTTAAGTTACAACGTTATAAGTACGATTGAAATCTAGGCGACACGGTTTAAAGTAAAGTCAAAAGACGCTCCATGAAAAGCATGTATACTCGACATCCAAAGCAAGTATCAAATAATGAGCGGAAGCATGTATTGTAGTGACCCGAACTTTTCCATGTTTATATATATTAATTGAGATTGATATTTACATGATTAAATGTTTCCAACATGTTAAGCAATCAAACTTGTTAAGACTTGATTAATTGAAATATGTTTCATATAGACAATTGACCACCCAAGTTGACCGGTGATTCACGAACGTTAAAACTTGTAAAAACTATACGATGACATATATATGGTTATATATATAGTTAACATGTTTTTATTATAAGTATGTATCTCATTAGGTATTTTAACAATGAGTTATATACATAAGAATGAGACTATTAATTTAAGAAACTCGAAAACGATATATATAACGATTATCGTTATAACAACGTCTTACTAGGTACATATGAATCATATTAAGATATTGATACACTTGGTTAATTATGTTAAATGATAAGTAAATATATTATTAAGTGTATTAACAATGAAATACATATGTAAAAATAAGACTACTAACTTAATGATTTCGAAACGAGACATATATGTAACGATTATCGTTGTAACGACATTTAACTGTATATACATCATACTAAGATATATTATATATCATAATATCATGATAATATAACAATTTAACATCTCATTTGTTATAATAAACAATGGATTAACAGCATTCAACAAGATCGTTAACCTAAAGGTTTCAAAACAACATTTACATGTAACGACTAACGATGACTTAACGACTCAGTTAAAATGTATATACATGTAGTGTTTTAATATGCATTCATACACTTTTGAAAGACTTCAAGACACTTATCAAAATACTTCTACTTAACAAAAATGCTTACAATTACATCCTCGTTCAGTTTCATCAACAATTCTACTCGTATGCACCCGTATTCGTACTCGTACAATACACAGCTTTTAGATGTATGTACTATTGGTATATACACTCCAATGATCAGCTCTTAGCAGCCTATGTGAGTCACCTAACACATGTGGGAACCATCATTTGGCAACTAGCATGAAATATCTCATAAAATTACAAAAATATGAGTAATCATTCATGACTTATTTACATGAAAACAAAATTACATATCCTTTATATCTAATCCATACACCAACGACCAAAAACACCTACAAACACTTTCATTCTTCAATTTTCTTCATCTAATTGATCTCTCTCAAGTTCTATCTTCAAGTTCTAAGTGTTCTTCATAAATTCCAAAAGTTCTAGTTACATAAAATCAAGAATACTTTCAAGTTTGCTAGCTCACTTCCAATCTTGTAAGGTGATCATCCAACCTCAAGAAATCTTTGTTTCTTACAGTAGGTTATCATTCTAATACAAGGTAATAATCATATTCAAACTTTGGTTCAATTTCTATAACTATAACAATCTTATTTCAAGTGATGATCTTACTTGAACTTGTTTTCGTGTCATGATTCTGCTTCAAGAACTTCGAGCCATCCAAGGATCCATTGAAGCTAGATCCACTTTTCTCTTTTCCAGTAGGTTTATCCAAGGAACTTAAGGTAGTAATGATGTTCATAACATCATTCGATTCATACATATAAAGCTATCTTATTCGAAGGTTTAAACTTGTAATCACTAGAACATAGTTTAGTTAATTCTAAACTTGTTCGCAAATAAAAGTTAATACTTCTAACTTGACTTTTAAAATCAACTAAACACATGTTCTATATCTATATTATATGCTAACTTAATGATTTAAAACCTGGAAACACGAAAAACACCGTAAAACCGGATTTACGCCGTCGTAGTAACACCGCGGGCTGTTTTGGGTTAGTTAATTAAAAACTATGATAAACTTTGATTTAAAAGTTGTTATTCTGGGAAAATGATTTTTATTATGAACATGAAACTATATCCAAAAATTATGGTTAAACTCAAAGTGGAAGTATGTTTTCTAAAATGGTCATCTAGACGTCGTTCTTTCGACTGAAATGACTACCTTTACAAAAACGACTTGTAACTTATTTTTCCGACTATAAACCTATACTTTTATGTTTAGATTCATAAAATAGAGTTCAATATGAAACCATAGCAATTTGATTCACTCAAAACGGATTTAAAATGAAGAAGTTATGGGTAAAACAAGATTGGATAATTTTTCTCATTTTAGCTACGTGAAAATTGGTAACAAATCTATTCCAACCATAACTTAATCAACTTGTATTGTATATTATGTAATCTTGAGATACCATAGACACGTATACAATGTTTCGACCTATCATGTCGACACATCTATATATATTTCGGAACAACCATAGACACTCTATATGTGAATGTTGGAGTTAGCTATACAGGGTTGAGGTTGATTCCAAAATATATATAGTTTGAGTTGTGATCAATACTGAGATACGTATACACTGGGTCGTGGATTGATTCAAGATAATATTTATCGATTTATTTCTGTACATCTAACTGTGGACAACTAGTTGTAGGTTACTAACGAGGACAGCTGACTTAATAAACTTAAAACATCAAAATATATTAAAAGTGTTGTAAATATATTTTGAACATACTTTGATATATATGTATATATTGTTATAGGTTCGTGAATCAACCAGTGGCCAAGTCTTACTTCCCGACGAAGTAAAAATCTGTGAAAGTGAGTTATAGTCCCACTTTTAAAATCTAATATTTTTGGGATGAGAATACATGCAGGTTTTATAAATGATTTACAAAATAGACACAAGTACGTGAAACTACATTCTATGGTTGAATTATCGAAATCGAATATGCCCCTTTTTATTAAGTCTGGTAATCTATGAATTAGGGAACAGACACCCTAATTGACGCGAATCCTAAAGATAGATCTATTGTGCCTAACAAACCCCATCCAAAGTACTGGATGCTTTAGTACTTCGAAATTTATATCATATCCGAAGGGTGTCCCGGAATGATGGGGATATTCTTATATATGCATCTTGTTAATGTCGGTTACCAGGTGTTCACCATATGAATGATTTTTATCTCTATGTATGGGATGTGTATTGAAATATGAAATCTTGTGGTCTATTATTATGATTTGATATATATAGGTTAAACCTATAACTCACCAACATTTTTGTTGACGTTTTAAGCATGTTTATTCTCAGGTGATTATTAAGAGCTTCCGCTGTCGCATACTTAAATAAGGACGAGATTTGGAGTCCATGCTTGTATGATATTGTGTAAAAACTGCATTCAAGAAACTTATTTTGTTGTAACATATTTGTATTGTAAACCATTATGTAATGGTCGTGTGTAAACAGGATATTTTAGATTATCATTATTTGATAATCTACGTAAAGCTTTTTAAAACCTTTATCTATGAAATAAAGGTTATGGTTTGTTTTAAAAATAAATGCAGTCTTTGAAAAACGTCTCATATAGAGGTCAAAACCTCGCAACGAAATCAATTAATATGGAACGTTTTTAGTCAATAAGAACGGGACATTTCAGTTGGTATCCGAGCGTTGGTCTTAGAGAACCAGAATTTTGCATTAGTGTGTCTTATCGAGTTTGTTAGGATGCATTAGTGAATCTGGACTTCGACCGTGTTTACTTGAAAAATGATTGCTTAACAAATTTTGTTGGAAACTATATATTTTTAACATGTGAATATTATGTGATATATTAATCTCTTAACGCGTTTGATATTATGTGATAGATGTCTACCTCTAGAACAAGTCCCATTGACTCACCTAATAATAATGAAGAGTCAAATGTAAATTGGAATGATTCGTGGACTGATTCACAAGTTCCCGAAGAAGAACCGGAAGAAGAGTCGGAACCGGAAGAAGAATCGGAACCGGAAGAAGAATCGGAACCGGATGAAGAAATAGAACCGGTGGGGGAAATAATAAAACGGTTAAGTAAAAGAAAATCCTCAACCAACCGACCAAAGTTAATTATGGTCAATGGTGTTTCCGCCAAGGAAGCAAAATATTGGGAGGACTACCAATTCTCCGATGAATCGGATTCCGACGAGAATTCCGATGATGTTATAGAAATTACCCCAACTGAATTTAAAAAGGCAAAAGAAAATAATAAGGGAAAGGGCATAAAAATAGAGAAATCTAATTCCAACCCCGATGAACTTTATATGTATCGTCAACCCCCGAAGTCCTTAAGTTGTAACAATGACCCGGGAACCTCTAAACCACCAGGTTTTTCTAAACCAATGTGGACAACGACGGCTCGTATTAGGAGAACATCATATATCCCTAGAAACTTGGCAAAACGAACCAAAACCGAAGAAGAAGAAACGAGCGAGTCGGAATAAGATAGTTGTATTCGTGTGGTGTAATATATGTAATATAGTGTTCTTATGCTTTATGATATATGTAAAAATTGCTTGTATTAGTAAGTATTTTTTTTATGAATCTAACTCTTGTCTATTTTACAGTTTAAAAACACAAAATGGATAGACAACCCAATATTTTAAGAGACCTACCCGGAGACATGATTGATGAAATCTTGTCTAGAGTCGGCCAGAATTCTTCGGCACAACTATTTAAGGCGAGATCAGTTTGTAAGACATTCGAAGAACGTTCCAAGAATGTCTTGGTTTATAAGAGACTTTCGTTTGAAAGATGGGGGATATCACATTGGGAAACCCATAAGTTACGATGTGTTTACTTTGACGCATATATTGCGGGGAACCCAAATGCTATTTTACGCAACGGGTTAAGAAATTATTTTGACTCAATATATCCGAATATTGGACTTCGTGATTTAGAAAAAGCGGCTAACATGCAACATAAAGAAGCATGTTATGCTTACGGATTAGTAATGTTCGCTTCTCACCAAAGTGAGAACAAGAACATCGGGCTACAACTATTAAACAAAACGTTTCCACAAGTGACGGAGTCGGTAATTGGGGTAAGAAATGAGGTTTTTAGATTATTACGGGACTGTTGGACATTACGTAACCCTCGTCCCTTTGATGACGTTACAACACGCTGTCTTATCAATGGCCATAACGGTTATGTTGCACAAGACCAAGGATGGGAAGTAGTCCTAGTAAAACCAGAATGCATGACTTGTTTCTGGACGTATGAATTACGTGTCTTTATTGCCTTTGCTGAACGACTTGTGTACTAGCTAGAATTGTCTTCACAACTATCTTGTATCAAAGTTATTGTGTGCTATATTTCATGCTTTATGTAAAATAAGCGGTATTGTAAGTTTGTAAAATATTGTATAAAACTTTGAACGCGAAATATTATTATAATAAGTTTTTCATATAGAATTGTAGTAGTTGAATTGTATATTAGCTACTAAGTATGAACTTAACGGGTAGGTACTACCCGAATTTAAACTTATAAAACGCTAATATGAAGAAAAAGCTTTTATAAATGAGTTCATATTATGCTACGAAATACTATTAACTACTCTTAATATTCTGTATGATTAACTTGTTCCATTTAACTATTTTGAAGGAAATGGCACCGACTACTCGACACACCGTGAATATGAATGAAGAGGAATTCCGTACTTTTCTAGCTTCAAACATAGCCGCAGTACAGGCTGCGCTACATACCAACAATAACCTTGGATCTAGCAGTACAGGAAATCGTGTAGGATGCACCTACAAAGAATTCACTGCCTGCAAACCTTTGGAATTTGATGGAACCGAAGGACCGATCGAATTGAAACGGTGGACCGAGAAGGTCGAATCGGTGTTTGCCATAAGTAAGTGTACTGAAGAGGACAAAGTAAAGTACGCTACGCATACCTTCACAGGTTCTGCGTTAACATGGTGGAATACCTATCTAGAGCAAGTGGGACAAGACGATGCGTACGCACTACCGTGGTCAGCATTCAAGCACTTGATGAACGAGAAGTACCGTCCCAGAACCGAGGTCAATAAGCTCAAGACAGAACTTAGAGGGTTACGAACCCAAGGATTTGATATTACCACGTACGAAAGACGATTCACAGAATTGTGCCTATTGTGTCCGGGAGCATTCGAAGATGAGGAAGAGAAGATCGACGCGTTTGTGAAAGGATTACCGGAAAGAATCCAAGAAGATATAAGTTCACACGAGCCCGCCTCCATACAACAGGCATGTAGAATGGCTCACAAACTCGTGAACCAGATTGAAGAAAGAATTAAAGAACAGACTGCTGAAGAGGCCAATGTGAAGCAAGTCAAAAGAAAGTGGGAGGAAAACGGTGATAAGAATCACCAATACAACAACAACAGCAATTACAACAATAATCGCAACAATTATCCCAACAATCGCAACATCAATCGCAACTACAACAAACGGCCCAACAACAACAACAACAACAACAACAACAACAACAACAGCAACTACAACAATCATCCCAACAACAACAATAACCGCAACAACAACAACAATCAGAAGCAGCTATGCCAAAGGTGTGAAAAGAATCACTCGGGGTTCTGCACCAAATTTTGCAACAAGTGTAAAAGAAATGGTCATAGCGCGGCGAAGTGTGAGGTCTACGGACCAGGGGTTAATAGAACGAAAGGAACAAATGGTGTCGGAACGAGTAATGGCGGAGCAAGTAGTGTCGGAGCAAGTTATGCCAATGTAGTTTGTTATAAATGTGGAAAACCAGGCCACATTATTAGAAATTGCCCGAACCAGGAGAACACGAATGGACAAGGCCGTGGAAGAGTTTTCAATATTAATGCGGTAGAGGCACAGGAAGACCTGGAGCTTGTTACGGGTACGTTTCTTATTGACAATAAATCTGCTTACGTTTTATTTGATTCGGGTGCGGATAGAAGCTATATGAGTAGAGATTTTTGTGCTAAATTAAGTTGTCCATTGACGCCTTTGGATAGTAAATTTTTACTCGAATTAGCAAATGGTAAATTAATTTCAGCAGATAATATATGTCGGAATCGAGAAATTAAACTTGTTAGCGAAACATTTAAGATTGATTTGATACCAGTAGAGTTAGGGAGTTTTGATGTGATAATCGGTATGGACTGGTTGAAAGAAGTGAAAGCGGAGATCGTTTGTTACAAAAATGCAATTCGCATTATACGAGAAAAAGGAAAACCCTTAATGGTGTACGGAGAAAAGGGCAACACGAATCTACATCTTATTAGTAATTTGAAGGCACAAAAACTAATAAGAAAAGGTTGCTATGCTGTTCTAGCACACGTCGAGAAAGTACAAACTGAAGAAAAGAGCATCAATGATGTTCCCATTGCAAAAGAATTTCCCGATGTATTTCCGAAAGAATTACCGGGATTACCCCCACATCGATCCGTTGAATTTCAAATAGATCTTGTACCAGGAGCTGCACCAATAGCTCGTGCTCCTTACAGACTCGCACCCAGCGAGATGAAAGAACTGCAAAGCCAATTACAAGAACTTTTAAAGCGTGGTTTCATTCGACCAAGCACATCACCGTGGGGAGCTCCTGTTTTGTTTGTCAAGAAGAAAGATGGTACATTCAGGTTGTGTATCGACTACCGAGAGTTGAACAAACTTACCATCAAGAACCGCTACCCACTACCGAGAATCGACGACTTATTTGATCAACTACAAGGCTCGTCTGTTTATTCAAAGATTGACTTACGTTCCGGGTATCATCAAATGCGGGTGAAAGAAGATGATATTCCAAAGACTACTTTCAGAACACGTTACGGTCATTACGAGTTTATGGTCATGCCGTTTGGTTTAACTAATGCACCAGCTGTGTTCATGGACCTTATGAACCGGGTGTGTGGACCATACCTTGACAAGTTTGTCATTGTTTTCATTGATGACATACTTATTTACTCAAAGAATGACCAAGAACACGGTGAACATTTGAGAAAGGTGTTAGAAGTATTGAGGAAGGAAGAATTGTACGCTAAGTTTTCAAAGTGTGCATTTTGGTTGGAAGAAGTTCAATTCCTCGGTCACATAGTGAACAAAGAAGGTATTAAGGTAGATCCGGCAAAGATAGAAACTGTTGAAAAGTGGGAGACCCCGAAAACTCCGAAACACATACGCCAGTTTTTAGGACTAGCTGGTTACTACAGAAGGTTCATCCAAGTCTTCTCCAGAATAGCAAAACCCTTGACTGCATTAACGCATAAAGGGAAGAAATTTGAATGGAATGATGAACAAGAGAAAGCGTTTCAGTTATTGAAGAAAAAGCTAACTACGGCACCTATATTGTCATTGCCTGAAGGGAATGATGATTTTGTGATTTATTGTGATGCATCAAAGCAAGGTCTCGGTTGTGTATTAATGCAACGAACGAAGGTGATTGCTTATGCGTCTAGACAATTGAAGATTCACGAACAAAATTATACGACGCATGATTTGGAATTAGGCGCGGTTGTTTTTGCATTAAAGACTTGGAGGCACTACTTATATGGGGTCAAAAGTTTTATATATACCGACCACAAAAGTCTTCAACACATATTTAATCAGAAACAACTGAATATGAGGCAGCGTAGGTGGATTGAATTATTGAATGATTACGACTTTGAGATTCGTTACCACCCGGGGAAGGCAAATGTGGTAGCCGATGCCTTGAGCAGGAAGGACAGAGAACCCATTCGAGTAAAATCTATGAATATAATGATTCATAATAACCTTACTACTCAAATAAAGGAGGCACAACAAGGAGTTTTAAAAGAGGGAAATTTAAAGGATGAAATACCCAAAGGATCGGAGAAGCATCTTAATATTCGGGAAGACGGAACCCGGTATAGGGCTGAAAGGATTTGGGTACCAAAATTTGGAGATATGAGAGAAATGGTACTTAGAGAAGCTCATAAAACCAGATACTCAATACATCCTGGAACGGGGAAGATGTACAAGGATCTCAAGAAACATTTTTGGTGGCCGGGTATGAAAGCCGATGTTGCTAAATACGTAGGAGAATGTTTGACGTGTTCTAAGGTCAAAGCTGAGCATCAGAAACCATCAGGTCTACTTCAACAACCCGAAATCCCGGAATGGAAATGGGAAAACATTACCATGGATTTCATCACTAAATTGCCAAGGACTGCAAGTGGTTTTGATACTATTTGGGTAATAGTTGATCGTCTCACCAAATCAGCACACTTCCTGCCAATAAGAGAAGATGACAAGATGGAGAAGTTAGCACGACTGTATTTGAAGGAAGTCGTCTCCAGACATGGAATACCAATCTCTATTATCTCTGATAGGGATGGCAGATTTATTTCAAGATTCTGGCAGACATTACAGCAAGCATTAGGAACTCGTCTAGACATGAGTACTGCCTATCATCCACAAACTGATGGGCAGAGCGAAAGGACGATACAAACGCTTGAAGACATGCTACGAGCATGTGTTATTGATTTCGGAAACAGTTGGGATCGACATCTACCGTTAGCAGAATTTTCCTACAACAACAGCTACCATTCAAGCATTGAGATGGCGCCGTTTGAAGCACTTTATGGTAGAAAGTGCAGGTGTCCGATTTGTTGGAGTGAAGTGGGGGATAGACAGATTACGGGTCCAGAGATTATACAAGAAACTACCGAGAAGATCATCCAAATTCAACAACGGTTGAAAACCGCCCAAAGTCGACAAAAGAGCTACGCTGACATTAAAAGAAAAGATATAGAATTTGAAATTGGAGAGATGGTCATGCTTAAAGTTGCACCTTGGAAAGGCGTTGTTCGATTTGGTAAACGAGGGAAATTAAATCCAAGGTATATTGGACCATTCAAGATTATTGATCGTGTCGGACCAGTAGCTTACAGACTTGAGTTACCTCAACAACTCGCGGCTGTACATAACACTTTCCACGTCTCGAATTTGAAGAAATGTTTTGCTAAAGAAGATCTCACTATTCCGTTAGATGAAATCCAAATCAACGAAAAACTTCAATTCATCGAAGAACCCGTCGAAATAATGGATCGTGAGGTTAAAAGACTTAAGCAAAACAAGATACCAATTGTTAAGGTTAGATGGAATGCTCGTAGAGGACCCGAGTTCACCTGGGAGCGTGAAGATCAGATGAAGAAGAAATACCCGCATCTATTTCCAGAAGATTCGTCAACACCTTCAACAGCTTAAAATTTCGGGACGAAATTTATTTAACGGGTAGGTACTGTAGTGACCCGAACTTTTCCATGTTTATATATATTAATTGAGATTGATATTTACATGATTAAATGTTTCCAACATGTTAAGCAATCAAACTTGTTAAGACTTGATTAATTGAAATATGTTTCATATAGACAATTGACCACCCAAGTTGACCGGTGATTCACGAACGTTAAAACTTGTAAAAACTATACGATGACATATATATGGTTATATATATAGTTAACATGTTTTTATTATAAGTATGTATCTCATTAGGTATTTTAACAATGAGTTATATACATAAGAATGAGACTATTAATTTAAGAAACTCGAAAACGATATATATAACGATTATCGTTATAACAACGTCTTACTAGGTACATATGAATCATATTAAGATATTGATACACTTGGTTAATTATGTTAAATGATAAGTAAATATATTATTAAGTGTATTAACAATGAAATACATATGTAAAAATAAGACTACTAACTTAATGATTTCGAAACGAGACATATATGTAACGATTATCGTTGTAACGACATTTAACTGTATATACATCATACTAAGATATATTATATATCATAATATCATGATAATATAACAATTTAACATCTCATTTGTTATAATAAACAATGGATTAACAGCATTCAACAAGATCGTTAACCTAAAGGTTTCAAAACAACATTTACATGTAACGACTAACGATGACTTAACGACTCAGTTAAAATGTATATACATGTAGTGTTTTAATATGCATTCATACACTTTTGAAAGACTTCAAGACACTTATCAAAATACTTCTACTTAACAAAAATGCTTACAATTACATCCTCGTTCAGTTTCATCAACAATTCTACTCGTATGCACCCGTATTCGTACTCGTACAATACACAGCTTTTAGATGTATGTACTATTGGTATATACACTCCAATGATCAGCTCTTAGCAGCCTATGTGAGTCACCTAACACATGTGGGAACCATCATTTGGCAACTAGCATGAAATATCTCATAAAATTACAAAAATATGAGTAATCATTCATGACTTATTTACATGAAAACAAAATTACATATCCTTTATATCTAATCCATACACCAACGACCAAAAACACCTACAAACACTTTCATTCTTCAATTTTCTTCATCTAATTGATCTCTCTCAAGTTCTATCTTCAAGTTCTAAGTGTTCTTCATAAATTCCAAAAGTTCTAGTTACATAAAATCAAGAATACTTTCAAGTTTGCTAGCTCACTTCCAATCTTGTAAGGTGATCATCCAACCTCAAGAAATCTTTGTTTCTTACAGTAGGTTATCATTCTAATACAAGGTAATAATCATATTCAAACTTTGGTTCAATTTCTATAACTATAACAATCTTATTTCAAGTGATGATCTTACTTGAACTTGTTTTCGTGTCATGATTCTGCTTCAAGAACTTCGAGCCATCCAAGGATCCATTGAAGCTAGATCCACTTTTCTCTTTTCCAGTAGGTTTATCCAAGGAACTTAAGGTAGTAATGATGTTCATAACATCATTCGATTCATACATATAAAGCTATCTTATTCGAAGGTTTAAACTTGTAATCACTAGAACATAGTTTAGTTAATTCTAAACTTGTTCGCAAATAAAAGTTAATACTTCTAACTTGACTTTTAAAATCAACTAAACACATGTTCTATATCTATATTATATGCTAACTTAATGATTTAAAACCTGGAAACACGAAAAACACCGTAAAACCGGATTTACGCCGTCGTAGTAACACCGCGGGCTGTTTTGGGTTAGTTAATTAAAAACTATGATAAACTTTGATTTAAAAGTTGTTATTCTGGGAAAATGATTTTTATTATGAACATGAAACTATATCCAAAAATTATGGTTAAACTCAAAGTGGAAGTATGTTTTCTAAAATGGTCATCTAGACGTCGTTCTTTCGACTGAAATGACTACCTTTACAAAAACGACTTGTAACTTATTTTTCCGACTATAAACCTATACTTTTATGTTTAGATTCATAAAATAGAGTTCAATATGAAACCATAGCAATTTGATTCACTCAAAACGGATTTAAAATGAAGAAGTTATGGGTAAAACAAGATTGGATAATTTTTCTCATTTTAGCTACGTGAAAATTGGTAACAAATCTATTCCAACCATAACTTAATCAACTTGTATTGTATATTATGTAATCTTGAGATACCATAGACACGTATACAATGTTTCGACCTATCATGTCGACACATCTATATATATTTCGGAACAACCATAGACACTCTATATGTGAATGTTGGAGTTAGCTATACAGGGTTGAGGTTGATTCCAAAATATATATAGTTTGAGTTGTGATCAATACTGAGATACGTATACACTGGGTCGTGGATTGATTCAAGATAATATTTATCGATTTATTTCTGTACATCTAACTGTGGACAACTAGTTGTAGGTTACTAACGAGGACAGCTGACTTAATAAACTTAAAACATCAAAATATATTAAAAGTGTTGTAAATATATTTTGAACATACTTTGATATATATGTATATATTGTTATAGGTTCGTGAATCAACCAGTGGCCAAGTCTTACTTCCCGACGAAGTAAAAATCTGTGAAAGTGAGTTATAGTCCCACTTTTAAAATCTAATATTTTTGGGATGAGAATACATGCAGGTTTTATAAATGATTTACAAAATAGACACAAGTACGTGAAACTACATTCTATGGTTGAATTATCGAAATCGAATATGCCCCTTTTTATTAAGTCTGGTAATCTATGAATTAGGGAACAGACACCCTAATTGACGCGAATCCTAAAGATAGATCTATTGTGCCTAACAAACCCCATCCAAAGTACTGGATGCTTTAGTACTTCGAAATTTATATCATATCCGAAGGGTGTCCCGGAATGATGGGGATATTCTTATATATGCATCTTGTTAATGTCGGTTACCAGGTGTTCACCATATGAATGATTTTTATCTCTATGTATGGGATGTGTATTGAAATATGAAATCTTGTGGTCTATTATTATGATTTGATATATATAGGTTAAACCTATAACTCACCAACATTTTTGTTGACGTTTTAAGCATGTTTATTCTCAGGTGATTATTAAGAGCTTCCGCTGTCGCATACTTAAATAAGGACGAGATTTGGAGTCCATGCTTGTATGATATTGTGTAAAAACTGCATTCAAGAAACTTATTTTGTTGTAACATATTTGTATTGTAAACCATTATGTAATGGTCGTGTGTAAACAGGATATTTTAGATTATCATTATTTGATAATCTACGTAAAGCTTTTTAAAACCTTTATCTATGAAATAAAGGTTATGGTTTGTTTTAAAAATAAATGCAGTCTTTGAAAAACGTCTCATATAGAGGTCAAAACCTCGCAACGAAATCAATTAATATGGAACGTTTTTAGTCAATAAGAACGGGACATTTCATGTATCACATATCGTGCAAGACCTGAGAAAAACATAGAAATCTGTCAACGAAAAACGTTGGTGAAATCATAGGTTTAGTAAGTAAATTGTATTGAACCACAAGGTTCTTTAAGAATTGCTCAACCAGAATCATTCACATTCCAAAATAGTATTTGTATCACAAGCACCCAATTATCAAGGCTTAACCGAATCTTCCCTCTGAATTTTGTATTTAGTGTTAGAACTTACACTATACATTGTTGAAATTATATTTCATTCACTAACGGTAGCGAACCGTCTGAATGAGGGTTTGTTAAACCCGTATGGCCACACAACATAATTACACGCTTACACTTACACCCTGCAAGTGGAACTAATGATAATTGGATTGAGGACTTTTGTTCAAACTCGTATGCATCTTTGTATTCGTATTTGTTCACAATGTAAAAGCATGAAAAGTAAATAAGTATGAAATGTATGTGTTTCTCAGCCCACGATGTAAAGAATAAAAGTGATTGAAAAAGTGGGACTATGATCTCACCTTGAGTGCAAGAGTTAATAAAGTACTTCGACAAGTAAACGCGTGCAAAGACAAAGCTAGTCTTGACCTAAACATATAGGTTATATCAATAACGGTAAACACAAAACGGTCAAAGATGTTCAATTAGTCCTATGGCTCAATACGACTCGATTAATATAACATGTGAAGCAAATTGTCAAGTTTCATGCAAGATACAAGTATAAAAGCATGTTAGGAAGATTGCATAATTAATTGGTTAAGTTTGACAAAAAGTCAAACTTGGTCGGGTCAAAGTCAACGAAAAAGTCAACATGTTCGGGTCGGGTCCCAGACTATTTTTCTATGCTAATTATTCATATACAAGTATATTAGAACAAGTTTCATGTGAATCGGAGGTCGGTAGCTAGTCAAACATTTCACGTGAAATGGGACAAAGTGGTCAGAATCTGACCAGGCCAATCCGCGCGCCGCGCGGGGATGGGGCGCGCCGCGCCACCATCTGGGCAGAGAATTCTGGTCAGTTTTTCAAAGTATGCACGAACCAAAACCTTTTCCAACCCAACTCTTGACCCGCAAACACTTATAATGCCTATCATATATCGTTGGAAAGGTATTTTGACGAGGAATACAACTAAGCACTTATGGTCCAACAATAACATCATTTACAATAGCCGAAATCTCGTCAATTGATCAAGAAAGGTTTATTTTCAAAGTTTCAAGTTCGTAAAACGTATTTTATGATTCGGGAATCCAATTTACACATACGATATGCCGTTTCGAAGGTAATTAAGCATACATTGCATCTAAACACTTACTAACAACATTAACAAGCATTCAACGCATCAAAAGTTCATTTCAAAGTCTAACAAACCCTAACCAAAATTCACAAAAATCAATAATCGGGTTTTTGAAGTTTTCTTAATCAACCTACGCATCAAAACGAAGCTAGTGATACTAGTAACACAATTAAAACATGAACTTTAACAATCAAACAACATTTAATCTTCCAAAATGCAAGATTAAGCAACCCATTTCAAATGTTCAAACTAGTTACTCAAAACAACAAATCGAGCAAGTAACTCATATATTCATGCTAGACACGAGCCATAGACACTAACTAACACCATTTCAAATCAAAAACACGAATTTAGAGAAATCTAGAGTTTTAGAAATGTTACCCAAACGAGATGAAGTTGGTATCAAATTGTAGAGGATGAAGAGAGGATTCCAAATATGTAATTTGTTTTGTTGTAAGCCTCCTAGATCGAATTTAGATGATGAATGATTGAATTGGGTGTTTGTGTGTGTGTTCTTGCTAGAGAGAAAGAGAGAGAGATGGAGGTGATTGAATGGTGGTGATTGGGGTGGACTAGTTGACCTAGTCAACTAGTTTGCCCCGTGTCAATTTTAGTCCCTCGAGTTTAGAAGCGGGTGCGGAAAATACCTAAACGGAATATTTTAAAACGCGTATTAAAATCCGATAACGAGAATATTTAGAATGTTAGCTAACGGAGGTTACGAATCTAGATACGAGGAATATTATCTAAAAAGAAAAAGACGGCGTTAAAAATAATTTAACGGAAAAATGCGGGATGTTACAGGATGAACTGGGGATGGGTTCGTAGCCTCCTTAATCATTGGAGACAAGAAGAAGGTGATCCCTTCCATCCACCACATTGCCCTCTTGGCGAAGAACCTGAAGCACTTATCGGCGAACCTATCCAAAACACCATTTTCTCTCTTATTTCTAGAGTATCTCGTCACAATTACATACTACACCAAATTCTAGATTTTATTTATCCGCCCGTCCGAACCGACAATCACCCCGGTGTAATAGAAGAAGTCAACGAGCTTCACGCTCGGGTAGTGGCTTTGGAGAATATGGTGCAAAGGTTACAAACACCAGCAGCAGCACCAGCAGCATAAACAGTACCACCATCAGCAACACCAACAGTACCATCACCACCACCAACAACAACATCCACATCCCACACCGCAACATCACAATATGTATCTCAAACATCAACGTCATACGCCCTGTAAATATCCAGGAATATCAACAACAACAAACGATGAAGTATTAATTCATAAACTTCATTGAAGAGATATCTCTGCGGCAGTTATGTAATCTCCAAAATCTTAGAGATTATTTAATTCTGACGGTAAATCGGATGAGTGAACGGAGATGGTAGAGTAGAAACTTTGATCGAAAATGGTGTACGATTTACAAGCTAGAATTGTTTTACCAACAGCATCAACAGGACCGTAGCATCATCAACACAGTCAGTGCCGTCAGTATCGTCAGAATCAACAGCACCTGTAACATCACAAACTCTGTCAGTTCAAGAATCATTGTGGACATCATTACGAATCAACAACAAATATATTGTATCAACGAGTTATGAAGTATTAACTCATTTCCAATCGAAAGATTTATATGTATATTTTATATGTATAAATTTTTAAACCATAATAAATCTTCCCATACTAAGCTATTATGTGTGAATCTTAACTACTCAGTTAATTCATATTACAAATATGCAATGATGTACGTCCTTCGTCTACAACTTAACCATCGTTAATTACAATCTCTGTCTCAATTCAATAAAAAAAATCCAATTTATAATAAATCAAGTGTATTATTCAAATATATGTTTGATTTTACGCTTTCATCATCGATGTACTCGAAACTTTTCAAATAACATCATTCGTACCTTGCGAAGTTCACAAGAATTTCACGAAAACTAACAAATAACAAAGTAATGATTCATAATTTCAATATTATTGAAGAAATACTTATGCAATTTATAAAGTTTTAGGGATTACTCAATTCTAGTTCCAACCATAAAACAAATGAGTTTAATTTAATATTAACTCATTAAATCTATATTACATCTAAAGAAAATATACACATATATTTTCATAAAGACTGTAATAAACTTCTTTTGTACAAAATATTAATTGTGAAAATTTTTTTAACGGGTAGGTAATACCTGAGAGATATATAAATTCACAATTAATATATTACATTTTTCGAAACTGATTCAGCAATCATCAACTATACACCCTACTTTCACAACAATATCCATTCTTTCATATAAATCAAAACAATCATACTCATTCAAATTCAATTACATATTCTGATTTTGAAATCGCATAATTCAATTCAAAATATAACCAGTATCATCACTCTTAGATTCCTATATCTTTCAAAGCTATACTTTGACTTCAAAACTGTGTTAGAACATCATATGTATTAACGATTACAATATGTGCTCAAACCCTTCGAAATTCCTGAAGACACTTCAACTAAGGAACAATCGAGATGATGATCCAACCACATGTTACCCATAGTTATACACCTGAAAAACTCTCAAAACCCAAGTCATAGTTCGACACGTATCCGTGTTAGCCCCTTTGGCATTTACTAGCTAAAATAACTTTTCAATTCCGTTTCAAAATAGACAGTTTTGTCACAGCTCCAGCAAGTCATCTTCGACTTCTCAATCAAAACAGTCTTATTATAACCTCGATAGATACGTTGCCCTTTCGCCAACATTA
The DNA here is from genome assembly GCF_046630445.1 of Rutidosis leptorrhynchoides. Taxonomy (NCBI): domain Eukaryota; kingdom Viridiplantae; phylum Streptophyta; class Magnoliopsida; order Asterales; family Asteraceae; genus Rutidosis; species Rutidosis leptorrhynchoides. Next base: position 33,144,931 of record NC_092341.1, read on the forward strand.
CCGGGGAATCGTTTATATTCACCACATTAGCAATAAACTTACCAACAACTTCATTGATCTTTGACTTTCCAAAAAAAAAATCATTATAGTTATCGAAACCCTATCATATACTCATTCGTACCTTATAACAAGAATTGCCATACCAATTATTGAGAATCAGCAATCAGTATTTTGAAACCTCACAGCATGTCTACATCAACAATTACATATACACACAACGTCTACCTCCAAGACTTACATTCTTTGAATGAGAAATTTCTGAAAAACACCCTAAACTGCGAACCAGTTCTCGAAATTTTGAAAAATGCTGATGAAGCAGCAAAAACTGTAAACGACCTTAACAGTAAAAAGTTGGATGATAAAGGATAGTATATTGGCAAAACTCAGAAAAAGAGAAGCTTTGGAACTGGAAAATGGATTGAGCAAAGTATGAATGAGGCTGTGGACAAATCACAAAGGCTGAACCTGCCTTCAAAGAATCCAAATGATTCAGTACTTGCTGAAGTCATTAACGATTACCTTGCTCCTGACTCTAAACCCTTGCGGACAATATCCTTCATCATCCTCTGATATTAGACATTCTAAGATATCATCGTATCTTTCATTATAAATATCATCCATACTTCTGAAGATATTTTTATAATTATTCTTATCTGAAATCATTTACCTCTTCGCGCTATCTGTATTATATCATAAAAGAAACTATTTTAGTTTCTAAATTCTGAAACATTCGAGATTAAAATAGGAATATTCTTGAAGAAGTGTTGGGAGCTGAAGCATGAGTTAGTATAATATAATGACACTTGATCAACGTGATTATATTACAGTAATTCATGCTGAGTTTCTAAATGAAACATGATGATTCACAGATCATAACGTCATCATGTGCTATGTTACACGACTCTTGTATTCTCTTTGATCTCTAAATATCAAGAAAATATTTCTTGATGATTCGGCCTTTTCCGAGGTATTCTGGTAATTTGACAAGTCAAGATCGCGTCATTACAATTTCCTTCCTAGAACATTAACAATGTTCATTCCGAAATTTATATCTGCGAATTCTGGACCATTACAAGCGGTGCTTAATCGCAAGAAGAAGAAATGGAAGGACAAAGCTCCGAACTAGAAATGGGAGTATAAATCATAGCAAATAGAAGAGAGCATTAACTGTGGATGACAATGATTATAGAAGAAGCAAGGACTTTGAAATATAAGGGAAGATATAAAACCCAACAACAATCCAGAAATCACAAACCGTATATATCAATGCATATAGCAATATAAAGACACGGGAGAACTAAAAACACTATAAAACCAGGAGTATAGTAGAAGTAAATAGATTCTTCCGGAGGCAGATGAAAAAGAAGAGCGACAGATATGAAAGTGAGGAGTATATCAAGAATCAGCACTGGATGAAGCATATTGACAAATACTTTAAAATATGAGTTGAGAAGGTGTGAGTTGTAAGAAAACAAATGTGGTGGATTTATAGTGAAATATCCGACAGAGAAATCAAAATGGATTATCGCATTAATTCGAAGAGGATCATAATTTCCTTAATCGCCGAATAATCAAATCCAATATAGATTACAAAGATTTTCTTTTCGGAGATCAATCGTGATGACGTCAAAAGATACGACGAATCACTATTATCTTATTTCATTCATTTACGATAACTTCACTCATACGCTTCGAGTAATCGAATTATTTTATCCATTCTTCTTGAACATGATAAAACTCTATAATCGTTATAATAACATTCTCATTGTTAGTCATGACGACCTCTATCAAATTTCGGGGACGAAATTTCTTTAACGGGTAGGAACTGTGACGACCCGGAAATTTCCGACCAAATTTAAACTTTAATATTTATATTATTCAGACACGATAAGCAAAGTTTGTTAGTTAAATCTCAAGAATTTTAAACTGTGTTCATACATTCATTATAACCTCGACCAAATTCTGACGATTTACGAACCGTTATATATAAATAGATATGTATATGTATATATATATATATTATAACTTGAGAATATTAATAAAGTATTAAACGTATAATACTTTACACGAACGTATTTGTTTCAATATGATTTTCGACGAAAAAAAAATATATTAAATGATTGAATTATCAGAAACATTGAATTATGATTACAAGTCTCTGTTGAGAGGTCCACTATGATTTGAGAAAATCTATTCCTCTTAACGATATTCAGAATAATTTGTAAAGCTATTTATAAATAAAAACAAAAAGTGTCATTTACGAAAGTTAGACAAAAGTTAGTGGAGAATTGGTTTCCATAATATTCTATTAATCTATTTTCAAACGTACAAAGACGTTTTCAGTTTAAAAAGAACTTTATTATTAAAACGTATATAACTTTTATAAATATCTAGAATCACTTTTAACAACTCATTAATTAACCAGTATAATAAATATAACGATATTTATATTTTATTTCATTAAATATATATAACGATTTAAATTAATATTATATATATTTATACGCGTATTATACATACATAGTTTTTTATACTTTTACTATACTTTAACTTTACCTTTACTTTACTTTTACTTTACTTTAACTTTAATAATTCATACTTTAATAATTCACTTTAATAATTCATACTTTAATAATTCACTTTAATAATTCACTTTAATAATTCATACTTTAATAATTCACTTTAATAATTCATACTTTAATAATTCACTTTAATAATTTATACTTTAATAATTCACTTTAATAATTCATACTTTAATAATTCACTTTTATAATTCAAAAATCTATTATAAATAGAATTCAATAGGTTTCATTATTTCATAGAAACTTGAAAATATATTTCTCTAAACTCTCTCAATTGATATATATATATATATATATATATATATATATATATATATATATATATATATATATATATTTGCTCTGTATTATTTCAAGATATTATTAGTATACATAAAATATTACGACGGAGTGCTGTCCGAGTGATTTCAAAATAGTTTTTTTGAATGAGTCGAAGCTAAGGAAATTATGGATTATAGCTATGGAGGTGATGGGTATGGTTCATGGGTATGCTCGTGGGGTCAATCTAGTGTTTATCATCTCCGTTGCGTCTACGTACTTTCCTACAATATTGAATCTCAATATTGATACGTTCGTGAATCCGAGGCCAACCTTGCACTTATTAAATGACGTTATATGTATTTTTACTGTGAAATACAGTATTGTGAGTTTCATTTGCTCCCTTTTATATATATTTTTGGGACTGAGAATACATGCGCTGTTTTTATAAATGTTTTACGAAATAGGCACAAGTACTAAAACTAATTCTACGTGGGTTTAAACCAGAAATATACCCTTAGCTTGGTAACATTAAACTACTTGTCTATGTATGCGAATCCTAAAGATAGATCTATTAGGCCTGACAAACCCCATCCTGACTATGGGATGCTTTAGTACTTCGAGGTTATTTTAAACACACCTGATCTGGTGTACTTCAGAGGGTAAAACATGAACGTTAAGGCTTGTTACCGGGTGCCTACAACTTATAGAATACTTTTATACACTTGCGAGTGTACGTATATTTATAAACGGAAATCTTGTGGTCTATTAATATATTGAAATGATTGTTATGATAAACCTGTGAACTCACCAACCTTTTGGTTGACACTTTAAAGCATGTTTATTCTCAGGTATTAAAGAAATCTTCCGCTGTGCATTAGCTCATTTTAAGGATATTACTTGGAGTCATTCATGGCATATTTTGAAAGACGTTGCATTCGAGTCATTGAGTTCATCAAGATTATTATTAAGCCAATTATAGTTGGATGTATTATGAAATGGTGTGCATGCCGTCAACTTTCGTTGTAAAGAAAGTTTGTCTTTTAAAAACGAATGCAATGTTTGTAAAATGTATCATATAGAGGTCAAATACCTCGCGATGTAATCAACTATTGTGAATCGTTTATAATGTATATGAACGGGTCCTTTCATTTTTGGATGCTTAATTACGCTTAGTAATTTACTAGAACACACTAGTTAGTCTTGTTGGACTTTCTACCTTATTGGACTTTAGCCCACCCTACACTAGCTAGTGGACTATTTAATTATCCCAATTATTATTAGTTAGTGACCCACATTAATGTAAGACAAATGCCCATGGGAACATAGTAGCATTTTTGTTAAGCATTATCCTTAATGTTGCATGGGATCCTAACATAAGCACCAACTTTAGACAACCATTAACCAAAAAGTAAAGTTGTCCCCCCTTTTGTCCCCTCAAAACCTACGGCCATGAAGGCCTTGCCTCACCCATTCCCACTATAAATACAAGCCTTAACTCACCCATTTCACAATTGATCTCATTCACAAATTACACACACTTACTCTCTAATTCTCTCTCGAGTCTTTCTCACTCTAAAAAGTGTAAGTTTTAAATTTTCTTCTTCTTCTTTTCTTCTTCATAAAGTCAACATCATCATCATCATTTAAAGGATCAATCTTTTAGCTTTTGATCTTGTTATATCTTGTAGATTCAAACTTGGGTTTGAATCCTTCAAGTACATGAAAGATTCAATTTTTCTAGCTTTGAATCTTCATTTATGAAATGTCCCGTTCATATTGATTATAAACGTTCAATATTAATTGATTTCGTTGCGAGATTTTGACCTCTATATGAGATGTTTTTCAAAGACTGCATTCATTTTGAAAACAACCATAACCTTTATTTTATCAATAAAGGTTTTAAAAACATTACGTAGATTATCAAATAATGATAATCTAAAATATACTGTTTACACACGACCATTACATAATGGTTTACAATAGAAATATATTACATTAACATATGTTTCTTGAATGCAGTTTTTACACAATATCATACAAACATGGACTCCAAATCTTTTCCTTATTTTAGTATGCAACAGCGGAAGCTCTTAATATTCACCTGAGAATAAACATGCTTTAAACGTCAACAAAAATGTTGGTGAGTTATAGGTTTAACCTATATATATCAAATCGTAACAATAGACCACAAGATTTCATATTTCAATACACATCCCATACATAGAGATAAAAATCATTCATATGGTGAACACCTGATAACCGACATTAACAAGATGCATATATAAGAATATCCCCATCATTCCGGGACACCCTTCGGATATGATATAAATTTCGAAGTACTAAATCATCCGGTACTTTGGATGGGGTTTGTTAGGCCCAATAGATCTATCTTTAGGATTCGCGTCAATTAGGGTGCCTGTTCCCTAATTCTTAGATTACCAGACTTAATAAAAAGGGGCATATTCGATTTCGATAATTCAACCATAGAATGTAGTTTCACGTACTTGTGTCTATTTTGTAAATCATTTATAAAACCTGCATGTATTCTCATTCCAAAAATATTAGATTTTAAATGTGGGACTATAACTCACTTTCACAGATATTTCCTTCCTCGAAAATAAGACTTGGCCACGGATCGATTCACGAACCTATACAAATATGTACATATATATCAAAGTATGATTAAAATATAATTACAACCATTTTTATTATGTTTTAAAGATTTGAGTGTATTAAGTTAGTTGTCCTCGTTAGTAACCTACAACTAGTTGTCCACAGTTAGATGTACAGAAATAAATCGATATATATTATCTTGAATCAATCCATGACCCAGTGTATACACGTCTCAGGCTAGATCACAACTCAAAGTATATATATTTTTGGAATCAACCTCAACCCTGTATAGCTAACTCCAACATTACTGCATATAGAGTGTCTATGGTTGTTCCAAATAATATATATACATGGGTCGATATGATATGTCAAAACATTTGCATACGTTTCTATGGTATCTTAAGATTACATAATATTTTAGAATACATGTATAATACAATATAAGTTAGCTAGGATATGATTTGTATAGATTTGTTAAACATTTCCCGTAGCTAAAAAGATCAAAAATATCCAATCTTGTTTTACCCATAACTTTTTCATTTTAAATCCGTTTTGAGTGAATCAAATTGCTATGGTTTCATATTGAACTCTAATTTAAGAATCCAAATATAAAAAGTATAGGTTTATAGTCAGAAATTTAAGTTACATGTCAATTACAAAAGAGGTAGTCTTTTCCATCGAAAGAACGGCATCTTGATGACCATTTTGAAAAACATACTTTCACTTTGAGTTTAACCAAGATTTTTGGATATAGTTTCATGTTCATATGAAAAATCATTTTCCCAGAAGAACAACTTTTAAATCAAAGTTTATCATAGTTTTTAATTATCCAAACCAAAGCAGGCCCCGGTTTCACTACGACGGCGTATATCCGATTTTATGGTGTTCATCGTGTTTCCAGGTTTTAAATTATTAAGTTAGCATATCATATAGATATAGAACATGTGTTTAGTTGATTTTAAAAGTCAAGTTAGAAGGATTAACTTTTGTTTGCGAGCAAGTTTATAATTAACTAAACTATGTTCTAGTGATCACAAGTTTAAACCTTCGAATAAGATAGCTTTATATGTATGAATCGAATGATGTTATGAACATCATTACTACCTCAAGTTTTCTGGATAAAACTACTGGAAATGATAAAAATGGATCTAGCTTCAAAGGATCCTTGGATGGCTTGAAAGTTCTTGAAGCATAATCATGACACGAAAACAGTTCAAGATTTTCACTCGAAATAAGATTGTTATAGTTGTAGAAATTGAATCAAAGTTTGAATATGAATATTACCTTGAATTAGAAAGATAACCTACTATAAATAACAAAGGTTCCTTGATCTTAGATGATTACTTGGAATGGATTAGAAAGCTTGGAAGTAAACTTGCAAACTTGGTAGTATTCTTGATTTTTATGAAACTATACTTATGGAATTTATGAAGAACACTTAGAACTTGAAGATGGAACTTGAGATAGATCAATTAGATGAAGAAAATTGAAGAATGAAAGTATTTGTAGGTGTTTTTGGTCGTTGGTATAAGGATTAGATATAAAGGATATGTAATTTTGTTTTCATGTAAATAAGTCATGAATGATTACTAATATTTTTGTTATTTTATGAGATATTTCATGCTAGTTGCCAAATTATGGTTCCCACATGTGTTAGGTGACTCACATTGGCAGCTAAAAGCTGATCATTGAAGTGTATATACCAATAGTACATACATCTAAAAGCTGTGTATTGTACGAGTACGAATACGGGTGTATACGAGTGGAATTGTTGATGAAACTGAACGAGGATGTAATCATAAGCATTTTTGTTAAGTAGAAGTACTTTGATATGTGTCTTGAAGTCTTTAAAAAGTGTAAGAATATATATCAAAACACAACATGTATATACAATCTAATGGAGTCGTTAAGTCTTCGTTAGTCGTTACATGTAAGTGTTGTTTTGAAACCTTTAAGTTAACGATCTCAATTAATGTTGTTAACCCAATGTTTATTATATCAAATGAGATGTTAAATTATTATATTATGATGATATTATGATGTATGAATATCTCTTAATATGATATATACATTAAAATATCGTTACAACGATAATCGTTACATATAAGTCTCGTTTCGTAATTCTTGAGTTAGTAGTCTTGTTTTTACATATGTAGTTCATTGTTAACACACTTAATGATATATTTAAATATCATTTTATCATGTTAAATATAGTGTATCAATATCTTAATATGATACATATGTATTTAGTAGACGTTATCATAACGATAATCGTTATATATATCATTTCAAGTTTCTTAACTTAGTAATCTCATTTCTTATGTATATCACACATTGTTAATATATTTAGTGAGATACTTACTCATCATAATCTTATGTCAACCATATATATATGTCTATATATACCACAACATGTAGTTTTTACAATTTTGTAACGTTCGTGAATCGCCGGTCAACTTGGGTGATCAATTGTCTATATGAAACTTATTTCATTTAATCAAGTCTTAACAAGTTTGATTGCTTAACACGTTGGAAACATTTAGTCATGTAAATATCAATCTCAATTAATATATATAAACATGGAAAAGTTCGGGTCACTACAGTACCTACCCGTTAAATAAATTTCGTCCTGAAATTTTAAGCTGTTGAAGGTGTTGACGAATCTTCTGGAAATAGATGTGGGTATTTCTTCTTCATCTGATCTTCATGCTCCCAGGTGAACTCGGGTCCTCTACGAGCATTCCATCGAACCTTAACAATCGGTATCTTGTTTTTCTTAAGTCTCTTAACCTCACGATCCATTATTTCGACGGGTTCTTCAATGAATTGAAGTTTTTCATTGATTTGGATTTCGTCCAACGGAATAGTGAGATCTTCTTTAGCAAAACATTTCTTCAAATTCGAGACGTGAAAAGTGTTATGTACAGCCACGAGTTGTTGAGGTAGCTCCAGTTGGTAAGCTACTGGTCCGACACGATATATAATCTTGAATGGTCCAATGTACCTTGGATTTAGTTTCCCCCGTTTACCAAATCGAACAATGCCTTTCCAAGGTGAAACCTTAAGCATGACCATTTCTCCAATTTCAAACTCTATATTTTTTCTTTTACTGTCCGCGTAGCTCTTTTATCGACTCTGGGCGGTTTTCAATCGTTGTTGAATTTGGATGATTTTCTCGGTAGTTTCTTGTATTATTTTCGGAACCGTAATCTGTCTATCCCCCACTTCATTCCAACAAATTGGAGACCTGCACTTTCTACCATATAGTGCCTCAAACGGCGCCATCTCAATACTAGAATGATAACTGTTGTTGTAGGAAAATTCTGTTAATGGTAGGTGTCGATCCCAACTGTTTCCGAAATCAATAACACATGCTCGTAGCATGTCTTCAAGCGTTTGTATCGTCCTTTCGCTCTGCCCATCAGTTTGTGGATGATAGGCAGTACTCATGTCTAGACGAGTCCCCAATGCTTGTTGCAACGTCTTCCAGAACCTTGAAACAAATATACCATCCCTATCAGAGATAATAGATGTGACGACCCGGAAATTTCCGACCAAATTAAAACTTAATCTTTATATGTTCCAACACAATAAGCAAAGTCTGTTAGACCGAGTCTCAAAAATTTTTGAACTATTATATGAATGCATTTATCCATTGACTACTCTCGACGATTCACGAACTATGGTCTGTAAATAAACATGTAATTATGTTTACATAAATATAAATATAAAATTAGATATGTATAAATTGCATAATATTATTATTAATACAAATATTATTATAATGAGTAGTATTACAATTAGTGTTATTATTATATCAGAATTAATATAATTATTAATTTCGTTTCTATATATAATATTATAAGTAGTGATATTATCACTATTAATTCATATTAAACTATTATTATTATTATTATTATTATTATTATTATTATTATTATTATTATTATTAATATTATTATTATATTATTATTAATATAAATGTTAATAATATTATTACCAATAATACATTGATAAGTATTAATACTAGTTAGAATTAAGTTATGTATAACAACAGATTTACATATATACGTATATAAAAAAAATACAGATTCATATATATATACGGTTATATACGCATACATAGGTATTCTGTTACACATCGTTATCAAGCTGGGTGTAAAATTGTGTTTGTGTCTCCAAAACAAATTTCAGTATCAATTCAGATTACAATTAAAAAGGGAATGTAGTACGATTCAATATCAAGACTTATTTGTTTCTGCTTCAACTTTTTTTTGTTTGTCAATCCAGTGTCAGAGAATTGTTATACGTCCCTCTCTAAATACATTACACAACAAATTAGGATAGATTATAAGCAGTAAAATCCAAACAATGATTAAACCATCATCCACCCGATACCTTACATCAACACAATTTGATTTTTGGCTCCTAGTAAACTTTCTGTTGTACATCCCTTTCTATCTATATATCAATATCTAATCACTCTTTTCTTTCTCTAATAAATATACTTATACATATACCATATAGATTAACCATCATCTTCAACTCAATTTCAATTTCTATTACGTGTTTCATATTCAACGAAGATCAGACCCAAACAACCTTTTTTCCCTGCATCTGTCGATGTTGTAAACTTTCATTAAACTCAATCCATCCGCCACCTTATATCTCTCCCTCTCATTTTCTTTTCTTCTCTCTCCCAATCCTTGTAACTATGAACCATGTATAACTACCATAATAAATCAACCCACACCTACAGCTTCAAAATCGCCATCTCCACCACCATAATCATCATAAAATCACAACTAAAATGATAACCCACTTGCTGCTGCTACGCTTGTATTATAATTCCTGGTTCCTCTTCTTTCGCGATGGTTAAAGCAATGTTACTCTGTTCCTTTCTTTTAACAATAACAAGAATAATATTATATATGTTTAAAAGTTTTAATGAGTTATCGATTTAATTATAGAGTATTCATTTATATAGCATTATCAATGTTCAAGTGGGACAAAGCATATTTTGTGGCCGACACTTATATGTTAAAAAGGAAGAGGGGCCAACAACGATTCAAGGGTAGAGGCATATTAATATTATTTGCTGCATTCACGTAAAAAAAAACCGAATTAGTTCCTTTCGTTTGGGGCCACCATATTTTCTTTAAATATGCCGTGAATGATGGAATTGGACATCATGATTCATATCTTGATTGGAGTAATGAGCTGTAAAGGAATTGGGATATATACTTAAATAATGAACGTTGTATTGGATCAACGACTTTTTCTATTTTTTTTTCGAATGATTTTGATGATGATGAGTACGATGATGATGCTTTGGTGATGCTATGTAACGATGATGATGAACCGAAGAATCGAATATATTTTTTTTCACTGCTACCAGGGTCGAAGTAGGTTATATAAAAGTAGATTGGGTTTAATTACTTGGGCTTATGAAATCTGTTGTTGGGCCAAACTTTGTTTGGGATGAAAATCGGGTTATATACAATTGGGTTAGGATAACTTCAGAAAGTCTTAGATGGAGGAGTGGCTTAAGGGTGTTATTGGTTTCCGAGAGGTCGTGGGTTCGAGTCCCGGCAGCAGCGTTCTTTTTTTGGACTTCTCATCAAAGGTTGTAACCCTTTATATTTACTATTATTATTATTATTATTATTATTATTATTATTATTATTATTATTATTATTATTTGTATTATTATTATTATCAATTATTGTTATTATTAGTTGTTATTATTATTAATACTAGTAATATGTATATTAGAATAATTAAAAGTAAAATTATTATGATTGTTACTAAATATAACTATTATTATTATTACTATTATTAATAAAGTTATCATTATGTGTATTAGTAACCAAATAATATCAAAACTATCATTATATTTTTTTATTATTACATATACTATAATTATATTAGTATTTCACGTAACTACATATAACAAACTATTAATTTATAAATATAACCCTAAACAATTATGTATATATATATGGATATATTAATATAACTAATTGTATAGATTTTAACCATTTTAAATATATATAAAATAAGTAAATATAACATATACTTTAAGATATAATATATGTATATATTTTTTTAAATGGAATTTAATATAAATTATATGAACTACAAACACATAAATAATATATAATTAATAAAGGAAATTATGTGAATTCCTGTATGTGTATTAATATATATACAAATGATATAGGTTCGTGAATCCGAGGCCAACCCTGCATTGTTCAGTTGTTAAATGTCGTCATATATATTTTTACTACAAAATACATTAGGTGAGTTCATTTGCTCTCTTTTTACTCATTACATTTTTGAGCTGAGAATACATGCAAATGCTTTATTAACTGTTTTACAATATTTATATGCGTGAGTTTCATTTGCTCCCTTTTACTCTTTACATTTTTGGGACTGAGAATACATGCGCTGTTTTTATAACTGCTTATTTAAATGCTTTTGAAATATATTTTGAACTGCGAATACATGCAAATGTTTTATTAACTGTTTTACAATATTTATATGCGTGAGTTTCATTTGCTCCCTTTTACTCTTTACATTTTTGGGACTGAGAATACATGCGCTGTTTTTATAACTGCTTATTTAAATGCTTTTGAAATATATTTTGAACTGCGAATACATGCAAATGTTTTATTAACTGTTTTACAATATTTATATGCGTGAGTTTCATTTGCTCCCTTTTTAAATGCTTTTGCAATATATATTTTTGGGACTGAGAATACATGCGCTGTTTTTATAACTGCTTATTTAAATGCTTTTGAAATATATTTTGAACTGCGAATACATGCAAATGTTTTATTAACTGTTTTACAATATTTATATGCGTGAGTTTCATTTGCTCCCTTTTTAAATGCTTTTGCAATATATATTTTTGGGACTGAGAATACATGCGCTGTTTTATAACTGTTTTACGAAATAGACACAAGTAATCGAAATTACGTTCTATGGTTGAATGATCAAAACTGAATATGCCCCTTTTAGTCTGGTAATCTAAGAATTAGGGAACAGAAACCCTAATTGACGCGAATCCTAAAGATAGATCTATCGGGCCCAACAAGCCCCATCCAAAGTACCGGATGCTTTAGTACTTTGAAATTTATATCATGTCCGAAGGAGGATCCCGGAATGATGGGGATATTCTTATATGCATATTGTGAATGTCGGTTACCAGGTGTTCAATCCATATGAATGATATTTTTGTCTCTATGCATGGGACGTATGATTATGAGAAATGGAAGTATGAAATCTTGTGGTCTATTAAAATTATGAAATGATTCTTTATGATAAACTAATGAACTCACCAACCTTTTGGTTGACACTTTAAAGCATGTTTATTCTCAGGTACGAAAGAAATCTTTCGCTGTGCATTTGCTCATATTAGAGATATTACTTGGAGTCATTCATGACATATTTCAAAAGATGTTGCATTCGAGTCGTTGAGTTCATCAAGATTATTATTAAGTCAATTATATTTGGATATATTATGAAATGCTTTACATGCCTGTCAACTGTCGATGTAACGAAAGTTTGTCTTTTAAAAACGAATGCAATGTTTGTAAAATTTATCATATAGAGGTCAATTACCTCGCGATGTAATCAACTGTTGTGAATCGTTTGTAATCGATATGGACTTCGTCCAGATGGATTAGGATGGGTCTCTACAGTTGGTATCAGAGCGGTGGTCTTAGCGAACCAGGTCTTGCATTAGCGTGCCTAACTGATAGTCGTTAGGATGCATTAGTGAGTCTGGACTTCGACCGTGTCTGCATGTCAAAAGTTTTGCTTATCATTTTTATCGGAAAACATCTGCTTATCATCCTTAGGAAATTACCTACTCATTATTCTTAGTCTAGACACATTTTACTGCATTGACTGCATGAATAGTGTATAGACAAAATTCATATTTTAGCGTATCTGACAATTCATATCTTAGTGTATCTGTTACTGTAGACCTTGCCTGATATCTCTCGTAAATTTCTCCTTAATTTAAGGGATCCTGGTACTATATATATCTATGCAAATTATGCATTGAGAATACCATCTAACTATCAATTGATGCCACTAAACTCTTCATACCAAAAATCTTTCCTGAGATCGTTTAAGATGGCCTCTACGAATCGACCAAGTTCCTCTGACTCCGAAGACAGCGTGATAGGAGCACACCAACCAATCAACTACCGTGATTACTGGAGAAAATGGGGATGGGTTCGCGACATACTCACCCTATGGAGAAAGGAAGAAGGTACTCCATATCATGAATCAAATCTACCACCTAACCTTGGAGTACTTGACCCGCTCACCGGCGAACCCGTTCGCAATACCGTTTATACCCTATTTGCAAGAATTTTTCGTCTTGAAACTACCATTAATAGAACTAGAGAAGATATCCGACCTCTACCTCACATTGATAAACAACTCGGGTTAGTAGAAGAAGTTAGAGAACTCCGAGCTCGAGTATTAACTTTAGAGAGCACGGTATACAATTTGCAATCATCAACAGTATCACCAACACCAGTAACATCACCAGCCTTAGCACCAATGGCACCAGTACCACCAACAACCCAAGTTTCAACAATCCATGCCTCAACATCTCATTCTGTACCTCGAGTATAATTATCGTTCCACAAATCATTCTACATCATTTATCTTCGTTCGACATGACGATTATGTAAACTCTAATGTTTTAGAGATTATGTATCATAGTTCTAATCGTAAATCTGATGAGTTTAATATCACATTGACTCATTAAATCCATAATTACATCTGAAGAAAATATATATGTAAATATATTTTCATAAAGATTGTGATTAAAAATTCTTTCGTACAAACTGTTAATGGTAAAAATATTTTAACGGGTAGGTAATACCCGAGAAATATTTAAGATTTCACATTAATAAGTTACATTGTACAGTCTTCGAATCTGATTCAACGGTCGATTACCATCCTACCTACATCTATCGATATACGAATCCGTTCACCACAGAATAACCATTTTCATTCAAATTCAATTTCATATTTGGATTTTTACTTACCAGAATTCAACAAGTGGCATAATGAAGAAATAATGTACACAATAAAAATTGATTAGAAACAGACTAATTAACAATATGGAATTTTGTTAAGAAACCATGCTAACTGTTCCAGCTAACTGTTCCTAGCTAACTGATTACATTCTATTTATCGCATTTTATTTATTGCAATTTAATTATCGCAATTTACATTCCTGCAATTTTATTTATTGTCATCTAATTTCTGTTATTTACTTTACACACTTTAGTTATCGTTATTTAATTCCTGTTATTTATTTTACACACTTTAAATATCGGGACACGTATACAAGGTTTTGACATATCATATCGATGCATCTATATATATTATTTGGAATCACCATAGACACTCTATATGCAGTAATGATCGAGTTCTCTATACAGGGTTGAGGTTGATTCTATAATAATATATATACTTTGAGTTGTGATCGAGTCTGAGACATGTACACGGGTCCCGATACGTATTAATTAATTCGGATATTATATATTAAGCTATATATGTATTATCGGACTATTAATTGTGGACTATCAAATATGGACTGTCGACATTGGATAATTAAAATGAATTAAAATATTGATTATAACATATGAAACTAAACATATCTTCAAGTTTGCCACTTGATCTCATCTTAAACCTCATCTGTATCTTGACGATTACAATATGTGTTCAAACCTTTCATGATTCTTGAAAACACCTCAATCGATAGGATGAATCAACCGCACTTCATCTACGAAAGGAAAGGTTTATGCATATAGTTATGCACATGAGAAACTCTCGGCAACTGAGTAAAAGTTGAACACGTAGCCGCATCAGATCCTCTATCATTTATTAGCAAAAATAACTTTGCGATCCCTTTTCAAAGTAGCCAATTTTGTCACAACTCCAGCAAGTCAACTTCGACTTTTCATTCGAAGTAGCCTTACTATAATCCTGATATATACAATTACCCTTTTTATAACGGAGAATTCTTTTATATTCCACCATATTACCAGAAGACGTACCAGCAGCCTCGTTGTTTGTTTTTGGCTTAAATCTCTCTGACAAATCATTATATTTATTCATTAAAACCCTATCATATACTCATCCGCATCTTGTAACGAGAACTGCCATACCAATTACCGGGAATCAGCAAATTTGTATTTTGAGTCTCGCAACGTTTCCACATCAACAGTTATATGTATCCATATAACATTTATCTCTTAGAACTATGATCTTCCATTCTGAAATTCAGAAAAGCACCCAGTCTGTGAATTAATGCTCTAAATTTTGAAAAGTTGAATGAAGCAACAAAAACTATGGATGATTTTAACAGTCAAAAGTTTGATAAAAAAAAAATATACGTTGGAAAAGCTCAAAAGGAAGTTTGGTACTGAAAAACGAATTGAGCAAACCATGAAGGAGACTCTGAGCAAATCACAAGGACTAAACTTGTACATAAAGAACCCTGATGATTCTGTTTCTGATGAAGTCTTTAGTGAATATCTTGCTCCTTATTTATTCTAAATCCTTGCGAAAGGATTTTCTTCATCAACATTCGATCTCAGAAATTCTGAAAATATCATCATAAATATCTTTGATATTTCCGAGAATATTTTCATAACAATTCTTATCTGAAATCATTAATCTCTTCGTGCTATCAGTGTTACATCATATAGAAACTGTTAGTTTCTATATTCTGTAAACTTTCGAGCTTGAAATATGAATGTTATTGAAGTAATGTTGGGAACTGATGCATGAGTTAGTATAATATAATGACACTTGATCAACGTAATTATATTACAGTAAGTCATGCTGAGTTTCTAATGGAACGTGATGATTCACAGATCATAACGTCATCATGTGCCATGTTACACGACTCTTACATTCTACCCAATCTCCAAGTATATCAAGAACATATATTCTTAATAGTTCTATCTTTTCAGATATTCTAGTAATTTGAAAAATCAAGATCGTGCCATTACGATTTCTTTCTAGAACATTAACTATGTTCATTTCAAAATCCATATCTACGAATTCCGGACCATTATTCGCTTGACTTGAAGTCAGGAAGAGGAGACGAAAGTATGAAACTCTTGAATATAAAGAAAATATAAAGCTCGACAACAACACATAAATTACAAACCGTGCATATAAATACGTATTGCCACGTGAAGGCACGGGAAAATTAAAAACACTATAACCCCAAAATAATAGTAGAAGTAAATATAATCCTCCGGTGGTAGATGAAAGAGAAGAATGACAGATATGAAAGTTAAGAGTATATCAAGGATCAGAACTGGATGGAGCATATTAATGAATGCTTTAAAAATATGAATCAGGGGAGAAAGAATGGAAGGTGTGAGCTGTGAAAATAAGGAAATGAAGGGAGCGGATTTATAGTAAAATATCCGACAGAGCAATCGAAACAGATTATTGCATTTAATCAAAGAAGATCTGATTTCCTATATCGCCGAAGAACCAAATCTTATTACGAAGATTTTCTTTAAATCCCATGAATTCCGGAAATCAATCATAACTACGTCATCAGTTCCCTCTCTTGCGATAGCTTCGATTATACTCTTCGCGTAATCAATTTTTTTTTTTACCTATATTACTCACTGATGATAAAACTCTAATTTCTAGCTCGGATACATCATGAAAACATACTTATTGTCAGCCATGACCATTCCACTCAAATTTCGGGACGAAATTTCTTTAACGGGTAGGTACTGTGACGACCCGGAAATTTCTGACCAAATTAAAACTTAATCTTTATATGTTCCAACACAATAAACAAAGTCTGTTAGACCGAGTCTCAAAAATTTTTGAACTATTATATGAATGCATTTATCCATTGACTACTCTCGACGATTCACGAACTATGGTCTGTAAATAAACATGTAATTATGTTTACATAAATATAAATATAAAATTAGATATGTATAAATTGCATAATATTATTATTATTAATACAAATATTATTATAATGAGTAGTATTACAATTAGTGTTATTATTATATCAGAATTAATATAATTATTAATTTCGTTTCTATATATAATATTATAAGTAGTGATATTATCACTATTAATTCATATTAAACTATTAATATTATTATTATTATTATTATTATTATTATTATTATTATTATTATTAATATTATTATTATATTATTATTAATATAAATGTTAATAATATTATTACCAATAATACATTGATAAGTATTAATACTAGTTAGAATTAAGTTATGTATAACAACAGATTTACATATATACGTATATAAAAAAAAATACAGATTCATATATATATACGGTTATATACGCATACATAGGTATTCTGTTACACATCGTTATTAAGCTGGGTGTAAAATTTTGTTTGTGTCTCCAAAACAAATTTCAGTATCAATTCAGATTACAATTAAAAAGGGAATGTAGTACGATTCAATATCAAGACTTATTTATTTCTGCTTCAACTTTTTTTTGTTTGTCAATCCAGTGTCAGAGAATTGTTATACGTCCCTCTCTAAATACATTACACAACAAATTAGGATAGATTATAAGCAGTAAAATCCAAACAATGATTAAACCATCATCCACCCGATACCTTACATCAACACAATTTGATTTTTGGCTCCTAGTAAACTTTCTGTTGTACATCCCTTTCTATCTATATATCAATATCTAATCACTCTTTTCTTTATCTAATAAATATACTTATACATATACCATATAGATTAACCATCATCTTCAACTCAATTTCAATTTCTATTACGTGTTTCATATTCAACGAAGATCAGACCCAAACCACCTTTTTTCCCTGCATCTGTCGATGTTGTAAACTTTCATTAAACTCAATCCATCCGCCACCTTATATCTCTCCCTCTCATTTTCTTTTCTTCTCTCTCCCAATCCTTGTAACTATGAACCATGTATAACCACCATAATAAATCAACCCACACCTACAGCTTCAAAATCGCCATCTCCACCACCATAATCATCATAAAATCACAACTAAAATGATAACCCACTTGCTACTGCTACGCTTGTATTATAATTCCTGGTTCCTCTTCTTTCGCGATGGTTAAAGTAATGTTACTCTGTTCCTTTCTTTTAACAATAACAAGAATAATATTATATATGTTTAAAAGTTTTAATGAGTTATCGATTTAATTATAGAGTATTCATTTATATAGCATTATCAATGTTCAAGTGGGACAAAGCATATTTGGTGGCCGACACTTATATGTTAAAAAGGAAGAGGGGCCAACAACGATTCAAGGGTAGAGGCATATTAATATTATTTGCTGCATTCACGTAAAAAAAAAACTGAATTAGTTCCTTTCGTTTGGGGCCACCATATTTTCTTTAAATATGCCGTGAATGATGGAATTGGATATCATGATTCATATCTTGATTGGAGTAATGAGCTGTAAAGGAATTGGGATATATACTTAAATAATGAACGTTTTATTGGATCAACGACTTTTTCTATTTTTTTTTCGAATGATTTTGATGATGATGAGTATGATGATGACGCTTTGGTGATGCTATGTAACGATGATGATGAACCGAAGAATCGAATATATTTTTTTTCACTGCTACCAGGGTCGAAGTAGGTTATATAAAAGTAGATTGGGTTTAATTACTTGGGCTTATGAAATCTGTTGTTGGGCCAAACTTTGTTTGGGATGAAAATCGGGTTATATACAATTGGGTTAGGATAACTTCAGAAAGTCTTAGATGGAGGAGTGGCTTAAGGGTGTTATTGGTTTCCGAGAGGTCGTGGGTTCGAGTCCCGGCAGCAGCGTTCTTTTTTTTGGACTTCTCATCAAAGGTTGTAACCCTTTATATTTACTATTATTATTATTATTATTATTATTATTATTATTATTATTATTATTATTATTATTATTATTATTATTATTATTATTATTATTATTATTATTATTATTATTATTATTATTATTTGTATTATTATTATTATCAATTATTGTTATTATTAGTTGTTATTATTATTAATACTAGTAATATGTATATTAGAATAATTAAAAGTAAAATTATTATGATTGTTACTAAATATAACTATTATTATTATTACTATTATTAATAAAGTTATCATTATGTGTATTAGTAACCAAATAATATCAAAACTATCATTATATTTTTTTATTATTACATATACTATAATTATATTAGTATTTCACGTAACTACATATAACAAACTATTAATTTATAAATATAACCCTAAACAATTATGTATATATATATGGATATATTAATACAACTAATTGTATAGATTTTAACCATTTTAAATATATATAAAATAAGTAAATATAACATATACTTTAAGATATAATATATGTATATATTTTTTTAAACGGAATTTAATATAAATTATATGAACTACAAACACATAAATAATATATAATTAATAAAGGAAATTATGTGAATTCCTGTATATGTATTAATATATATACAAATGATATAGGTTCGTGAATCCGAGGCCAACCCTGCATTGTTCAGTTGTTAAATGTCGTCATATATATTTTTACTACAAAATACATTAGGTGAGTTCATTTGCTCTCTTTTTACTCATTACATTTTTGAGCTGAGAATACATGCAAATGCTTTATTAACTGTTTTACAATATTTATATGCGTGAGTTTCATTTGCTCCCTTTTACTCTTTACATTTTTGGGACTGAGAATACATGCGCTGTTTTTATAACTGCTTATTTAAATGCTATTAAAATATATTTTGAACTGCGAATACATGCAAATGTTTTATTAACTGTTTTACAATATTTATATGCGTGAGTTTTATTTGCTCCCTTTTACTCTTTACATTTTTGGGACTGAGAATACATGCGCTGTTTTTATAACTGCTTATTTAAATGCTTTTGAAATATATTTTGAACTGCGAATACATGCAAATGTTTTATTAACTGTTTTACAATATTTATATGCGTGAGTTTCATTTGCTCCCTTTTTAAATGCTTTTGCAATATATATTTTTGGGACTGAGAATACATGCGCTGTTTTTATAACTGCTTATTTAAATGCTTTTGAAATATATTTTGAACTGCGAATACATGCAAATGTTTTATTAACTGTTTTACAATATTTATATGCGTGAGTTTCATTTGCTCCCTTTTTAAATGCTTTTGCAATATATATTTTTGGGACTGAGAATACATGCGCTGTTTTATAACTGTTTTACGAAATAGACACAAGTAATCGAAATTACGTTCTATGGTTGAATGATCAAAACTGAATATGCCCCTTTTAGTCTGGTAATCTAAGAATTAGGGAACAGAAACCCTAATTGACGCGAATCCTAAAGATAGATCTATCGGGCCCAACAAGCCCCATCCAAAGTACCGGATGCTTTAGTACTTCGAAATTTATATCATGTCCGAAGGAGGATCCCGGAATGATGGGGATATTCTTATATGCATATTGTGAATGTCGGTTACCAGGTGTTCAATCCATATGAATGATATTTTTGTCTCTATGCATGGGACGTATGATTATGAGAAATGGAAGTATGAAATCTTGTGGTCTATTAAAATTATGAAATGATTCTTTATGATAAACTAATGAACTCACCAACCTTTTGGTTGACACTTTAAAGCATGTTTATTCTCAGGTACGAAAGAAATCTTTCGCTGTGCATTTGCTCATATTAGAGATATTACTTGGAGTCATTCATGACATATTTCAAAAGATGTTGCATTCGAGTCGTTGAGTTCATCAAGATTATTATTAAGTCAATTATATTAGGATATATTATGAAATGCTTTACATGCCTGTCAACTGTCGATGTAACGAAAGTTTGTCTTTTAAAAACGAATGCAATGTTTGTAAAATTTATCATATAGAGGTCAATTACCTCGCGATGTAATCAACTGTTGTGAATCGTTTGTAATCGATATGGACTTCGTCCAGATGGATTAGGATGGGTCTCTACAATAGAGGCGGGTATTCCATGTCTGGAGACAACCTCCTTCAAATACAATCGCGCCAACTTCTCCATTTTGTCATCTTTTCTCATTGGCAGGAAGTGTGCTGACTTGGTGGAACAATCAACTATTACCCAAATAGTATCATAACCACTTGCAGCCCTTGGCAATTTAGTAATGAAATCCATGGTAATATTTTCCCATTTCCATTCCGGGATTTCAGGTTGTTGTTGTAGACCTGATGGTTTCTGATGTTCAGCTTTGACCTTAGAACACGTCAAACATTCTCCTACATATTTAGCAATATCAACTTTCATACCCGGCCACCAAAAGTGTTTCTTGAGATCTTTATACATCTTCCCCGCTCCGGGATGTATTGAATATCTGGTTTTATGTGCTTCTTTAAGTACCATTTCTCTCACATCTCCAAACCTTGGTACCCAAATTCTATCAGCCCAATATCGGGTTCCGTCTTTCCGAATATTAAGATGTTTCTCTGATCCTTTGGGTATCTCATTCTTCAACTTTCCTTCTTTTACAACCCCCTGTTGCACATAATTTATTTGAGTAGTAAGGTTAGTACGAATAATTATATTCATAGCTTTTACCCGTATAGGTTCTCTGTCCTTTCTACTCAAAGCGTCGGCTACCACATTCGCCTTCCCCTGGTGGTATCGAATCTCAAAATCATAATCATTCAACAGTTCAATCCACCTGCGTTGTCTCATATTTAGTTGCTTCCGATTAAATATATGTTGGAGACTTTTGTGGTCGGTATATATAATACTTTTGACTCCATATAAATAATGCCTCCAAGTCTTTAATGCAAAAACAACAGCACCCAATTCCAAATCGTGAGTTGTATAATTTTGCTCGTGAATCTTCAATTGTCTAGACGCATAAGCAATCACCTTCGTTCATTGCATTAATACACAACCGAGACCTTGCTTTGATGCATCACAATAAATCACAAAATCATCATTCCCTTCAGGCAATGACAATATAGGTGCCGTCGTTAGCTTTTTCTTCAATAACTGAAACGCCTTCTCTTGTTTGATGTATGTGACGACCCAGAAATTTCCGACCAAATTTAAACTTTAATCTTTATATTATTCTGACACGATAAGCAAAGTTTGTTAAGTTAAATCTCAAGAATTTTAAACTGTGTTCATACATTCATTATAACCTCGACCAAATTCCGACGATTCACGAACCGTTATATATAAATAGATATGTATATATATATATATATATATATATATATATATATATATATATATATATATTATAACTTGAGAATATTAATAAAGTATTAAACGTATAATACTTTACACGAACGTATTTGTTTCAATATGATTTTCGACGAAATTAAAAAAAAAAATATATATATATTAAATGATTGAATTATCAGAAACATTAAATTATGATTACAAGTCTCTGTTGAGAGGTCCACTATGATTTGAGAAAATTTATTCCTCTTAACGATATTCAGAATAATTTGTAAAGCTATTTATAAATAAAAACAAAAAGTGTCATTTACGAAAGTTGGACAAAAGTTAGTGGAGAATTGGTTTCCATAATATTCTATTAATCTATTTTCAAACGTACAAAGACGTTTTCAGTTTAAAAAGAACTTTATTATTAAAACGTATATAACTTTTATAAATATCTAGAATCACTTTTGACAACTCATTACTTAACCAGTATAATAAATATAACAATATTTATATTTTATTTCATTAAATATATATATCGATTTAAATTAATATTATATATATCTATACGCGTATTATACATACATAGTTTTTATACTTTTACTATACTTTAACTTTACCTTTACTTTACTTTTACTTTACTTTAACTTTAATAATTCACTTTAATAATTCATACTTTAAAAATTCACTTTAATAATTCATACTTTAATAATTCACTTTAATAATTCATACTTTAATAATTCACTTTAATAATTCATACTTTAATAATTCACTTTAATAATTCATACTTTAATAATTCAAAAATATATTATAAATAGAATTCAAAAGGTTTCATTATTTCAGAGAAACTTGAAAATATATTTCTCTAAACTCTCTCAATCGATTTATATATATATATATATATATATATATATATATATATATATATATATATATATATATATATATATATATATATTTGGTCTGTATTATTTCAAAATATTATTAGTATACATAAAATATTACGACGGAGTGCTGTCCGAGCGATTTCAAAATAGTTTTTTTTTTAATGAGTCTAAGCTAAGGAAATTATGGGTTATAGCTATGGAGGTGATGGGTATGGTTCATGGGTATGCTCGTGAGGACAATCTAGTGTTTATCATCTCTGTTGCGTCTACGTACTTTCCTGCAATATTGAATCTCAATATTGATACGTTCGTGAATCCGAGGCCAACCTTGCACTTATTAAATGACGTTATATGTATTTTTACTACGAAATACAGTATTGTGAGTTTCATTTGCTCCCTTTTATATATATTTTTGGGACTGAGAATACATGCGCTGTTTTTATAAAAGTTTTACGAAATAGGCACAAGTACTAAAACTAATTCTACGTGGGTTTAAACCAGAAATATGTAGTGACCCGAACTTTTCCATGTTTATATATATTAATTGAGATTGATATTTACATGATTAAATGTTTCCAACATGTTAAGCAATCAAACTTATTAAGACTTGATTAATTGAAATATGTTTCATATAGACAATTGACCACCCAAGTTGACCGGTGATTCACGAACGTTAAAACTTGTAAAAATGACATGACGATATATATGGATATACATATGGTTAACATGAGATTATGATAAGTAAGTATCTCCATAAGTATATTAACAATGAGTTATATACATATAAACAACACTACTAACTTAAGGATTTCGAAACGAGACATATATGTAACGATTATCGTTGTAACGACATTTCAATGTATATATATCATATTAAGATATATTAATATATCATAATATCATGATAATATAATAATTTAACATCTCATTAGATATAATAAACAATGGGTTAACAACATTAATTGAGATCGTTAACTTAAAGGTTTCAAAACAACACTTACATGTAACGACTAACGATGACTTAACGACTCAGTTAAAATGTATATACATGTAGTGTATTTAGATGTATTAAAATACTTTTGGAAGACTTCAAGACATATATCAAAACACTCATACTTAACAAAAATGGTTACAGTTACTTTCCCATTCTTTTCTTTCATCAAGAATTCTAGTCGTATTCTTACCCGTATTATACACAGCTTCAAAACGTACTTACTATGGGTATATATCAATAGGAACTAGCATGGGATTCCACTCTTGATTATGTCATGTATGACTAATCAATTTTAACTTCTACCATGAGCTAGTCAACTAACTAGGACTCCTTTTAACCCCACTCACCACTCACCAATTACCACTCATCATTCACTCCATTTCACTTCCAATTCTCTTTCTAATTCTCTCTCAACACACACACACTATTATGAACGTCTTTTTCCAGTAGTTAATCATCATCTTCATCAAAAATCACTTCAAGAATTAAGCTATATGTGACAACCCGTAAATTTCCAACCAAATTTAAACTTTAATCTTTATATGTTTCCGACACGATAAGCAATATTTGTTAAGTTAAATTTCAAGAATTTTAAACTATGTTCATACATTCATTCACCCTCGACCAAGTTCCAACGATTCACGAACCATTAAACGAATATGATTATATATGTATATGTGTATATATATTATAACTTGAAACGTAAATAAAATATTAGATTAAATACTTTATATGATTGTATCTGTTTCAAAATAGTTATCAATGGAATTAGAAGATAAGATCAAATGATTGAATTATCAGATATATATTGAATTATGATTACAAGTCTCTGTTGAAAGGCCCACGTTGATTTGAGAAATCTTTCCATTTTAACAATATTCGGAAAATAGTAAAGTGAATTATAAATAAGAACAAATTGTCAATCATTGAGAACTAGACAAAGGATAGTGGAAGATTGAATCTCATAAAGACTCGATTGAGCTATTTAGTTTTAAACGTACAAAAACGTTTTCAGTTTAAAAAGAACTTTATTATTAAAACGTATATAACTTTTATAAATATCTAGAATCACTTTTGACAACTCATTACTTAACTACTATGATAAAGATAACGATATTTATATTTTATTTTATATATATAACGATTTAAATTAATATTATATATATTTATACGCGTATTATACGTACATAGTTTTATACTTTTACTATACTTAAACTTTACCTTTACTTTATTTTTACTTTACTTTAACTTTAATAATTCACTTTAATAATTCATACTTTAATAATTTACTTTAATAATTCATATTTTAATAATTCACTTTAATAATTCATACTTTAATAATTCACTTTAATAATTCATACTTTAATAATTTACTTTAATAATTCATACTTTAATAATTCACTTTAATAATTCAAAAATCTATTATAAATAGAATTCAATAGGTTTCATTATTTCATAGAAACTTAAAAATATTTTTCTCTAAACTCTCTCAATCGATTTACATATATATATTTACTTCGTATTATTTCAAGATATTATTAGTATACATAAAATATTACGACGGAGTGCTGTCCGAGTGATTTCGAAATTGTTTTTCGAGTGGGATAGGATTAAGGAAATTATGGGTTATAGCTATGGAGGTGATTGAGTATGGTTCATGGGTATGCTCGTGAGGTCAATATAGTGTTTATCATTTCCGTTGCGTCTACGTACCTTTCCTGCAATATTGAATCTCAATATTGATACGTGAGTACTCATAATTTAACTTTTACATACTAATAGTGTATCCCTGACTAGTGCTCGAGTATTTAGGATTATGCATGCTTGTACTTTTAATATTGCTCTTAGACAGGTTAGGTTGAATGTTGAATTAGTTACACTTGCGGTTGAGATAAGGTATAAGATATGCATGTCCTTGGAAAGCTAGCGAAAAATTAAGAACTTTTCCTTTAGATATCGAATGGTTTCGATGAACGGATTAGAAGTTATAATCAATTGAATTTTCGATATTTTTATTAAAAATAATTATTATTATCGTCGTTTTTATCGTCGTTCTAGTTTTATCTTATTATTATGATTATTATTATCTTTATCAATAAAAGAGATTTATCATTAAAAATTGTTATTTTTTTTATTATTACTATCGTTATTATCGTTAAAGTTATAATTAGTATTATTATTATTATCCAATTATTATTATTATTATTATTATTATTATTATTATTATTATTAGTATTATTATTATTATTATTATCGTTATTAATATATATATCATTATTTAAAAATGGTTATTGTTATTGTTATTATTATTATTACTATATTATCATTAAGATAATTATTAGTATTATCGTTAATAATGTTATAGTAACTATCATTATTAATATTAGTGTATTTAAAACAAATATTTGTAACACCTAATTATTTTGATTACTATTATTATCATTATTATGAACACGATATAAAAGACGATTAAAAGCTATTAAACAAAACGATTAGGAAATAATGAGTAAGAGTATCATGATGAAATTAAAATATTATAAGATATTGATTTAGATAAAATTATCGTTCTTATTATTTTTATCATTACTATTATTATTAAAAGTATCGTTAGTATTAAAACTATCATTTTAACAAAAATTATCATTTTAATAGAAATGTCATTGTTACTATAAAATATCATTATTATTATTATTATTTTAAATAGAATTATTATTTTAAAGATAATATTAAAAATTATCGTAAATATTAAAGTTATCATAATTAGAATTATCGTTTTATTATAATGTCATCTTAGTAATTATAAATATTGATATTTTTATAATAATAATTATTATTACAAAATAATACAACTTTTACTTACTATCATTATAGATATTATTTTATCAAATAAATATGTGATACAAACATATTTTACTACGTGTAATAACTTACTTTAATAATACCTATCATATTATCTTTATGATATTAAATGAACTCTATAAATTTTATTACTTAATATATATAAAAGTATATTTTATTATATAAATTTAATATAAAATTTTATTTATTAATAAATAAATTATATTATTTACTCTAATAAATCTTTTAAAAATATTTAAAAATATAAAACGACGATATTTAAACTATATATTAATCATGTATAGATTTTTGGAAATTATTTTGAGTCAAATTTACTTTTATTGACTTTTGCATATTAGTCTCGAGCATTAGGATTGTGGTACACTATGACTTAACCTAATTTGTTAGACAAATATTGACCAACACATAAATATATATAATTAATTTAGGTTCGTGAATCCGAGGCCAACCTTGCACTTGTTCAATGACGTTATATGTATTTTTACTACGAAATACAGTATGGTGAGTTTTATTTGCCTTTTTACCCTTTATATTTTTGGGCTGAGAATACATGCGCAACTTTTATAAATGTTTTACGAAATAGACACAAGTACGTGAAACTACATTCTATGGTTGAATTATCGAAATCGAATATGCCCCTTTTTATTAAGTCTGGTAATCTAAGAATTAGGGAACAGACACCCTAATTGACGCGAATCCTAAAGATAGATCTATTGGGCCTAACAAACCCCATCCAAAGTACCGGATGCTTTAGTACTTCGAAATTTATATCATGTCCGAAGGAGGATCCCGGAATGATAGGGGATATTCTTATATGTATCTAGTTAATGTCGGTTACCAGGTGTTCACCATATGAATGATTATTTTTGTCTCTATGCATGGGACGTATATTTATGAGAACTGGAAATGAAATTCTTGTGGTCTATTAAAATGATGGAAATAAATGATTATGATAAACTAATGAACTCACCAACCTTTTGGTTGACACTTTAAAGCATGTTTATTCTCAGGTGTTAAAGAAATCTTCCGCTGTGCATTTGCTCATTTTAAAGATATTACTTGGAGTCTTTCATAGCATATTTCGAAGAACGTTGCATTCGAGTCATTGAGTTCATCAAAGATTATTATTAAATCAATTTATAGTTGGATAGTGGATATTATGAAATGGTATGCATGCCTGTCAATTTTCGATGTAAAGAAAGATTGTCTTTTAAAAACGAATGCAATGTTTGTAAAATGTATCATATAGAGGTCAAATACCTCGCAATGTAATCAACTATTGTGAATCGTTTATAATGTATATGAACGGGTCCTTTCAGTTGGTATCAGAGCGGTGGTCTTAGCGAACCAGGTCTGTATTAGTGTGTCTAACTGATAAGTCGATAGGATGCATTAGTGAGTCTGGACTTCGACCGTGTCTGCATGTCAAAAGTTTTGCTTATCATTTTGTGTCTAAAATTAACTACTTATCATCCTCAGAAAATTACCTGCTTATCATTTTTAGTCTAAGACACGTCTTGCTGCATTGATTGCATGAATAGTGTATAGACAAAAATTCATATCTTAGCATATCTGCTAAATCATATCTTATCGTATCTGTTACTTTAAACTTTGCCTGACATATCCCACAAAGTCCTCCGTAATCTACGAAATCTTTTGATCTATATATATATATAATTAGAATACCATCCGTTAGCCAAAATCATTTCATATCGGAAAAAAAAAAATCCTTTATCCAATCGTACGAAATGGAATTCGTCATCAGTTCAAGTCACTCAGATTCCGAAATGGAATCCCATTCAAGCTCCGAAAACAGTGTGACCGGAATAGATCAACCAATCAGTCATCACCTATTCTGGATGAATTGGGGATGGATTCGTAGCCTCCTCAATCATTGGAAACAAGAAGAAGGTGATCCCTTCCATCCACCACATTGCCCTCTTGACGAAGAACCTGAAGCACTTACCGGCGAACCTGTCTGAAACACCATTTTCTCGCTCATTTCCAGAGTATCTCGTTACGATTATATATTACATCAAATTTTAGATTTTATTTATCCGCTCGTCCGAACCGACAATCACCCCGGTGTAATAGAAGAAGTCAACGAGCTTCACGCTCGGGTAGTGGCTTTGGAGAATATGGTGTAGAGATTACAAACACCAGCAGCAGCATCAGCAGCATAACCAGTACCACCATCATCAACGCCAACAGTACCATTACCACCTCCAACCACAACCGCGTCGTAAACCTCAACTTCACAATCTGTCCCACGAGCATCAACGTCATACGCACCATAGATACCAAGGAGTACCAACAACAATAACTGACGAAGTATTAATTCATAACTTCATTGGAGAAACATTCTGCGGCGATTATGTAATCTCTAAAGTCTTAGAGATTATCTAATCAAGCCCTAACCATAAATCAGTTAAGCGAACCAAAATGATAGAAGGAAGAGTAGAAACCCTGACAAAAATGGTGCGTGATTAACAAGCTAAACTTGCTTTACCAACAACATCAACAGTACCGTCAGCGTTACCAGCATCGTCAGTACAGTCAACATCCGAATCAACAACACAGATAACATCACAAACTCCGTCAGTTCAAGAATCACTGTGGACATCATTACGAATCAATAACGTGTATATTGTATCAACGAGTTATGAAGAATTAACTCATTCCCTCTCAAGAAATTATATATATATATATATATATATATATATATATATATATATATATATATATATATATATATATATATATATATATATATATATATATATATATATATATATATATATTTTGAAATAAATCTTTCTGTACTAAACTATTGTGTGTGAATCTTAACTACTCGGTTAATTCATATTACAAATATGCAATAATGTACGTCCTTCGGCCGCAACTTAACCAGCGTTAACTACAATCTCTGTCACAATTCAACAAATTTCAATTCATAATAAATCAAGTATATATTTGATTTTACACTTTCATCATCGATGTACCCGAAACTTTTCAGATAACATCATTCGTACTTTGCGAAATTCACAAGAATTCCAAGAACCGAACATCATACATCAACAAATAACGAAGTATTGATTCATAATTTCAATGTCATTAAAGAAATACTGCGTAAAAGTTATGTACTTTTTGAAGACTTTAGGGATTATTAAATTCTAGTTTCAACCGTAAATCAAATGAGTTTAATTTAACATTAACTCATTAAATCTATGTTACATCTGAAGAAAATATACATATATATATATTTTCATAAAGACTGTAATAAAATTCCTTTGTACAAAATATTAATTGTGAATTTTTTTTTAACGGGTAGGTAATACCCGAGAGATATATAAATTCACAATTAATATGTTACATTCTTCGAATCTGATTCAGCAAATTATCCATTATACTCCCAACTTTCACAACAATATACATTCTTTTATAGAAATCAAAACAACCATACTCATTCAAAATTTAATTACATATTCTGATTTTTAAATCTCAAAATTCAACTCGAGATATGACCAAAATCATCACTCTTAGATCCTTACATCTTTCACAAGCTATATTTTGACTTCAAAACTGTGTTAGAACATCAAATGTATGTTAACGATTACAATCTGTGTTCAAACCCTTCGAAAATTTCTGAAGACACTTCGAATGATGAGCAATCGAGATGATGATCCAACCACATGTTACCCACAGTTATGTACCCGAAAAACTCTTGAAACCAAAGTAAAAGTTTAAACAACGTATCCGCGTCAGATTCTTTGGCATTTATTAGCAAAAATAACTTTGCGACTCCTATTCAAAGTAGCCAGTTTTGTCACAGCTCCAGCAAGTCAACTTCGACTTTTCAGTCAGACTAACCTTATTATAACCTTGAGATATACACCATCGTTACCAGAGAACCTTTTACATTCCACCACATTATTAGCAGATGTACCAACAACTTCATTACCCTTTGACTTTAGCCTCTCCAAAAAGTCGTTATAATTATTTATTGAAACCCCATCATTTACTCATTCGCATCTTGTAATGAGAATTGCCATACGAATTATTGGGAATTAGCAATCAGTATTTTGAAATCTCGCAGCATGTCTACGCCAACAGTTATATGTGTATATATAACGTCTATCTTCTGGACTTAATTTGAATGTGAAGTTTCTGAAAAACACTCCGAACTAAGAATTGGTTCTCCGAAAATGGAAAAAATGCTGATGAAGCAGCAAAAACTAAAAACGACTTTAAACGGTAAAAGCTGAATGATAATGATGAAGTGTGCTGGCAAAGCGCAGAAAAAGAGAAGTTTTGGAACTGGAAAACGGATTGAGCAAAGTAGGAAGGAGGCTTTGGACAAATTACAAAGACTGAACCTGACTTCAAAGGATCCAAATGATTCAGTACCTGCTGAAGTCATTAACGAATACCTTGCTCCTGACTCTAAACCCCTGCGGACAATATTCTTCATCATCCTCTGATATTAGAAATTTTAAAATATCATCATATCTTTCATTATAAATATCCTCCATATTTCTGAAGATATTTTCTTAATTTTTCTTATTTGAAATCATTTACCTCTTTGCGCTATCTGTATTACATCATAAAAGAAACTATTTTAGTTTCTAAATTCTGAAACATTCAAGTTTAAAATAGGAATATTTTGAAGTAGTGTTGGGAACTGAAGCATGAATTAGTATAATATAATGACACTTGATCAACGTGATTATATTACAGTAAGTCATGCTGAGTTTCTAAATGGAACGTGATGATTCACAGATCATAATATCATCATGTGCCATGTTATACGACTCTTGTATTCTATTTAACCTCTAAAATACCAAGAAAATATTTCTTGATGATTCGGCCTTTTCCAAGGTATTCTAGTAATTTGACAAGTCAAGATCGTGCCATCACAATTTCCTTCCTAGAACATTAACAATGTTCATTCTGAAATTCATATCTGTGAATTCTGGACCATTACAAGCGGTGCTTAATCGCAATAAGAAGAAACAAAAGGACAAAACTCCGAAATAAAAATTGGGGTATAAATTGCAGCAAATAAAAGAGAGCATTAACTGTTAATGATAATGATTATAGAAGACAGAAGCAGAGACTTTGAAATATAAGGGAACATATAAAGCCCAACGATAAACCAGAAATTATAAACCATATATATCGATGCATATAGCAATATAAAGACACGGGAGAACTAGAAACATTATAAACCCAAGAGTATAGTAGAAGTAAATAGATTCTTCTGGCGGTAGATGAAAAAGAAGAATGACCGATATGAAAGTTAGAAGTATATCGAGAATCAGAACTGGATGGAGCATATTTATGAATACTTTAAAATATGAGTTGAGGGGGAAAGAATAGAAGGTGATGAAACATGACTAGGAACTTAGAAATCAACAGATTTAACTCACACAATGGCGGAATAAGTGAATCAAACCCTCTAGTGAATAGGTTAATTTTTTTTTTTTTTTGATTAATTTAGTCAAACCACAACTAAATCAAGTGTGATTAGATCAACACCTAGAGCTA
Source organism: Rutidosis leptorrhynchoides (assembly GCF_046630445.1). Classification (NCBI taxonomy): domain Eukaryota; kingdom Viridiplantae; phylum Streptophyta; class Magnoliopsida; order Asterales; family Asteraceae; genus Rutidosis; species Rutidosis leptorrhynchoides. Next base: position 33,177,915 of record NC_092341.1, read on the forward strand.
TTATTCACCACCTGGGTGATTTGGACTGAGAGAAAATTGGAGGAGCTCACTAGATCTGAGTGTGTGTAACAAATGAGAGGCTTAACCTAAAATTGAAGAACATAAGACTTTATATACCCCTGTTGTTGACTCACCCATACGATTCATTCATCACACGTACGAGTTGGCTTCTTCAGCCGTACGGGTGATCACTCACTCGTGTCTTCTCATTTAGGTTGTAATTGTGACTTAGCTCAGCATCAGCCGTACGTATGAGCCTGTCAGGTGTACTAGTGAGGCTTCACTCGTACGTCTGTCTAAGTCTAACATAGTCAAACATCTAAATCTCGTTCCTGCAGTTCCTGTAACCACATACAAACACGTATAGGATAATAACGAGCAATCATGGTGGCCTGTAAACTGTTGTACCTGCAATGGACGTGGGTAGATGTCTAGGAACTTGCATAAAATGCATCAACAGAAGGTGTGAGTTGTAAGGAAATGATGGAGGTGAATTTATAAGAAAATCTCTGACAGAACAATTAAAATGGACGATCGCATTTAAAGCGGATCCTAATTCCCTTAATTACCGGAGAGTCAAATCTTATTAAGAAGATTTTCTTCAAATCCCTTGAAATCTGGGAATCAATCATATCTACGTCAAATGATAAGATGAATCTACACTTACTCATTTCACTCTTCTATGTTAGCTTCACTCGTACTCTTCATATAAATGGATTGTTTATCCAAATTATTCGATGATGATAAAACTCTAATTTTCAGCCCGTATGCATCATAAAAACATACTTATTATCATTCACGACCTTTCCACTCAAATTTCGGGACGAAATTTCTTTAACGGGTAGGTATTGTGACAACCCGTAAATTTCCAACCAAATTTAAACTTTAATCTTTATATGTTTCCGACACGATAAGCAATATTTGTTAAGTTAAATTTCAAGAATTTTAAACTATGTTCATACATTCATTCACCCTCGACCAAGTTCCAACGATTCACGAACCATTAAACGAATATGATTATATATGTATATGTGTATATATATTATAACTTGAAACGTAAATAAAATATTAGATTAAATACTTTATATGATTGTATCTGTTTCAAAATAGTTATCAATGGAATTAGAAGATAAGATCAAATGATTGAATTATCAGATATATATTGAATTATGATTACAAGTCTCTGTTGAAAGGCCCACGTTGATTTGAGAAATCTTTCCATTTTAACAATATTCGGAAAATAGTAAAGTGAATTATAAATAAGAACAAATTGTCAATCATTGAGAACTAGACAAAGGATAGTGGAAGATTGAATCTCATAAAGACTCGATTGAGCTATTTAGTTTTAAACGTACAAAAACGTTTTCAGTTTAAAAAGAACTTTATTATTAAAACGTATATAACTTTTATAAATATCTAGAATCACTTTTGACAACTCATTACTTAACTACTATGATAAAGATAACGATATTTATATTTTATTTTATATATATAACGATTTAAATTAATATTATATATATTTATACGCGTATTATACGTACATAGTTTTATACTTTTACTATACTTAAACTTTACCTTTACTTTATTTTTACTTTACTTTAACTTTAATAATTCACTTTAATAATTCATACTTTAATAATTTACTTTAATAATTCATATTTTAATAATTCACTTTAATAATTCATACTTTAATAATTCACTTTAATAATTCATACTTTAATAATTTACTTTAATAATTCATACTTTAATAATTCACTTTAATAATTCAAAAATCTATTATAAATAGAATTCAATAGGTTTCATTATTTCATAGAAACTTAAAAATATTTTTCTCTAAACTCTCTCAATCGATTTACATATATATATATTTACTTCGTATTATTTCAAGATATTATTAGTATACATAAAATATTACGACGGAGTGCTGTCCGAGTGATTTCGAAATTGTTTTTCGAGTGGGATAGGATTAAGGAAATTATGGGTTATAGCTATGGAGGTGATTGAGTATGGTTCATGGGTATGCTCGTGAGGTCAATATAGTGTTTATCATTTCCGTTGCGTCTACGTACCTTTCCTGCAATATTGAATCTCAATATTGATACGTGAGTACTCATAATTTAACTTTTACATACTAATAGTGTATCCCTGACTAGTGCTCGAGTATTTAGGATTATGCATGCTTGTACTTTTAATATTGCTCTTAGACAGGTTAGGTTGAATGTTGAATTAGTTACACTTGCGGTTGAGATAAGGTATAAGATATGCATGTCCTTGGAAAGCTAGCGAAAAATTAAGAACTTTTCCTTTAGATATCGAATGGTTTCGATGAACGGATTAGAAGTTATAATCAATTGAATTTTCGATATTTTTATTAAAAATAATTATTATTATCGTCGTTTTTATCGTCGTTCTAGTTTTATCTTATTATTATGATTATTATTATCTTTATCAATAAAAGAGATTTATCATTAAAAATTGTTATTTTTTTTATTATTACTATCGTTATTATCGTTAAAGTTATAATTAGTATTATTATTATTATCCAATTATTATTATTATTATTATTATTATTATTAGTATTATTATTATTATTATTATCGTTATTAATATATATATCATTATTTAAAAATGGTTATTGTTATTGTTATTATTATTATTACTATATTATCATTAAGATAATTATTAGTATTATCGTTAATAATGTTATAGTAACTATCATTATTAATATTAGTGTATTTAAAACAAATATTTGTAACACCTAATTATTTTGATTACTATTATTATCATTATTATGAACACGATATAAAAGACGATTAAAAGCTATTAAACAAAACGATTAGGAAATAATGAGTAAGAGTATCATGATGAAATTAAAATATTATAAGATATTGATTTAGATAAAATTATCGTTCTTATTATTTTTATCATTACTATTATTATTAAAAGTATCGTTAGTATTAAAACTATCATTTTAACAAAAATTATCATTTTAATAGAAATGTCATTGTTACTATAAAATATCATTATTATTATTATTATTTTAAATAGAATTATTATTTTAAAGATAATATTAAAAATTATCGTAAATATTAAAGTTATCATAATTAGAATTATCGTTTTATTATAATGTCATCTTAGTAATTATAAATATTGATATTTTTATAATAATAATTATTATTACAAAATAATACAACTTTTACTTACTATCATTATAGATATTATTTTATCAAATAAATATGTGATACAAACATATTTTACTACGTGTAATAACTTACTTTAATAATACCTATCATATTATCTTTATGATATTAAATGAACTCTATAAATTTTATTACTTAATATATATAAAAGTATATTTTATTATATAAATTTAATATAAAATTTTATTTATTAATAAATAAATTATATTATTTACTCTAATAAATCTTTTAAAAATATTTAAAAATATAAAACGACGATATTTAAACTATATATTAATCATGTATAGATTTTTGGAAATTATTTTGAGTCAAATTTACTTTTATTGACTTTTGCATATTAGTCTCGAGCATTAGGATTGTGGTACACTATGACTTAACCTAATTTGTTAGACAAATATTGACCAACACATAAATATATATAATTAATTTAGGTTCGTGAATCCGAGGCCAACCTTGCACTTGTTCAATGACGTTATATGTATTTTTACTACGAAATACAGTATGGTGAGTTTCATTTGCCTTTTTACCCTTTATATTTTTGGGCTGAGAATACATGCGCAACTTTTATAAATGTTTTACGAAATAGACACAAGTACGTGAAACTACATTCTATGGTTGAATTATCGAAATCGAATATGCCCCTTTTTATTAAGTCTGGTAATCTAAGAATTAGGGAACAGACACCCTAATTGACGCGAATCCTAAAGATAGATCTATTGGGCCTAACAAACCCCATCCAAAGTACCGGATGCTTTAGTACTTCGAAATTTATATCATGTCCGAAGGAGGATCCCGGAATGATAGGGGATATTCTTATATGTATCTAGTTAATGTCGGTTACCAGGTGTTCACCATATGAATGATTATTTTTGTCTCTATGCATGGGACGTATATTTATGAGAACTGGAAATGAAATTCTTGTGGTCTATTAAAATGATGGAAATAAATGATTATGATAAACTAATGAACTCACCAACCTTTTGGTTGACACTTTAAAGCATGTTTATTCTCAGGTGTTAAAGAAATCTTCCGCTGTGCATTTGCTCATTTTAAAGATATTACTTGGAGTCTTTCATAGCATATTTCGAAGAACGTTGCATTCGAGTCATTGAGTTCATCAAAGATTATTATTAAATCAATTTATAGTTGGATAGTGGATATTATGAAATGGTATGCATGCCTGTCAATTTTCGATGTAAAGAAAGATTGTCTTTTAAAAACGAATGCAATGTTTGTAAAATGTATCATATAGAGGTCAAATACCTCGCAATGTAATCAACTATTGTGAATCGTTTATAATGTATATGAACGGGTCCTTTCACTATAATCATCATAGGAAGAACACTTCAAGAACACTTCAAAAATCCCTTCAAGTTTACTAATTTACTTCCAAGCTTTCTAATCCATTCCAAGTAATCATCTAAGATCAAGAAACCTTTGTTATATACAGTAGGTTATCTTTCTTATTCAAGGTAATATTCATATTCAAACTTTGATTCAATTTCTATAACTATAAACTATCTTAATTCGAGTAAAAATCTTACTTGAACTTGTTTTTGTGTCATGATCCTACTTCAAGAACTTTCAAGCCATCCAAGATCCTTTGAAGCTAGATCATTTCTTGTCACTTCCAGTAGGTTTACCTACTAAACTTGAGGTAGTAATGATGTTCATAACATCATTCGATTCATATATATAAAACTATCTTATTCGAAGGTTTAAACTCGTAATCACTAGAACATAGTTTAGTTAATTCTAAACTTGTTCGCAAACAAAAGTTAATCCTTCTAACTTGACTTTTAAAATTAACTAAACACATGTTCTATATCTATATTATATGCTAACTTAATGATTTAAAACCTGGAAACACGAAAAACACCGTAAAACCGGATTTACGCCGTCGTAGTAACACCGCGGGCTGTTTTGGGTTAGTTAATTAAAAACTATGATAAACTTTGATTTAAAAGTTGTTATTCTGAGAAAATGATTTTTATTATGAACATGAAACTATATCCAAAAATTATGGTTAAACTCAAAGTGGAAGTATGTTTTCTAAAATGGTCATCTAGACGTCGTTCTTTCGACTGAAATGACTACCTTTACAAAAATGACTTGTAACTTAATTTTCCGACTATAAACCTATACTTTTTCTGTTTATATTCATAAAATAGAGTTCAATATGAAACCATAGCAATTTGATTCACTCAAAACGGATTTAAAATGAAGAAGTTATGGGTAAAACAAGATTGGATAATTTTTCTCATTTTAGCTACGTGAAAATTGGTAACAAATCTATTCCAACCATAACTTAATCAACTTGTATTGTATATTATGTAATCTTGAGATACCATAGACACGTATACAATGTTTCGACCTATCATGTCGAAACATCTATATATATTTCGGAACAACCATAGACACTCTATATGTGAATGTTGGAGTTAGCTATACAGGGTTGAGGTTGATTCCAAAATATATATAGTTTGAGTTGTGATCAATACTGAGATACGTATACACTGGGTCGTGGATTGATTTAAGATAATATTTATCGATTTATTTCTGTACATCTAACTGTGGACAACTAGTTGTAGGTTACTAACGAGGACAGCTGACTTAATAAACTTAAAACATCAAAATATATTAAAAGTGTTGTAAATATATTTTGAACATACTTTAATATACATATATATATTGTTATAGGTTCGTGAATCAACAGTGGCCAAGTCTTACTTCTCGACGAAGTAAAAATCTGTGAAAGTGAGTTATAGTCCCACTTTTAAAATCTAATATTTTTAGGATGAGAATACATGCAGGTTTTATAAATGATTTACAAAATAGACACAAGTACGTGAAACTACATTCTATGCTTGAATTATCGAAATCGAATATGCCCCTTTTTATTAAGTCTGGTAATCGAAGAATTAGGGAACAGACACCCTAATTGACGCGAATCCTAAAGATAGATCTATTGGGCCTAACAAACCCCATCCAAAGTACCGGATGCTTTAGTACTTTGAAATTTATATCATATCCGAAGGGTGTCCCGGAATGATGGGGATATTCTTATATATGCATCTTGTTAATGTCGGTTACCAAGTGTTCACCATATGAATGATTTTTATCTCTATGTATGGGATGTGTATTGAAATATGAAATCTTGTGGTCTATTGTTACGATTTGATATATATAGGTTAAACCTATAACTCACCAACATTTTTGTTGACGTTTAAAGCATGTTTATTCTCAGGTGAATATTAAGAGCTTCTGCTGTTGCACACTAAAATAAGGACAAGATTTGGAGTCCATGTTTGTATGATATTGTGTAAAAACTGCATTCAAGAAACTGATTTCGATGTAACATACTTGTATTGTAAACCATTATGTAATGGTCGTGTGTAAACAGGATATTTTAGATTATCATTATTTGATAATCTACGTAAAGCTTTTTAAACCTTTATTTATGAAATAAAGGTTATGGTTTGTTTTAAAAATGAATGCAGTCTTTGAAAAACATCTCATATAGAGGTCAAAACCTCGCAACGAAATCAATTAATATGGAACATTTTTAATCAATAAGAACGGGACATTTCAGTTGGTATCCGAGCGTTGGTCTTAGAGAACCAGAATTTTGCATTAGTGTGTCTTATCGAGTTTGTTAGGATGCATTAGTGAGTCTGGACTTCGACCGTGTTTACTTGAAAAATGATTGCTTAACAAATTTTGTTGGAAACTATATATTTTTAACATGTGAATATTATGTGATATATTAATCTCTTAACGCGTTTGGAATGATTCGTGGACTGATTCACAAGTTCCCGAAGAGGAACCGGAAGAAGAGTCGGAACCAGAAGAAGAATCGGAACCGGAAGAAGAATCGGAACCGGATGAAGAAATAGAACCGGTGGGGGAAATAATAAAACGGTTGAGTAAAAGAAAATCCTCAACCAACCGACCAAGGTTAATTATGGTCAATGGTGTTTCTGCTAAGGAAGCAAAATATTGGGAGGATTACTAATTCTCCGATGAATCGGATTCTGACGAGAATTCCGATGATGTTATAGAAATTACCCCAACTGAATTTAAAAAGGCAAAAGAAAATAATAAGGGAAAGGGCATAAAAATAGAGAAATCTAATTCCAACCCCGATGAACTTTATATGTATCGTCAACCCCCGAAGTCCTTAAGTTGTAACAATGACCCGGGAACCTCTAAACCACCAGGTTTTTCTAAACCAATGTGGAAAACGACGGCTCGTATTAGGGGAACATCATATATCCCTAGAAACTTGGCAAAACGAACCAAAACCGAAGAAGAAGAAACAAGCGAGTCAGAATAAGATAGTTGTATTCGTGTGGTGTAATATATGTAATATAGTGTGCTTATGCTTTATGATATATGTAAAAATTGCTTGTATTAATAAGTATTTTTTTTATGAATCTAACTCTTGTCTATTTTACAGTATAAAAACACAAAATGGATAGACAACCCAATATTTTAAGAGACCTACCCGGAGACATGATTGATGAAATCTTGTCTAGAGTCGGTCAGAATTCTTCGGCACAACTATTTAAGGCGAGATCAGTTTGTAAGACATTCGAAGAACGTTCCAAGAATGCCTTGGTTTATAAAAGGCTTTCGTTCAAAAGATGGGGGATATCACATTGGGAAATCCATAAGTTACGATGTGTTTACTTTGACGCATATATTGCGGGGAACCCAAATGCTATTTTACGCAATGGGTTAAGAAATTATTTTGACTCAATATATCCGAATATTGGACTTCGTGATTTAGAAAAAGCGGCTAACATGCAACATAAAGAAGCATGTTATGCTTACGGATTAGTAATGTTCGCTTCTCACCAAAGTGAGAACAAGAACATCGGCCTACAACTATTAAACAAAACGTTTCCACAAGTGACGGAGTCGGTAATTGGGGTAAGAAATGAGGTTTTTAGATTGTTACGGGACTTTTGGACATTACGTAACCCTCGTCCCTTTGACGACGTTACAACACGCTGTCTTATCAACGGCCATAACGGTTATGTTCCACAAGACCAAGGATGGGAAGTAGTCCTAGTAAAACCAGAATGCATGACGTGTTTCTGGACGTATGAATTACGTGTCTTTATTGCCTTTGCTGAACAACTTGTGTACTAGCTAGAATTATCGTCACAACTATCTTGTATCAAAGTTATTGTGTGCTATATTTCATGCTTTATGTAAAATAAGCGGTATTGTAAGTTTGTAAAATATTGTATAAAAGTTTGAACGCGAAATATTATTATAATCAGTTTTTCATATAGAATTGTAGTAGTTGAATTGTATATTAGCTACTAAGTATGAACTTAACGGGTAGGTACTACCCGAATTTAAACTTATAAAATGCTAATATGAAGAAAAAGCTTTTATAAATGAGTTCATATTATGCTACGAAATACTATTAACTACTCTTAATATTCTGTATGATTAACTTGTTCCATTTGACTATTTTGAAGGAAATGGCACCGACTACTCGACACACTGTGAATATGAATGAAGAGGAATTCCGTACTTTTCTAGCTTCAAACATAGCCGCAGTATAGGCTGCGCTACATACCAACAATAACCTTGGATCTAGCAGTACAGGAAATCGTGTAGGATGTACCTACAAAGAATTCACTGCCTGTAAACCTTTGGAATTTGATGGAACCGAAGGACCGATCGGATTGAAACGGTGGACCGAGAAGGTCGAATCGGTGTTTGCCATAAATAAGTGTACTGAAGAGGACAAAGTAAAGTACGCTACGCATACCTTCACAGGTTCTGCGTTAACATGGTGGAATACCTATCTAGAGCAAGTGGGACAAGACGATGCGTACGCACTACCGTGGTCAGCATTCAAGCACTTGATGAACGAGAAGTACCGTCCCAGAACCGAGGTCAATAAGCTCAAGACAGAACTTAGAGGGTTACGAACCCAAGGATTTGATATTACAACGTACGATAGACGATTCACAGAATTGTGTCGATTGTGTCCGAGAGCATTCGAAGATGAGGAAGAGAAGATCGACGCGTTTGTGAAAGGATTACCGAAAAGCATCCAAGAAGATATAAGTTCACACGAGCCCGCCTCCATACAACAGGCATGTAGAATGGCTCACAAACTAGTAAACCAGATTGAAGAAAGAATTAAAGAACAGACTGCTGAAGAGGCCAATGTGAAGCAAGTCAAAAGAAAGTGGGAGGAAAACGGTGATAAGAATCACCAATACAACAACAACAGCAATTACAACAATAATCGCAACAATTATCCCAACAATCGCAACATCAATCGCAACTACAACAAACGGCCCAACAACAACAACAACAACAACAACAACAATCATCCCAACAACAATAATAACCGCTACAACAACAACAATCAGAAGCAGCTATGCCAAAGGTGTGAAAAGTATCACTCGGGGTTCTGCACCAAATTTTGCAACAAGTGTAAAAGAAATGGTCATAGCGCGGCGAAGTGTGAGGTCTACGGACCAGGGGTTAATAGAACGAAAGGAACAAATGGTGTCGGAACGAGTAATGGCGGAGCAAGTAGTGTCGGAGCAAGTTATGCCAATGTAGTTTGTTATAAATGTGGAAAACCGGGCCACATTATTAGAAATTGCCCGAACCAGGAGAACACGAATGGACAAGGCCGCGGAAGAGTTTTCAATATTAATGCGGCAGAGGCACAGGAAGACCTGGAGCTTGTTACGGGTACGTTTCTTATTGACAATAAATCTGCTTACGTTTTATTTGATTCGGGTGCGGATAGAAGCTATATGAGTAGAGATTTTTGTGCTAAATTAAGTTGTCCATTGACGCCTTTGGATAGTAAATTTTTACTCGAATTAGCAAATGGTAAATTAATTTCAGCAGATAATATATGTCGGAATTGAGAAATTAAACTGGTTAGCGAAACATTTAAGATTGATTTGATACCAGTAGAGTTAGGGAGTTTTGATGTGATAATCGGTATGGACTGGTTGAAAGAAGTGAAAGCAGAGATCGTTTGTTACAAAAATGCAATTCGTATTATACGAGAAAAAGGAAAACCCTTAATGGTGTACGGAGAAAAGGGCAACACGAAGCTACATCTTATTAGTAATTTGAAGGCACAAAAACTAATAAGAAAAGGTTGCTATGCTGTTCTAGCACACGTCGAGAAAGTACAAACTGAAGAAAAGAGCATCAATGATGTTCCATTGCAAAAGAATTTCCCGATGTATTTCCGAAAGAATTACCGGGATTACCCCCACATCGATCCGTTGAATTTCAAATAGATCTTGTACCAGGAGCTGCACCAATAGCTCGTGCTCCTTACAGACTCGCACCCAGCGAGATGAAAGAACTGCAAAGCCAATTACAAGAACTTTTAGAGCGTAGTTTCATTCGACCAAGCACATCACCGTGGGGAGATCCTGTTTTGTTTGTCAAGAAGAAAGATGGTACATTCAGGTTGTGTATCGACTACCGAGAGTTGAACAAACTTACCATCAAGAACCGCTACCCACTACCGAGAATCGACGACTTATTTGATCAACTACAAGGCTCGTCTGTTTATTCAAAGATTGACTTACGTTCCGGGTATCATCAAATGCGGGTGAAAGAAGATGATATTCCAAAGACTGCTTTCAGAACACGTTACGGTCATTACGAGTTTATGGTCATGCCATTTGGTTTAACTAATGCACCAGCTGTGTTCATGGACCTTATGAACCAAGTGTGTGGACCATACCTTGACAAGTTTGTCATTGTTTTCATTGATGACATACTTATTTACTCAAAGAATGACCAAGAACACGATGAACATTTGAGAAAGGTGTTAGAAGTATTGAGGAAGGAAGAATTGTACGCTAAGTTTTCAAAGTATGTATTTTGGTTGGAAGAAGTTCAATTCCTCGGTCACATAGTGAACAAAGAAGGTATTAAGGTGGATCCGGCAAAGATAGAAACTGTTGAAAAGTGGGAAACCCCGAAAACTCCGAAACACATACGCCAGTTTTTAGGACTAGCTGGTTACTACAGAAGGTTCATCCAAGACTTTTCCAGAATAGCAAAACCCTTGACTGCATTAACGCATAAAGGGAATAAATTTGAATGGAATGATGAACAAGAGAAAGCGTTTCAGTTATTGAAGAAAAAGCTAACTACGACACCTATATTGTCATTGCCTGAAGGGAATGATGATTTTGTGATTTATTGTGACGCATCAAAGCAAGGTATCGGTTGTGTATTAATGCAATGAACGAAGGTGATTGCTTATGCGTCTAGACAATTGAAGATTCACGAACAAAATTATACGACGCATGATTTGGAATTAGGCGCGGTTGTTTTTGCATTAAAGACTTGGAGGCACTACTTATATGGGATCAAAAGTATTATATATACCGACCACAAAAGTCTTCAACACATATTTAATCAGAAACAACTGAATATGAGGCAGCGTAGGTGGATTGAATTGTTGAATGATTACGACTTTGAGATTCGTTACCACCCGGGAAAGGCAAATGTGGTAGCCGATGCCTTGAGCAGGAAGGACAGAGAACCCATTCGAGTAAAATCTATGAATATAATGATTCATAATAACCTTACTACTCAAATAAAGGAGGCGCAACAAGGAGTTTTAAAAGAGGGAAATTTAAAGGATGAAATACCCAAGGGATCGGAGAAGCATCTTAATATTCGGGAAGACGGAACCCGGTATAGGGCTGAAAGGATTTGGGTACCAAAATTTGGAGATATGAGAGAAATGGTACTTAGAGAAGCTCATAAAACCAGATACTCAATACATCCTGGAACGGGGAAGATGTACAAGGAGAATGTTTGACATGTTCTAAGGTCAAAGCTGAGCATCAGAAACCATCAGGTCTACTTCAACAACCCGAAATCCCAGAATGGAAATGGGAAAACATTACCATGGATTTCATCACTAAATTGCCAAGGACTGCAAGTGATTTTGATACTATTTGGGTAATAGTTGATCGTCTCACCAAATCAGCACACTTCCTGCCAATAAGAGAAGATGACAAGATGGAGAAGTTAGCACGACTGTATTTGAAGGAAGTCGTCTCCAGACATGGAATACCAATCTCTATTATCTCTGATAGGGATGGCAGATTTATTTCAAGATTCTGGCAGACATTACAGCAAGCATTAGGAACTCGTCTAGACATGAGTACTGCCTATCATCCACAAACTGATGGGCAGAGCGAAAGGACGATACAAATGCTTGAAGACATGCTACGAGCATGTGTTATTGATTTTGGAAACAGTTGGGATCGACATCTACCGTTAGCAGAATTTTCCTACAACAATAGCTACCATTCAAGCATTGAGATGGCGCCGTTTGAAGCACTTTATGGTAGAAAGTGCAGGTCTCCGATTTGTTGGAGTGAAGTGGGGGATAGACAAATTACGGGTCCGGAGATTATACAAGAAACTACCGAGAAGATCATCCAAATTCAACAACGGTTGAAAACCGCCCAAAGTCGACAAAAGAGCTACGCTGACATTAAAAGAAAAGATATAGAATTTGAAATTGGAGAGATGGTCATGCTTAAAGTTGCACCTTGGAAAGGCGTTGTTCGATTTGGTAAACGAGGGAAATTAAATCCAAAGTATATTGGACCATTCAAGATTATCGATCGTGTCGGACCAGTAGCTTACCGACTTAAGTTACCTCAACAACACGCGGCTGTACATAACACTTTCCACGTCTCGAATTTGAAGAAATGTTTTGCTAAAGAAGATCTCACTATTCTGTTAGATGAAATCCAAATCAACGAAAAACTCCAATTCATCGAAGAACCCGTCGAAATAATGGATCGTGAGGTTAAAAGACTTAAGCAAAACAAGATACCAATTGTTAAGGTTCGATGGAATGCTCGTAGAGGACCCGAGTTCACCTGGAAGCATGAAGATCAGATGAAGAAGAAATACCCGCATCTATTTCCAGAAGATTCGTCAACACCTTCAACAGCTTAAAATTTCGGGACGAAATTTATTTAACGGGTAGGTACTGTAGTGACCCGAACTTTTCCATGTTTATATATATTAATTGAGATTGATATTTACATGATTAAATGTTTCCAACATGTTAAGCAATCAAACTTGTTAAGACTTGATTAATTGAAATATGTTTCATATAGACAATTGACCACCCAAATTGACCGGCGATTCACGAACGTTAAAACTTGTAAAAACGACATGACGATATATATATATGGATATACATATGGTTAACATGAGATTATGATAAGTAAGTATCTCCATAAGTATATTAACAATGAGTTATATACATATAAACAACACTACTAACTTAAGGATTTCGAAACGAGACATATATGTAACGATTATCGTTGTAACGACATTTAAATGTATATATATCATATTAAGATATATTAATATATCATAATATCATGATAATATAATAACTTAACATCTCATTAGATATAATAAACAATGGGTTAACAACATTAATTGAGATCGTTAACTTAAAGGTTTCAAAACAACACTTACATGTAACGACTAACGATGACTTAACGACTCAGTTAAAATGTATATACATGTAGTGTATTTAGATGTATTAAAATACTTTTGGAAGACTTCAAGACATATATCAAAACACTCATACTTAACAAAAATGGTTACAGTTACTTTCCCATTCTTTTCTTTCATCAAGAATTCTAGTCGTATTCTTACCCGTATTATACACAGCTTCAAAACGTACTTACTATGGGTATATACCAATAGGAACTAGCATGGGATTCCACTCTTGATTATGTCATGTATGACTAATCAATTTTAACTTCTACCATGAGCTAGTCAACTAACTAGAACTCCTTTTAACCCCACTTACCACTCACCAATTACCACTCATCATTCACTCCATTTCACTTCCAATTCTCTTTCTAATTCTCTCTCAACACACACACACTATTATGAACGTATTTTTCCAGTAGTTAATCATCATCTTCATCAAAAATCACTTCAAGAATCAAGCTATAATCATCATAGGAAGAACACTTCAAGAACACTTCAAAAATCCCTTCAAGTTTACTAATTTACTTCCAAGCTTTCTAATCCATTCCAAGTAATCATCTAAGATCAAGAAACCTTTGTTATATACAGTAGGTTATCTTTCTTATTCAAGGTAATATTCATATTTAAACTTTGATTCAATTTCTATAACTATAAACTATCTTAATTCGAGTAAAAATCTTACTTGAACTTGTTTTTGTGTCATGATCCTACTTCAAGAACTTTCAAGCCATCCAAGATCCTTTGAAGCTAGATCATTTCTTGTCACTTCCAGTAGGTTTACCTACTAAACTTGAGGTAGTAATGATGTTCATAACATCATTCGATTCATATATATAAAACTATCTTATTCGAAGGTTTAAACTCGTAATCACTAGAACATAGTTTAGTTAATTCTAAACTTGTTCGCAAACAAAAGTTAATCCTTCTCACTTGACTTTTAAAATTAACTAAACACATGTTCTATATCTATATGATATGCTAACTTAATGATTTAAAACCTGGAAACACGAAAAACACCGTAAAACCGGATTTACGCCGTCGTAGTAACACCGCAGGCTGTTTTGGGTTAGTTAATTAAAAACTATGATAAACTTTGATTTAAAAGTTGTTATTCTGAGAAAATGATTTTTATTATGAACATGAAACTATATCCAAAAATTATGGTTAATGTAGTGACCCGAACTTTTCCATGTTTATATATATTAATTGAGATTGATATTTACATGATTAAATGTTTCCAACATGTTAAGCAATCAAACTTGTTAAGACTTGATTAATTGAAATATGTTTCATATAGACAATTGACCACCCAAGTTGACCGGTGATTCACGAACGTTAAAACTTGTAAAAACTATATGATGACATATATATGGATATATATATATAGTTAACATGATACTATGATAAGTAAATATATCATTAAGTATATTAACAATGAACTACATATGTAAAAGCAAGACTACTAACTTAATGATTTTTAAACGAGACATATATGTAACGATTATCGTTGTAAAGACATTTAATGTATATATATATATCATATTAAGAGATAATATACATGATAATATCATGATAATATAATAATTTAAAATCTCATTTGATATTATAAACATTGGGTTAACAACATTTAACAAGATCGTTAACCTAAAGGTTTCAAAACAACACTTACATGTAACGACTAACGATGACTTAACGACTCAGTTAAAATGTATATACATGTAGTGTTTTAATATGTATTTATACACTTTTGAAAGACTTCAATACACTTATCAAAATACTTCTACTTAACAAAAATGCTTACAATTACATCCTCGTTCAGTTTCATCAACAATTCTACTCGTATGCAACCGTATTCGTACTCGTACAATACACAGCTTTTAGATGTATGTACTATTGGTATATACACTCCAATGATCAGCTCTTAGCAGCCCATGTGAGTCACCTAACACATGTGGGAACTATCATTTGGCAACTAGCATGAAATATCTCATAAAATTACAAAAATATGAGTAATCATTCATGACTTATTTACATGAAAACAAAATTACATATCCTTTATATCTAATCCATACACCAACGACCAAAAACACCTACAAACACTTTCATTCTTCAATTTTCTTCATCTAATTGATCTCTCTCAAGTTCTATCTTCAAGTTCTAAGTGTTCTTCATAAATTCTACAAATTCTAGTTACATAAAATCAAGAATACTTTCAAGTTTACTAGCTCACTTCCAATCTTGTAAGGTGATCATCCAACCTCAAGAAATCTTTGTTTCTTACAGTAGGTTATCATTCTAATACAAGGTAATAATCATATTCAAACTTTGGTTCAATTTCTATAACTATAACAATCTTATTTCAAGTGATGATCTTACTTGAACTTGTTTTCGTGTCATGATTCTGCTTCAAGAACTTCGAGCCATCCAAGGATCCGTTGAAGCTAGATCCATTTTTCTCTTTTCCAGTAGGTTTATCCAAGGAACTTAAGGTAGTAATGATGTTCATAACATCATTCAATTCATACATATAAAGCTATCTTATTCGAAGGTTTAAACTTGTAATCACTAGAACATAGTTTAGTTAATTCTAAACTTGTTCGCAAACAAAAGTTAATCCTTCTAACTTTACTTTTAAAATCAACTAAACACATGTTCTATATCTATATGATATGCTAACTTAATGATTTAAAACCTGGAAACACGAAAAACACCGTAAAACCGGATTTATGCCGTCGTAGTAACACCGCGGGCTGTTTTGGGTTAGTTAATTAAAAACTATGATAATCTTTGATTTAAAAGTTGTTATTCTGAGAAAATGATTTTTATTATGAACATGAAACTATATCCAAAAATTATGGTTAAACTCAAAGTGGAAGTATGTTTTCTAAAATGGTCATCTAGACGTCGTTCTTTCGACTGAAATGACTACCTTTACAAAAACGACTTGTAACTTATTTTTATGACTATAAACCTATACTTTTTCTGTTTAGATTCATAAAATAGAGTTCAATATGAAACCATAGCAATTTGATTCACTCAAAACGGATTTAAAATGAAGAAGTTATGGGTAAAACAAGATTGGATAATTTTTCTCATTTTAGCTACGTGAAAATTGGTAACAAATCTATTCCAACCATAACTTAATCAACTTGTATTGTATATTATGTAATCTTGAGATACCATAGACACGTATACAATGTTTCGACCTATCATGTCGACACATCTATATATATTTCGGAACAACCATAGACACTCTATATGTGAATGTTGGAGTTAGCTATACAGGGTTGAGGTTGATTCCAAAATATATATAGTTTGAGTTGTGATCAATACTGAGATACGTATACACTGGGTCGTGGATTGATTCAAGATAATATTTATCGATTTATTTCTGTACATCTAACTGTGGACAACTAGTTGTAGGTTACTAACGAGGACAGCTGACTTAATAAACTTAAAACATCAAAATATATTAAGAGTGTTGTAAATATATTTTGAACATACTTTGATATATATGTATATATTGTTATAGGTTCGTGAATCAACCAGTGGCCAAGTCTTACTTCCCGACGAAGTAAAAATCTGTGAAAGTGAGTTATAGTCCCACTTTTAAAATCTAATATTTTTGGGATGAGAATACATGCAGGTTTTATAAATGATTTACAAAATAGACACAAGTACGTGAAACTACATTCTATGGTTGAATTATCGAAATCGAATATGCCCCTTTTTATTAAGTCTGGTAATCTAAGAATTAGGGAACAGACACCCTAATTGACGCGAATCCTAAAGATAGATCTATTGGGCCTAACAAACCCCATCTAAAGTACCGGATGCTTTAGTACTTCGAAATTTATATCATATCCGAAGGGTGTCCCGGAATGATGGGGATATTCTTATATATGCATCTTGTTAATGTCGGTTACCAAGTGTTCACCATATGAATGATTTTTATCTCTATGTATGGGATGTGTATTGAAATATGAAATCTTGTGGTCTATTATTATGATTTGATATATATAGGTTAAACCTATAACTCACCAACATTTTTGTTAACGTTTTAAGCATGTTTATTCTCAGGTGATTATTAAGAGCTTCCGCTGTCGCATACTTAAATAAGGACGAGATTTGGAGTCCATGCTTGTATGATATTGTGTAAAAACTGCATTCAAGAAACTTATTTTGTTGTAACATATTTGTATTGTAAACCATTATGTAATGGTCGTGTGTAAACAGGATATTTTAGATTATCATTATTTGATAATCTACGTAAAGCTTTTTAAACCTTTATTGATGAAATAAAGGTTATGGTTTGCTTTAAAATGAATGCAGTCTTTGAAAAACGTCTCATATAGAGGTCAAAACCTCGCAACGAAATCAATTAATATGGAACGTTTTTAATCAATAAGAACGGGACATTTCAGTTGGTATCCGAGCGTTGGTCTTAGAGAACCAGAAAATTTGCATTAGTGTGTCTTATCGAGTTTGTTAGGATGCATTAGTGAGTCTGGACTTCGACCGTGTTTTCTTTAAAAATGATTGCTTAACATTTTTGTTGGAAACTATATATTTTTAACATATGAATATTGTGTGATATATTAATCTCTTAACGTGTTTGATATTATGTGATAGATGTCTACCTCTAGAACAAGTCCCATTGACTCACCTAATAATAATGAAGAGTCAAATGTAAATTGGAATGATTTGTGGACTGATTCACAAGTTCCCGAAGAGGAACCGGAAGAAGAGTCGGAACCGGAAGAAGAATCGGAACCGGAAGAAGAATCGGAACCGGATGAAGAAATAGAACCGGTGGGGGAAATAATAAAACGGTTAAGTAAAAGAAAATCCTCAACCAACCGACCAAAGTTAATTATGGTCAATGGTGTTTCCGCCAAGGAAGCAAAATATTGGGAGGATTACCAATTCTCCGATGAATCGGATTCCGACGAGAATTCCGATGATGTTATAGAAATTACCCCAACTGAATTTAAAAAGGCAAAAGAAAATAATAAGGGAAAGGGCATAAAAATAGAGAAATCTAATTCCAACCCCGATGAACTTTATATGTATCGTCAACCCCCGAAGTCCTTAAGTTGTAACAATGACCCGGGAACCTCTAAACCACCAGGTTTTTCTAAACCAATGTGGATAACGACGGCTCGTATTAGGGGAAAATCATATATCCCTAGAAACTTGGCAAAACGAACCAAAACCGAAGAAGAAGAAAGAAGCGAGTCGGAATAAGATAGTTGTATTCGTGTGGTATAATATATGTAATATAGTGTGCTTATGCTTTATGATATATGTAAAAATTGCTTGTATTAATAAGTATTTTTTTTTTTATGAATCTAACTCTTGTCTATTTTACAGTATAAAAACACAAAATGGATAGACAACCCAATATTTTAAGAGACCTACCCGGAGACATGATTGATGAAATCTTGTCTAGAGTCGGTCAGAATTCTTCGGCACAACTATTTAAGGCGAGATCAGTTTGTAAGACATTCGAAGAACGTTCCAAGAATGCCTTGGTTTATAAAAGGCTTTCGTTCGAAAGATGGGGGATATCACATTGGGAAATCCATAAGTTACGATGTGTTTACTTTGACGCATATATTGCGGGGAACCCAAATGCTATTTTACGCAATGGGTTAAGAAATTATTTTGACTCAATATATCCGAATATTGGACTTCGTGATTTAGAAAAAGCGGCTAACATGCAACATAAAGAAGCATGTTATGCTTACGGATTAGTAATGTTCGCTTCTCACCAAAGTGAGAACAAGAACATCGGGCTACAACTATTAAACAAAACGTTCCCACAAGTGACGGAGTCGGTAATTGGGGTAAGAAATGAGGTTTTTAGATTGTTACGGGACTGTTGGACATTACGTAACCCTCGTCCCTTTGACGACGTTACAACACGCTGTCTTATAAACGGCCATAACGGTTATGTTCCACATGACCAAGGATGGGAAGTAATCCTAGTAAAACCAGAATGCATGACTTGTTTCTGGACGTATGAATTACGTGTCTTTATTGCCTTTGCTGAACGACTTGTGTACTAGCTAGAATTATCTTCACAACCATCTTGTATCAAATTTATTGTGTGCTATATTTCATGCTATATGTAAAATAAGCGGTATTGTAAGTTTGTAAAATATTGTGTAAAAGTTTGAACGCGAAATATTATTATAATCAGTTTTTCATATAGAATTGTAGTAGTTGAATTGTATATTAGCTACTAAGTATGAACTTAACGGGTAGGTACTACCCGAATTTAAACTTATAAAACGCTAATATGAAGAAAAAGCTTTTATAAATGAGTTCATATTATGCTACGAAATACTATTAACTACTCTTAATATTCTGTATGATTAACTTGTTCCATTTAACTATTTTGAAGGAAATGGCACCGACTACTCGACACACCGTGAATATGAATGAAGAGGAATTCCGTACTTTTCTAGCTTCAAACATAGCCGCAGTACAGGCTGCGCTACATACCAACAATAACCTTGGATCTAGCAGTACAGGAAATCGTGTAGGATGCACCTACAAAGAATTCACTGCCTGCAAACCTTTGGAATTTGATGGAACCGAAGGACCGATCGGATTGAAACGGTGGACCGAGAAGGTTGAATCGGTGTTTGCCATAAGTAAGTGTACTGAAGAGGACAAAGTGAAGTACGCTACGCATACCTTCACAGGTTCTGCGTTAACATGGTGGAATACCTATCTAGAGCAAGTGGGACAAGATGATGCGTACGCACTACCGTGGTCAGCATTCAAGCACTTGATGAACGAGAAGTACCGTCCCAGAACCGAGGTCAATAAGCTCAAGACAGAACTTAGAGGGTTACGAACCCAAGGATTTGATATTACCACGTACGAAAGACGATTCACAGAATTGTGCCTATTGTGTCCGGGAGCATTCGAAGATGAGGAAGAGAAGATCGACGCGTTTGTGAAAGGATTACCGGAAAGAATCCAAGAAGATATAAGTTCACACGAGCCCGCCTCCATACAACAGGCATGTAGAATGGCTCACAAACTCGTGAACCAAATTGAAAAAAGAATTAAAGAACAGACTGCTGAAGAGGCCAATGTGAAGCAAGTCAAAAGAAAGTGGGAGGAAAACGGTGATAAGAATCACCAATACAACAACAACAGCAATTACAACAATAATCGCAACAATTATCCCAACAATCGCAACATCAATCGCAACTACAACAAACGGCCCAACAACAACAACAACAACAACAACAACAACAACAACAGCAACTACAACAATCATCCCAACAACAATAATAACCGCAACAACAACAACAATCAGAAGCAGCTATGCCAAAGGTGTGAAAAGAATCACTCGGGGTTCTGCACCAAATTTTGCAACAAGTGTAAAAGAAATGGTCATAGCGCGGCGAAGTGTGAGGTCTACGGACCAGGGGTTAATAGAACGAAAGGAACAAATGGTGTCGGAACGAGTAATGGCGGAGCAAGTAGTGTCGGAGCAAGTTATGCCAATGTAGTTTGTTATAAATGTGGAAAACCAGGCCACATTATTAGAAATTGCCCGAACCAGGAGAACACGAATGGACAAGGCCGTGGAAGAGTTTTCAATATTAATGCGGCAGAGGCACAGGAAGACCCGGAGCTTGTTACGGGTACGTTTCTTATTGACAATAAATCTGCTTACGTTTTATTTGATTCGGGTGCGGATAGAAGCTATATGAGTAGAGATTTTTGTGCTAAATTAAGTTGTCCATTGACGCCTTTGGATAGTAAATTTTTACTCGAATTAGCAAATGGTAAATTAATTTCAGCAGATAATATATGTCGGAATCGAGAAATTAAACTGGTTAGCGAAACATTTAAGATTGATTTGATACCAGTAGAGTTAGGGAGTTTTGATGTGATAATCGGTATGGACTGGTTGAAAGAAGTGAAAGCGGAGATCGTTTGTTACAAAAATGCAATTCGCATTATACGAGAAAAAGGAAAACCCTTAATGGTGTACGGAGAAAAGGGCAACACGAAGCTACATCTTATTAGTAATTTGAAGGCACAAAAACTAATAAGAAAAGGTTGCTATGCTGTTCTAGCACACGTCGAGAAAGTACAAACTGAAGAAAAGAGCATCAATGATGTTCCCATTGCAAAAGAATTTCCCGATGTATTTCCGAAAGAATTACCGGGATTACCCCCACATCGATCCGTTGAATTTCAAATAGATCTTGTACCAGGAGCTGCACCAATAGCTCGTGCTCCTTACAGACTCGCACCCAGCGAGATGAAAGAACTACAAAGCCAATTACAAGAACTTTTAGAGCGTGGTTTCATTCGACCAAGCACATCACCGTGGGGAGCTCCTGTTTTGTTTGTCAAGAAGAAAGATGGTACATTCAGGTTGTGTATCGACTACCGAGAGTTGAACAAACTTACCATCAAGAACCGCTACCCACTACCGAGAATCGACGACTTATTTGATCAACTACAAGGCTCGTCTGTTTATTCAAAGATTGACTTACGTTCCGGGTATCATCAAATGCGGGTGAAAGAAGATGATATTCCAAAGACTGCTTTCAGAACACGTTACGGTCATTACGAGTTTATGGTCATGCCGTTTGGTTTAACTAATGCACCAGCTGTGTTCATGGACCTTATGAACCGAGTGTGTGGACCATACCTTGACAAGTTTGTCATTGTTTTCATTGATGACATACTTATTTACTCAAAGAATGACCAAGAACACGGTGAACATTTGAGAAAGGTGTTAGAAGTATTGAGGAAGGAAGAATTGTACGCTAAGTTTTCAAAGTGTGCATTTTGGTTGGAAGAAGTTCAATTCCTCGGTCACATAGTGAACAAAGAAGGTATTAAGGTGGATCCGGCAAAGATAGAAACTGTTGAAAAGTGGGAAACCCCGAAAACTCCGAAACACATACGCCAGTTTTTAGGACTAGCTGGTTACTACAGAAGGTTCATCCAAGACTTTTCCAGAATAGCAAAACCCTTGACTGTATTAACGCATAAAGGGAAGAAATTTGAATGGAATGATGAACAAGAGAAAGCGTTTCAGTTATTGAAGAAAAAGCTAACTACGGCACCTATATTGTCATTGCCTGAAGGGAATGATGATTTTGTGATTTATTGTGACGCATCAAAGCAAGGTCTCGGTTGTGTATTAATGCAACGAACGAAGGTGATTGCTTATGCGTCTAGACAATTGAAGATTCACGAACAAAATTATACGACGCATGATTTGGAATTAGGAGCGGTTGTTTTTGCATTAAAGACTTGGAGGCACTACTTATATGGGGTCAAAAGTATTATATATACCGACCACAAAAGTCTTCAGCATATATTTAATCAGAAACAACTGAATATGAGGCAGCGTAGGTGGATTGAATTATTGAATGATTACGACTTTGAGATTCGTTACCACCCGGGGAAGGCAAATGTGGTAGCCGATGCCTTGAGCAGGAAGGACAGAGAACCCATTCGAGTAAAATCTATGAACATAATGATTCATAATAACCTTACTACTCAAATAAAGGAGGCGCAACAAGGAGTTTTAAAAGAGGGAAATTTAAAGGATGAAATACCCAAAGGATCGGAGAAGCATCTTAATATTCGGGAAGACGGAACCCGATATAGGGCTGAAAGGATTTGGGTACCAAAATTTGGAGATATGAGAGAAATGGTACTTAGAGAAGCTCATAAAACCAGATACTCAATACATCCTGGAACGGGGAAGATGTACAAGGATCTCAAGAAACATTTTTGGTGGCCGGGTATGAAAGCCGATGTTGCTAAATACGTAGGAGAATGTTTGACGTGTTCTAAGGTCAAAGCTGAGCATCAGAAACCATCAGGTCTACTTCAACAACCCGAAATCCCGGAATGGAAATGGGAAAACATTACCATGGATTTCATCACTAAATTGCCAAGGACTGCAAGTGGTTTTGATACTATTTGGGTAATAGTTGATCGTCTCACCAAATCAGCACACTTCCTACCAATAAGAGAAGATGACAAGATGGAGAAGTTAGCACGACTGTATTTGAAGGAAGTCGTCTCCAGACATGGAATACCAATCTCTATTATCTCTGATAGGGATGGCAGATTTATTTCAAGATTCTGGCAGACATTACAGCAAGCATTAGGAACTCGTCTAGACATGAGTACTGCCTATCATCCACAAACTGATGGGCAGAGTGAAAGGACGATACAAACGCTTGAAGACATGCTACGAGCATGTGTTATTGATTTCGGAAACAGTTGGGATCGACATCTACCGTTAGCAGAATTTTCCTACAACAACAGCTACCATTCAAGCATTGAGATGGCGCCGTTTGAAGCACTTTATGGTAGAAAGTGCAGGTCTCCAATTTGTTGGAGTGAAGTGGGGGATAGACAGATTACGGGTCCAGAGATTATACAAGAAACTACCGAGAAGATCATCCAAATTCAACAACGGTTGAAAACCGCCCAAAGTCGACAAAAGAGCTACGCTGACATTAAAAGAAAAGATATAGAATTTGAAATTGGAGAGATGGTCATGCTTAAAGTTGCACCTTGGAAAGGCGTTGTTCGATTTGGTAAACGAGGGAAATTAAATCCAAGGTATATTGGACCATTCAAGATTATTGATCGTGTCGGACCAGTAGCTTACCGACTAGAGTTACCTCAACAACTCGCGGCTGTACATAACACTTTCCATGTCTCGAATTTGAAGAAATGTTTTGCTAAAGAAGATCTCACTATTCCGTTAGATGAAATCCAAATCAACGAAAAACTTCAATTCATCGAAGAACCCGTCGAAATAATGGATCGTGAGGTTAAAAGACTTAAGCAAAACAAGATACCAATTGTTAAGGTTCGATGGAATGCTCGTAGAGGACCCGAGTTCACCTGGGAGCGTGAAGATCAGATGAAGAAGATACCAATTGTTAAGGTTCGATGGAATGCTCGTACATGTATATATATCATATTAAGATATATTAATATATCATAATATCATGATAATATAATAACTTAACATCTCATTAGATATAATAAACAATGGGTTAACAACATTAATTGAGATCGTTAACTTAAAGGTTTCAAAACAACACTTACATGTAACGACTAACGATGACTTAACGACTCAGTTAAAATGTATATACATGTAGTGTATTTAGATGTATTAAAATACTTTTGGAAGACTTCAAGACATATATCAAAACACTCATACTTAACAAAAATGGTTACAGTTACTTTCCCATTCTTTTCTTTCATCAAGAATTCTAGTCGTATTCTTACCCGTATTATACACAGCTTCAAAACGTACTTACTATGGGTATATACCAATAGGAACTAGCATGGGATTCCACTCTTGATTATGTCATGTATGACTAATCAATTTTAACTTCTACCATGAGCTAGTCAACTAACTAGAACTCCTTTTAACCCCACTTACCACTCACCAATTACCACTCATCATTCACTCCATTTCACTTCCAATTCTCTTTCTAATTCTCTCTCAACACACACACACTATTATGAACGTATTTTTCCAGTAGTTAATCATCATCTTCATCAAAAATCACTTCAAGAATCAAGCTATAATCATCATAGGAAGAACACTTCAAGAACACTTCAAAAATCCCTTCAAGTTTACTAATTTACTTCCAAGCTTTCTAATCCATTCCAAGTAATCATCTAAGATCAAGAAACCTTTGTTATATACAGTAGGTTATCTTTCTTATTCAAGGTAATATTCATATTTAAACTTTGATTCAATTTCTATAACTATAAACTATCTTAATTCGAGTAAAAATCTTACTTGAACTTGTTTTTGTGTCATGATCCTACTTCAAGAACTTTCAAGCCATCCAAGATCCTTTGAAGCTAGATCATTTCTTGTCACTTCCAGTAGGTTTACCTACTAAACTTGAGGTAGTAATGATGTTCATAACATCATTCGATTCATATATATAAAACTATCTTATTCGAAGGTTTAAACTCGTAATCACTAGAACATAGTTTAGTTAATTCTAAACTTGTTCGCAAACAAAAGTTAATCCTTCTCACTTGACTTTTAAAATTAACTAAACACATGTTCTATATCTATATGATATGCTAACTTAATGATTTAAAACCTGGAAACACGAAAAACACCGTAAAACCGGATTTACGCCGTCGTAGTAACACCGCAGGCTGTTTTGGGTTAGTTAATTAAAAACTATGATAAACTTTGATTTAAAAGTTGTTATTCTGAGAAAATGATTTTTATTATGAACATGAAACTATATCCAAAAATTATGGTTAATGTAGTGACCCGAACTTTTCCATGTTTATATATATTAATTGAGATTGATATTTACATGATTAAATGTTTCCAACATGTTAAGCAATCAAACTTGTTAAGACTTGATTAATTGAAATATGTTTCATATAGACAATTGACCACCCAAGTTGACCGGTGATTCACGAACGTTAAAACTTGTAAAAACTATATGATGACATATATATGGATATATATATATAGTTAACATGATACTATGATAAGTAAATATATCATTAAGTATATTAACAATGAACTACATATGTAAAAGCAAGACTACTAACTTAATGATTTTTAAACGAGACATATATGTAACGATTATCGTTGTAAAGACATTTAATGTATATATATATATCATATTAAGAGATAATATACATGATAATATCATGATAATATAATAATTTAAAATCTCATTTGATATTATAAACATTGTGTTAACAACATTTAACAAGATCGTTAACCTAAAGGTTTCAAAACAACACTTACATGTAACGACTAACGATGACTTAACGACTCAGTTAAAATGTATATACATGTAGTGTTTTAATATGTATTTATACACTTTTGAAAGACTTCAATACACTTATCAAAATACTTCTACTTAACAAAAATGCTTACAATTACATCCTCGTTCAGTTTCATCAACAATTCTACTCGTATGCAACCGTATTCGTACTCGTACAATACACAGCTTTTAGATGTATGTACTATTGGTATATACACTCCAATGATCAGCTCTTAGCAGCCCATGTGAGTCACCTAACACATGTGGGAACTATCATTTGGCAACTAGCATGAAATATCTCATAAAATTACAAAAATATGAGTAATCATTCATGACTTATTTACATGAAAACAAAATTACATATCCTTTATATCTAATCCATACACCAACGACCAAAAACACCTACAAACACTTTCATTCTTCAATTTTCTTCATCTAATTGATCTCTCTCAAGTTCTATCTTCAAGTTCTAAGTGTTCTTCATAAATTCTACAAATTCTAGTTACATAAAATCAAGAATACTTTCAAGTTTACTAGCTCACTTCCAATCTTGTAAGGTGATCATCCAACCTCAAGAAATCTTTGTTTCTTACAGTAGGTTATCATTCTAATACAAGGTAATAATCATATTCAAACTTTGGTTCAATTTCTATAACTATAACAATCTTATTTCAAGTGATGATCTTACTTGAACTTGTTTTCGTGTCATGATTCTGCTTCAAGAACTTCGAGCCATCCAAGGATCCGTTGAAGCTAGATCCATTTTTCTCTTTTCCAGTAGGTTTATCCAAGGAACTTAAGGTAGTAATGATGTTCATAACATCATTCAATTCATACATATAAAGCTATCTTATTCGAAGGTTTAAACTTGTAATCACTAGAACATAGTTTAGTTAATTCTAAACTTGTTCGCAAACAAAAGTTAATCCTTCTAACTTGACTTTTAAAATCAACTAAACACATGTTCTATATCTATATGATATGTTAACTTAATGATTTAAAACCTGGAAACACGAAAAAACACCGTAAAACCGGATTTACGCCGTCGTAGTAACACCGCGGGCTGTTTTGGGTTAGTTAATTAAAAACTATGATAATCTTTGATTTAAAAGTTGTTATTCTGAGAAAATGATTTTTATTATGAACATGAAACTATATCCAAAAATTATGGTTAAACTCAAAGTGGAAGTATGTTTTCTAAAATGGTCATCTAGACGTCGTTCTTTCGACTGAAATGACTACCTTTACAAAAACGACTTGTAACTTATTTTTATGACTATAAACCTATACTTTTTCTGTTTAGATTCATAAAATAGAGTTCAATATGAAACCATAGCAATTTGATTCACTCAAAACGGATTTAAAATGAAGAAGTTATGGGTAAAACAAGATTGGATAATTTTTCTCATTTTAGCTACGTGAAAATTGGTAACAAATCTATTCCAACCATAACTTAATCAACTTGTATTGTATATTATGTAATCTTGAGATACCATAGACACGTATACAATGTTTCGACCTATCATGTCGACACATCTATATATATTTCGGAACAACCATAGACACTCTATATGTGAATGTTGGAGTTAGCTATACAGGGTTGAGGTTGATTCCAAAATATATATAGTTTGAGTTGTGATCAATACTGAGATACGTATACACTGGGTCGTGGATTGATTCAAGATAATATTTATCGATTTATTTCTGTACATCTAACTGTGGACAACTAGTTGTAGGTTACTAACGAGGACAGCTGACTTAATAAACTTAAAACATCAAAATATATTAAGAGTGTTGTAAATATATTTTGAACATACTTTGATATATATGTATATATTGTTATAGGTTCGTGAATCAACCAGTGGCCAAGTCTTACTTCCCGACGAAGTAAAAATCTGTGAAAGTGAGTTATAGTCCCACTTTTAAAATCTAATATTTTTGGGATGAGAATACATGCAGGTTTTATAAATGATTTACAAAATAGACACAAGTACGTGAAACTACATTCTATGGTTGAATTATCGAAATCGAATATGCCCCTTTTTATTAAGTCTGGTAATCTAAGAATTAGGGAACAGACACCCTAATTGACGCGAATCCTAAAGATAGATCTATTGGGCCTAACAAACCCCATCTAAAGTACCGGATGCTTTAGTACTTCGAAATTTATATCATATCCGAAGGGTGTCCCGGAATGATGGGGATATTCTTATATATGCATCTTGTTAATGTCGGTTACCAGGTGTTCACCATATGAATGATTTTTATCTCTATGTATGGGATGTGTATTGAAATATGAAATCTTGTGGTCTATTATTATGATTTGATATATATAGGTTAAACCTATAACTCACCAACATTTTTGTTGACGTTTTAAGCATGTTTATTCTCAGGTGATTATTAAGAGCTTCCGCTGTCGCATACTTAAATAAGGACGAGATTTGGAGTCCATGCTTGTATGATATTGTGTAAAAACTGCATTCAAGAAACTTATTTTGTTGTAACATATTTGTATTGTAAACCATTATGTAATGGTCGTGTGTAAACAGAATATTTTAGATTATCATTATTTGATAATCTACGTAAAGCTTTTTAAACCTTTATTGATGAAATAAAGGTTATGGTTTGCTTTAAAATGAATGCAGTCTTTGAAAAACGTCTCATATAGAGGTCAAAACCTCGCAACGAAATCAATTAATATGGAACGTTTTTAATCAATAAGAACGGGACATTTCAAGCAGCAGCACCAGCAGCATAAACAGTACCACCATCAGCAACACCAATAGTACCATCACCACCACCAACAACAACATCAACATCCCACACCGCAACATCACAATCTGTATCTCAAACATCAACGTCATACGCCTTGTAAATATCCAGGAATATCAACAACAACAAACGAAGAAGTATTAATTCATAAATTTCATTGAAGAGATATCTCTGCGGCAGTTATGTAATCTCCAAAATCTTAGAGATTATTTAATTCTGACCGTAAATCGGATGAGTGAACGGAGATGGTAGAGTAGAAACTTTGATCGAAAATGGTGTACAATTTACAAGCTAGAATTGTTTTACCAACAGCATCAACAGGACCGTAGCATCATCAACACAGTCAGTGCCGTCAGTATCATCAGAATCAACAGCACCTGTAACATCACAAACTCTATCAGTTCAAGAATCATTGTGGACATCATTACGAATCAACAACAAATATATTGTATCAACGAGTTATGAAGTATTAACTCATTTCCAATCGAAAGATTTATATGTATATTTTATATGTATAAATTTTTAAACCATAATAAATCTTCCCGTACTAAGCTATTATGTGTGAATCTTAACTACTCAGTTAATTCATATTACAAATATGCAATGATGTACGTCTTTCGTCCGCAACTTAACCATCGTTAATTACAATCTCTGTCTCAATTCAATAAAAAAATCCAATTCATAATAAATCAAGTGTATTATTCGAATATATGTTTGATTTTACACTTTCATCATCGATGTACTTGAAACTTTTCAAATAACATCATTCGTACCTTGCGAAGTTCACAAGAATTTCACGAAAACCAACAAATAACAAAGTAATGATTCATAATTTCAATATTATTGAAGAAATACTTATGCAATTTATAAAGTTTTAGGGATTACTCAATTCTAGTTCCAACCATAAAACAAATGAGTTTAATTTAATATTAACTCATTAAATCTATATTACATCTAAAGAAAATATACACATATATTTTCATAAAGACTGTAATAAACTTCTTTTGTACAAAATATTAATTGTGAAATTTTTTTTAACGGGTAGGTAATACCCGAGAGATATATAAATTCACAATTAATATATTACATTTTTCGAAACTGATTCAGCAATCATCAACTATACTCCCTACTTTCACAACAATATCCATTCTTTCATATAAATCAAAACAATCATACTCATTCAAATTCAATTACATATTCTGATTTTGAAATCGCATAATTCAATTTGAAATATAACCAGTATCATCACTCTTAGATTCTTATATCTTTCAAAGCTATACTTTGACTTCAAAACTGTGTTAGAACATCATATGTATTAACGATTACAATATGTGCTCAAACCCTTCGAAATTCCTGAAGACACTTCAACTAAGGAACAATCGAGATGATGATCCAACTACATGTTACCCACAGTTATACACCTGAAAAACTCTCAAAACCCAAGTCATAGTTCGACATGTATCTGTGTTAGACCCTTTGGCATTTACTAGCTAAAATAACTTTTCAATTCCGTTTCAAAATAGACAGTTTTGTCACAGCTCCAGCAAGTCATCTTCGACTTCTCAATCAAAACAGTCTTATTATAACCTCGATAGATACGTTACCCTTTCGCCAACGTTACCGGGGAATCGTTTATATTCACCACATTAGCAATAAACTTACCAACAACTTCATTGATCTTTGACTTTCTAAAATAAAAAAAATCATTATAATTATCGAAACCCTATCATATACTCATTCGTACCTTATAACAAGAATTTCCATACCAATTATTGAGAATCAGCAATCAGTATTTTGAAACCTCGCAGCATGTCTACATCAACAATTACATATACACACAACGTCTACCTCCAAGACTTACATTCTTTTAATGAGAAATTTATGAAAAACACCCTAAACTGCGAACCAGTTCTCGAAATTTTGAAAAATGCTGATGAAGCAGCAAAAACTGTAAACGACCTTAACAGTAAAAATTTGGATGATAAAGGAAAGTATATTGGCAAAGCTCAGAAAAAGAGAAGCTTTAGAACTGGAAAACGGATTAAGCAAAGTATGATGGAGGCTGTGTGAAAGGACCCGTTCATATACATTATAAACGATTCACAATAGTTGATTACATTGCGAGGTATTTGACCTCTATATGATACATTTTACAAACATTGCATTCGTTTTTAAAAGACAATCTTTCTTTACATCGAAAATTGACAGGCATGCATACCATTTCATAATATCCACTATCCAACTATAAATTGATTTAATAATAATCTTTGATGAACTCAATGACTCGAATGCAACGTTCTTCGAAATATGCTATGAAAGACTCCAAGTAATATCTTTAAAATGAGCAAATGCACAGCGGAAGATTTCTTTAACACCTGAGAATAAACATGCTTTAAAGTGTCAACCAAAAGGTTGGTGAGTTCATTAGTTTATCATAATCATTTATTTCCATCATTTTAATAGACCACAAGAATTTCATTTCCAGTTCTCATAAATATACGTCCCATGCATAGAGACAAAAATAATCATTCATATGGTGAACACCTGGTAACCGACATTAACTAGATACATATAAGAATATCCCCTATCATTCCGGGATCCTCCTTCGGACATGATATAAATTTCGAAGTACTAAAGCATCCGGTACTTTGGATGGGGTTTGTTAGGCCCAATAGATCTATCTTTAGGATTCGCGTCAATTAGGGTGTCTGTTCCCTAATTCTTAGATTACCAGACTTAATAAAAAGGGGCATATTCGATTTCGATAATTCAACCATAGAATGTAGTTTCACGTACTTGTGTCTATTTCGTAAAACATTTATAAAAGTTGCGCATGTATTCTCAGCCCAAAAATATAAAGGGTAAAAAGGCAAATGAAACTCACCATACTGTATTTCGTAGTAAAAATACATATAACGTCATTGAACAAGTGCAAGGTTGGCCTCGGATTCACGAACGTATCAATATTGAGATTCAATATTGCAGGAAAGGTACGTAGACGCAACGGAAATGATAAACACTATATTGACCTCACGAGCATACCCATGAACCATACTCAATCACCTCCATAGCTATAACCCATAATTTCCTTAATCCTATCCCACTCGAAAAACAATTTCGAAATCACTCGGACAGCACTCCGTCGTAATATTTTATGTATACTAATAATATCTTGAAATAATACGAAGTAAATATATATATGTAAATCGATTGAGAGAGTTTAGAGAAAAATATTTTTAAGTTTCTATCAAATAATGAAACCTATTGAATTCTATTTATAATAGATTTTTGAATTATTAAAGTGAATTATTAAAGTATGAATTATTAAAGTAAATTATTAAAGTATGAATTATTAAAGTGAATTATTAAAGTATGAATTATTAAAGTGAATTATTAAAATATGAATTATTAAAGTAAATTATTAAAGTATGAATTATTAAAGTGAATTATTAAAGTTAAAGTAAAGTAAAAATAAAGTAAAGGTAAAGTTTAAGTATAGTAAAAGTATAAAACTATGTACGTATAATACGCGTATAAATATATATAATATTAATTTAAATCGTTATATATATAAAATAAAATATAAATATCGTTATCTTTATCATAGTAGTTAAGTAATGAGTTGTCAAAAGTGATTCTAGATATTTATAAAAGTTATATACGTTTTAATAATAAAGTTCTTTTTAAACTGAAAACGTTTTTGTACGTTTAAAACTAAATAGCTCAATCGAGTCTTTATGAGATTCAATCTTCCACTATCCTTTGTCTAGTTCTCAATGATTGACAATTTGTTCTTATTTATAATTCACTTTACTATTTTCCGAATATTGTTAAAATGGAAAGATTTCTCAAATCAACGTGGGCCTTTCAACAGAGACTTGTAATCATAATTCAATATATATCTGATAATTCAATCATTTGATCTTATCTTCTAATTCCATTGATAACTATTTTGAAACAGATACAATCATATAAAGTATTTAATCTAATATTTTATTTACGTTTCAAGTTATAATATATATACACATATACATATATAATCATATTCGTTTAATGGTTCGTGAATCGTTGGAACTTGGTCGAGGGTGAATGAATGTATGAACATAGTTTAAAATTCTTGAAATTTAACTTAACAAATATTGCTTATCGTGTCGGAAACATATAAAGATTAAAGTTTAAATTTGGTTGGAAATTTACGGGTTGTCACAATACCTACCCGTTAAAGAAATTTCGTCCCGAAATTTGAGTGGAAAGGTCGTGAATGATAATAAGTATGTTTTTATGATGCATACGGGCTGAAAATTAGAGTTTTATCATCATCGAATAATTTGGATAAACAATCCATTTATATGAAGAGTACGAGTGAAGCTAACATAGAAGAGTGAAATGAGTAAGTGTAGATTCATCTTATCATTTGACGTAGATATGATTGATTCCCAGATTTCAAGGGATTTGAAGAAAATCTTCTTAATAAGATTTGACTCTCCGGTAATTAAGGGAATTAGGATCCGCTTTAAATGCGATCGTCCATTTTAATTGTTCTGTCAGAGATTTTCTTATAAATTCACCTCCATCATTTCCTTACAACTCACACCTTCTGTTGATGCATTTTATGCAAGTTCCTAGACATCTACCCACGTCCATTGCAGGTACAACAGTTTACAGGCCACCATGATTGCTCGTTATTATCCTATACGTGTTTGTATGTGGTTACAGGAACTGCAGGAACGAGATTTAGATGTTTGACTATGTTAGACTTAGTCAGACGTACGAGTGAAGCCTCACTAGTACACCTGACAGGCTCATACGTACGGCTGATGCTGAGCTAAGTCACAATTACAACCTAAATGAGAAGACACGAGTGAGTGATCACCCGTACGGCTGAAGAAGCCAACTCGTACGTGTGATGAATGAATCGTATGGGTGAGTCAACAACAGGGGTATATAAAGTCTTATGTTCTTCAATTTTAGGTTAAGCCTCTCATTTGTTACACACACTCAGATCTAGTGAGCTCCTCCAATTTTCTCTCAGTCCAAATCACCCAGGTGGTGAATAATAGCTCTAGGTGTTGATCTAATCACACTTGATTTAGTTGTGGTTTGACTAAATTAATCAAAAAAAAAAAAAATTAACCTATTCACTAGAGGGTTTGATTCACTTATTCCGCCATTGTGTGAGTTAAATCTGTTGATTTCTAAGTTCCTAGTCATGTTTCATCACCTTCTATTCTTTCCCCCTCAACTCATATTTTAAAGTATTCATAAATATGCTCCATCCAGTTCTGATTCTCGATATACTTCTAACTTTCATATCGGTCATTCTTCTTTTTCATCTACCGCCAGAAGAATCTATTTACTTCTACTATACTCTTGGGTTTATAGTGTTTCTAGTTCTCCCGTGTCTTTATATTGCTATATGCATCGATATATATGGTTTATAATTTCTGGTTTATCGTTGGGCTTTATATGTTCCCTTATATTTCAAAGTCTCTGCTTCTGTCTTCTATAATCATTATCATTAACAGTTAATGCTCTCTTTTATTTGCTACAATTTATACCCCAATTTTTATTTCGGAGTTTTGTCCTTTTGTTTCTTCTTATTGCGATTAAGCACCGCTTGTAATGGTCCAGAATTCACAGATATGAATTTCAGAATGAACATTGTTAATGTTCTAGGAAGGAAATTGTGATGGCACGATCTTGACTTGTCAAATTACTAGAATACCTTGGAAAAGGCCGAATCATCAAGAAATATTTTCTTGGTATTTTAGAGGTTAAATAGAATACAAGAGTCGTATAACATGGCACATGATGATATTATGATCTGTGAATCATCACGTTCCATTTAGAAACTCAGCATGACTTACTGTAATATAATCACGTTGATCAAGTGTCATTATATTATACTAATTCATGCTTCAGTTCCCAACACTACTTCAAAATATTCCTATTTTAAACTTGAATGTTTCAGAATTTAGAAACTAAAATAGTTTCTTTTATGATGTAATACAGATAGCGCAAAGAGGTAAATGATTTCAAATAAGAAAAATTAAGAAAATATCTTCAGAAATATGGAGGATATTTATAATGAAAGATATGATGATATTTTAAAATTTCTAATATCAGAGGATGATGAAGAATATTGTCCGCAGGGGTTTAGAGTCAGGAGCAAGGTATTCGTTAATGACTTCAGCAGGTACTGAATCATTTGGATCCTTTGAAGTCAGGTTCAGTCTTTGTAATTTGTCCAAAGCCTCCTTCCTACTTTGCTCAATCCGTTTTCCAGTTCCAAAACTTCTCTTTTTCTGCGCTTTGCCAGCACACTTCATCATTATCATTCAGCTTTTACCGTTTAAAGTCGTTTTTAGTTTTTGCTGCTTCATCAGCATTTTTTCCATTTTCGGAGAACCAATTCTTAGTTCGGAGTGTTTTTCAGAAACTTCACATTCAAATTAAGTCCAGAAGATAGACGTTATATATACACATATAACTGTTGGCGTAGACATGCTGCGAGATTTCAAAATACTGATTGCTAATTCCCAATAATTCGTATGGCAATTCTCATTACAAGATGCGAATGAGTAAATGATGGGGTTTCAATAAATAATTATAACGACTTTTTGGAGAGGCTAAAGTCAAAGGGTAATGAAGTTGTTGGTACATCTGCTAATAATGTGGTGGAATGTAAAAGGTTCTCTGGTAACGATGGTGTATATCTCAAGGTTATAATAAGGTTAGTCTGACTGAAAAGTCGAAGTTGACTTGCTGGAGCTGTGACAAAACTGGCTACTTTGAATAGGAGTCGCAAAGTTATTTTTGCTAATAAATGCCAAAGAATCTGACGCGGATACGTTGTTTAAACTTTTACTTTGGTTTCAAGAGTTTTTCGGGTACATAACTGTGGGTAACATGTGGTTGGATCATCATCTCGATTGCTCATCATTCGAAGTGTCTTCAGAAATTTTCGAAGGGTTTGAACACAGATTGTAATCGTTAACATACATTTGATGTTCTAACACAGTTTTGAAGTCAAAATATAGCTTGTGAAAGATGTAAGGATCTAAGAGTGATGATTTTGGTCATATCTCGAGTTGAATTTTGAGATTTAAAAATCAGAATATGTAATTAAATTTTGAATGAGTATGGTTGTTTTGATTTCTATAAAAGAATGTATATTGTTGTGAAAGTTGGGAGTATAATGGATAATTTGCTGAATCAGATTCGAAGAATGTAACATATTAATTGTGAATTTATATATCTCTCGGGTATTACCTACCCGTTAAAAAAAAATTCACAATTAATATTTTGTACAAAGGAATTTTATTACAGTCTTTATGAAAATATATATATATGTATATTTTCTTCAGATGTAACATAGATTTAATGAGTTAATGTTAAATTAAACTCATTTGATTTACGGTTGAAACTAGAATTTAATAATCCCTAAAGTCTTCAAAAAGTACATAACTTTTACGCAGTATTTCTTTAATGACATTGAAATTATGAATCAATACTTCGTTATTTGTTGATGTATGATGTTCGGTTCGTGGAATTCTTGTGAATTTCGCAAAGTACGAATGATGTTATCTGAAAAGTTTCGGGTACATCGATGATGAAAGTGTAAAATCAAATATATACTTGATTTATTATGAATTGAAATTTGTTGAATTGTGACAGAGATTGTAGTTAACGCTGGTTAAGTTGCGGCCGAAGGACGTACATTATTGCATATTTGTAATATGAATTAACCGAGTAGTTAAGATTCACACACAATAGTTTAGTACAGAAAGATTTATTTCAAAATATATATATATATATATATATATATATATATATATATATATATATATATATATATATATATATATATATATATATATATATATATATATATATATATATATATATATAATTTCTTGAGAGGGAATGAGTTAATTCTTCATAACTCGTTGATACAATATACACGTTATTGATTCGTAATGATGTCCACAGTGATTCTTGAACTGACGGAGTTTGTGATGTTATCTGTGTTGTTGATTCGGATGTTGACTGTACTGACGATGCTGGTAACGCTGACGGTACTGTTGATGTTGTTGGTAAAGCAAGTTTAGCTTGTTAATCACGCACCATTTTTGTCAGGGTTTCTACTCTTCCTTCTATCATTTTGGTTCGCTTAACTGATTTATGGTTAGGGCTAGATTAGATAATCTCTAAGACTTTAGAGATTACATAATCGCCGCAGAATGTTTCTCCAATGAAGTTATGAATTAATACTTCGTCAGTTATTGTTGTTGGTACTCCTTGGTATCTATGGTGCGTATGACGTTGATGCTCGTGGGACAGATTGTGAAGTTGAGGTTTACGACGCGGTTGTGGTTGGAGGTGGTAATGGTACTGTTGGCGTTGATGATGGTGGTACTGGTTATGCTGCTGATGCTGCTGCTGGTGTTTGTAATCTCTACACCATATTCTCCAAAGCCACTACCCGAGCGTGAAGCTCGTTGACTTCTTCTATTACACCGGGGTGATTGTCGGTTCGGACGAGCGGATAAATAAAATCTAAAATTTGATGTAATATATAATCGTAACGAGATACTCTGGAAATGAGCGAGAAAATGGTGTTTCAGACAGGTTCGCCGGTAAGTGCTTCAGGTTCTTCGTCAAGAGGGCAATGTGGTGGATGGAAGGGATCACCTTCTTCTTGTTTCCAATGATTGAGGAGGCTACGAATCCATCCCCAATTCATCCAGAATAGGTGATGACTGATTGGTTGATCTATTCCGGTCACACTGTTTTCGGAGCTTGAATGGGATTCCATTTCGGAATCTGAGTGACTTGAACTGATGACGAATTCCATTTCGTACGATTGGATAAAGGATTTTTTTTTCCGATATGAAATGATTTTGGCTAACGGATGGTATTCTAATTATATATATATATAGATCAAAAGATTTCGTAGATTACGGAGGACTTTGTGGGATATGTCAGGCAAAGTTTAAAGTAACAGATACGATAAGATATGATTTAGCAGATATGCTAAGATATGAATTTTTGTCTATACACTATTCATGCAATCAATGCAGCAAGACGTGTCTTAGACTAAAAATGATAAGCAGGTAATTTTCTGAGGATGATAAGTAGTTAATTTTAGACACAAAATGATAAGCAAAACTTTTGACATGCAGACACGGTCGAAGTCCAGACTCACTAATGCATCCTATCGACTTATCAGTTAGACACACTAATACAGACCTGGTTCGCTAAGACCACCGCTCTGATACCAACTGAAAGGACCCGTTCATATACATTATAAACGATTCACAATAGTTGATTACATTGCGAGGTATTTGACCTCTATATGATACATTTTACAAACATTGCATTCGTTTTTAAAAGACAATCTTTCTTTACATCGAAAATTGACAGGCATGCATACCATTTCATAATATCCACTATCCAACTATAAATTGATTTAATAATAATCTTTGATGAACTCAATGACTCGAATGCAACGTTCTTCGAAATATGCTATGAAAGACTCCAAGTAATATCTTTAAAATGAGCAAATGCACAGCGGAAGATTTCTTTAACACCTGAGAATAAACATGCTTTAAAGTGTCAACCAAAAGGTTGGTGAGTTCATTAGTTTATCATAATCATTTATTTCCATCATTTTAATAGACCACAAGAATTTCATTTCCAGTTCTCATAAATATACGTCCCATGCATAGAGACAAAAATAATCATTCATATGGTGAACACCTGGTAACCGACATTAACTAGATACATATAAGAATATCCCCTATCATTCCGGGATCCTCCTTCGGACATGATATAAATTTCGAAGTACTAAAGCATCCGGTACTTTGGATGGGGTTTGTTAGGCCCAATAGATCTATCTTTAGGATTCGCGTCAATTAGGGTGTCTGTTCCCTAATTCTTAGATTACCAGACTTAATAAAAAGGGGCATATTCGATTTCGATAATTCAACCATAGAATGTAGTTTCACGTACTTGTGTCTATTTCGTAAAACATTTATAAAAGTTGCGCATGTATTCTCAGCCCAAAAATATAAAGGGTAAAAAGGCAAATGAAACTCACCATACTGTATTTCGTAGTAAAAATACATATAACGTCATTGAACAAGTGCAAGGTTGGCCTCGGATTCACGAACGTATCAATATTGAGATTCAATATTGCAGGAAAGGTACGTAGACGCAACGGAAATGATAAACACTATATTGACCTCACGAGCATACCCATGAACCATACTCAATCACCTCCATAGCTATAACCCATAATTTCCTTAATCCTATCCCACTCGAAAAACAATTTCGAAATCACTCGGACAGCACTCCGTCGTAATATTTTATGTATACTAATAATATCTTGAAATAATACGAAGTAAATATATATATGTAAATCGATTGAGAGAGTTTAGAGAAAAATATTTTTAAGTTTCTATCAAATAATGAAACCTATTGAATTCTATTTATAATAGATTTTTGAATTATTAAAGTGAATTATTAAAGTATGAATTATTAAAGTAAATTATTAAAGTATGAATTATTAAAGTGAATTATTAAAGTATGAATTATTAAAGTGAATTATTAAAATATGAATTATTAAAGTAAATTATTAAAGTATGAATTATTAAAGTGAATTATTAAAGTTAAAGTAAAGTAAAAATAAAGTAAAGGTAAAGTTTAAGTATAGTAAAAGTATAAAACTATGTACGTATAATACGCGTATAAATATATATAATATTAATTTAAATCGTTATATATATAAAATAAAATATAAATATCGTTATCTTTATCATAGTAGTTAAGTAATGAGTTGTCAAAAGTGATTCTAGATATTTATAAAAGTTATATACGTTTTAATAATAAAGTTCTTTTTAAACTGAAAACGTTTTTGTACGTTTAAAACTAAATAGCTCAATCGAGTCTTTATGAGATTCAATCTTCCACTATCCTTTGTCTAGTTCTCAATGATTGACAATTTGTTCTTATTTATAATTCACTTTACTATTTTCCGAATATTGTTAAAATGGAAAGATTTCTCAAATCAACGTGGGCCTTTCAACAGAGACTTGGGTAACGACCCGCACTTTTTCGATCATACTATACTTATAAGATTAATATTTACATAAATTAAACCTTGCCAACTTGATAAGCAATCCAAATTGTCGAGACTTATATTTCCGAAAAGAGTTTTACACAACGTTTGACCGTCTAGTTTGACCGATGATATCACGAACTATACAATATATGATAATTATACGTTTGTGTATATAAATGTATATATACATATTTAACATGATTAATAAATGTTTTAATATCTCATTTTGTATTAATAACAACAAGTTATATGTGTATTTTGAAACTACTAACTTAAATTTTCAAAACAATAACTATACGTAACGTTATTTGACATAAATACTTAAGACTTATAATGTTATACATATATTGTATAAGTAATGTATTTAATTACTTTTAAAGAACTTAAATACATAAAACCATATAAGTGTATTCACAAAAGATAGCTATATTTGAATCCTCATTTC
This sequence comes from Rutidosis leptorrhynchoides, assembly GCF_046630445.1. Classification (NCBI taxonomy): domain Eukaryota; kingdom Viridiplantae; phylum Streptophyta; class Magnoliopsida; order Asterales; family Asteraceae; genus Rutidosis; species Rutidosis leptorrhynchoides. The sequence continues at coordinate 33,218,859 of NC_092341.1, forward strand.
ATTTTTCACAAAATTTCTATACGTATACCTAGAGTATTTGTACTCGTATCATACCTAGCTCCTATACGTATTTACTAATAGTAAATACACATCAAAATCACCACCTAACCAGCCATTATTCATGCCCTTAGAGCTAGGTAATTACTTTTGTATGATTGCAAGACTAATTAGCAAGATTACAAACTAGAATTTTGTCCATGAACACCTAATGCCACGTTTTTTTAAGGCCTTTATATGTATCATCATCTTCATTCATTTTACTTCAACTTTCTAGCCAAAACACACACATACTTTGAAGCCTTAAAACCCTTAATCAATTCAGCAAAGTTTCCAAGAAGATCTAGCTTCAAAAACCATACTAAAACACCATAAGAAAACCATACAAAAACACTTCAAGAAAACCCTCCAAGAACACCAACTTACTTCCAATCTTTCATCCACTTCTATCACCCTTTTGATTCTAGCTTCTTACTTCTCTCTTACAGCAACTTCATCCAAGGAACTTGAGGTAGAATCTATGTTCATAACCTTATTCGATTCATATATATATAGCTATCTTATTTTGTGGTACAAAAGTTTAACAACAAGAACATAGTTTGAATGTTTTCAAACTTGTTTGCAAACTAAATAGATCCTTCTAACTTAACTTTTAAAATACTTCAAGACCTGTAATATAACTTATGTATATGCTAATTTAACAAGGTAAAACTTGGTTTTTCAAAGTATAAGTATTTTTAGAAAAATGGTCATTAAAGGATTTTGTTGTAACCAAAAATGTTTAACTTCATATGTTTCACTAATGTTTCACTTATGCCGTATGATTTTGAATACAAACCAAGGTATTTACAGTTCATAGTCTTAAAGAAGAACTCGATCCAAGAAGATGGCAATTTGAATCAACGAAAACGGATTTGTAACGAAGAAACTATGACCGAAACAAAATTGGTTATCCTAGATCATTTCAACTACGGGATCAATTGGAAAAAAATGATATAAATCACATATTTCTAAGATAACATGATATTTTATATATATGTACTTATAATTCAATTTTATATGGTTCAGGATCACCCGTAAACAACACGAGAAGATTAATCATAAGATCCCATGATTGTACGCAACACGTCATTTGACAACACCGGTACCATGGGTCAAGATTAATCTCGACCAATACATATAAGATGGGTTTTTATTTATTTCGTTGGGGGTTTTATTTATTTCATTGCGGGTATATTAAACATCTAAAAATGAACCATTAAAATTGAATTACTAACATCGGACTGCTAACTACGGACTAAGGAATTATTCAAAGTATTAAAAGTATAACAAGTATATATTTATAACGTTGTTTAAAAATGAAAACATATTGATATATTATATATGGATAGGTTCGTGATATCAACCGGAAGACCGAGTCAAATTATAAGACAAGAGTGAGTATATAGTCCCACTTTTAAACTCTAAATATTTCGGGATGAGAATACATGTATTTTATGTTTTACGATATGGACACAAGTAACTGAAAAATATGTTCTACGTTGAGTTGTACCACTGGCATACTTCCCTGTAGCTTGGTAACTAATATTTACAGCGGTATTGTAAACGCGAATCCTGTTGATAGATCTATCGGGCCTGACAACCCCAATCGGACTGGACGACCAGTATTCAACGGTTGCACAGTACTTCGTTTTGTGACTACACTTGGTACGGTGTAGTAAGATTTCATATTAAAGGGAATATGCGACGTGAAAATGTTAAGTATGGTTACCAAGTGCTCAACCACTTAGAATACTTTTATTAAACTGTTTATATACGAAATCTTGTGGTCTATATATATATATATATTGCTGCCGGCATTAAACCTATATCTCACCAACTTTATGTTGACCTTTTAAAAACATGTCTATTCTCAGGTGATTTCTAAAGCTTCCGCTGCATCATGTTGGATCTAACCAGGATCTTGCGTACGCATGTTTGTGTCAAAAATAAAACTGCATATCCGAGATGTTGTACTGTAAAATATGCTAGAAACCGTGTTGTTATTATCATTTGTAAAGTTTGTAAGTCGAAGATTATCGCTAAACGATAATCATCTTTTTATTGTCTAAAGCTTGTAACAAAAATAACGGTTGTGGTTTGTAATGTATAATATATGCAGTTTCTTTTAAAAATGTCGCATATAGAGGTCAATACCTCGCAATGAAATCATACGTTATCTAACACGTTCTTATGGTTAAGGACGGGTTATGACATGTGGTATCAGAGCGTTGGTCTTAGCGAACCAGGTTTGCATTAGTGTGTCTAACCGAGAAGTTGTTAGGATACATTAGTAAAGTCTGGACTTTGACCGGGTCTGATTTTAAAAACCATTGCTTATCACTGTTGGTTAAAAATTTATATGTAAATATTATGTAAGTACTAATGGGTTAGTTGTTATGTGTTAGATGTCGGGCTCGAAACTTATTATCACATTCAGCGACTCCGAATCAGAACCTTCAGATTGTGTTTCAGTCATTAACATATCCGATGATGAAAGTGGTATTTTTGGGGAAGACTCACAATTTCCGGATGAACCAACTATTGAAATATCGGAAAGTGAACCCGAGGAGGAAAGTGAACCCGAGGAGGAAAGTGAACCCGAAGAGGAAAGTGAACCCGAGGAGGAAAGTGAACCCGAGGAGGAAAGTGAACCCGAGGAAGAAATACTAGAAATTACGAAAGAAAAATTCGATCAAGGAAAGAAACGAAAAGCGAATGAATTAAAAAATTCAAATCCCGAACTTAGTGAGAATAATGTGGCACCAATTCCACTCAACACTACCACCCCTATTCCCGCTATTCCTATTAGTGCTATCCCCGCATCTAGTTCTTCGGCTCCTCAGCCAAAACGTAGGGAGACAGCTAGGATTCGCGTTGGGGGATTCCCTGGACATAAATGTTTTGGGAAATAGACCAAATGATGCGCTGCCGTATTAAACCATGGAATCACATAATGTTTTGTATAATATTATTAGTGTGGTTTGTTTAAAGTTTGATGTAAGCATATGTAAAATAGCAAAGTATGAAATGCAATAATTTTCCATGGTTAAGTATTATTTAGATTGTAGTAATTGGTTCTGTACTAAGCTATTAAGTATGAACATTAATGGGTAGGTACTACCCTAGATATAATTATAAAACGCTAATAAGAAGAAAAGGCTTTTATAATAATACCTGGTTCATATTATTAACAAGCTATAATGTACTATAAATACACACTACATCTATAATAATCCATGTGAATAATTATTTTCTTTCATTAGGAAATGGCGCGATTGAACCGAATGACGGAACAAGAAGTCGAGAACTTCATCAACCAGCGAGTCAACGATAGAATGCTATGGGTCGAAGCTGCAAGAGCTGCTGCAGTTAATCCAAATCCTCGTGTAGGATGCTCCTACAAGACGTTTCAAGCTTGCAAGCCATCATCATTCAGTGGAACGGAAGGACCGATCGGTTTAACCCGATGGATAGAAAAGATGGAGACGGTGTTTAAAATCAGTGGTTGTGATGAAAAAGACATGACCAAGTTTGCATCGTGCACTTTACAAGATAGTGCACTCACATGGTGGAAGAATTATGTGAAGGCGGTAGGAGGAGATGTAGCTTATGATACTCCATGGGAAGAATTCAAAGCAATGATAATCACCGAGTATTGTCCAAGGAATGAGGTTATTAAGTTAGAAGATGAGTTACGAAGTTTGAAGGTGGTTGGTACTGAAATCACCAACTACAATCAGCGATTCATGGAATTGGTTTTACTATGTCCTGAATTGGTTCCAACCGAAGCTCGGAAGATTGAAATGTACAAAGGTGGTTTGCCCAAAAAGGTCAAGGCAAATGTTACAGCATCGAAACCTAAGACAATTCATGAAGCTATAACCATGGCAAACGAGTTAATGGATCAGGTCATTCTGGATAAGAAAGCATTCAATACTGAGGTGAAGGTATTGGGGAACAAGAAAAAGTGGAATGGAGGTTATGATCGGGGTAACCAACAACAACCTTATAAGAAACAAGAAACCACGAAAGGTGCGGGTAGTGGTTCAGGCTTTGGTTACAAAGGACAAAGTCCTTTATGCAACCGTTGTCACAAACATCATTTTGGTTACTGTAGTGTGTTGTGCACCAAATGCAATCGACAGGGACATCTTGCTGAAGATTGTAAGGCTCTCGTTACAAATGCAAATGGTAACAAGACTCCTGCCACCAACGCAAATAGAACTGCTTTGGCTAACATTACTTGTTTTGGGTGTGGAAAACAAGGTCACTATAAGAGCCAGTGCCCGAATCAGAATGGCGGACCTGCACGTAGAAGAGCGTTTGTTATTAATGCTAGAGAGGCACGAGAAGACCCGGAGCTTGTTACGGGTACGTTTACCATTAATAACTTATCAGCATCTATTTTATTTGATACTGGCGCCGACAGAAGTTACGTGTGTATAAATTTTTACACTAAATTGAATTGTCCATCATTACCTTTAGATGCTAAGTACTTGATTGAGTTAGCTAATGGTAAACTAATTAAAGCCGATAAAATTTGTCGTGATTGTGAAATAAATCTAGCCGGAGAAACGTTTAAAATCGACTTAATACCCGTAGAATTAGGAGGTTTTGATGTAATAGTCGGCATGGACTGGATGTCCAAAATAGGAGCGGAAGTTGTTTGTGCCAAGAAGGCAATTCGTATTCCTGGTAAGGATAAAATACCGGTGATGATTTATGGAGAGAAGGGTAATTCAAAGCTAAAACTCATTAGCTGTTTAAAAGCCAAGAAGTGTTTAGAAAAGGGATGTTACGCTATTTTAGCACATGTTAATAAAGTCGAAAAGAAAGAAAAGTGCATCAACGACATGCCTGTGGCAAGAGATTTTCCTGAAGTTTTTCCGGAAGAATTGCCGGGATTACCTCCATTTAGATCGGTAGAATTTCAAATAGATTTAGTACCAGGAGCTGCACCAGTGGCTCGTGCTCCATATAGACTTGCACCGTCCGAGTTAAAAGAACTTCAAAGTCAGTTAAAAGAATTACTGGACCGTGGATTCATACGACCGAGTACTTCACCGTGGGGAGCTCCAATTTTGTTTGTTAAGAAGAAAGATGGATCTTTTAGGATGTGTATAGACTATCGTGAATTAAATAAGTTAACTATCAAGAATCGATATCCACTACCGAGGATTGATGACTTATTTGATCAATTGCAAGGATCATGTGTTTATTCGAAAATCGACTTAAGATCGGGCTATCATCAACTACGCGTTAAAGAAGAGGACATTCCAAAAACTGCTTTTCGGACACGTTATGGTCATTATGAATTTTTGGTTATGCCGTTTGGATTGACAAATGCGCCAGCTGTATTCATGGACCTCATGAATCGAGTTTGTAGTCCGTATTTAGATAAGTTTGTTATCGTTTTCATTGATGATATTCTTATCTATTCCAAGAGTGAGCAAGAGCATGAAGAGCATTTAAGGTTGATACTGGAGTTGTTGAGAAAAGAACAACTTTATGCTAAATTTTCTAAGTGTGCTTTCTGGTTGAAAGAAGTGCAATTTCTTGGTCACGTTGTTAATAGCAAAGGAATTCAGGTTGATCCAGCAAAAACTGAAGCTATTAAAAAATGGGAGACTCCTAAGACACCAACGCAGATACGTCAATTTTTGGGTTTAGCCGGTTATTATAGAAGGTTTATTCAAGATTTTTCCCGAATAGCTAAGCCGTTGACAGCGTTAACGCAAAAAGGGAAGAAATATGAATGGACCTCGGAGCAGGAGAACGCATTTCAAATACTGAAGAAGAAGTTAACTACGGCGCCTATTTTATCGTTACCAGAAGGGAACGATGATTTTGAAATATATTGTGACGCTTCGCGACAAGGTTTTGGTTGTGTTCTTATGCAACGGAAGAAAGTGATTGCATTTGCATCCCGACAATTGAAGATTCACGAGCGGAATTATACGACGCATGATCTAGAACTGGGAGCAGTCGTGTTTGCATTGAAGATGTGGAGACACTACTTGTATGGGGTTAAATTCACTGTGTTTACTGATCATAAAAGCCTTCAACATATTTTTGATCAGAAACAATTAAACATGAGGCAACGTAGGTGGGTCGAGTTAATAAACGACTATGATTGTGAAATTCGTTATCATCCCGGGAAGGCGAACGTGGTGGCTGATGCTTTAAGCAGAAAAGAACGAGAACCAATTCGAGTTCGAGCAATGAACATAAAAATTCGTATGAATCTCAACTCACAAATCAAAGAAGTTCAACGAGAAGCACTCAATGAAGAAAACATAAAGAATGAAATAATGAAAAAGTACGAGAAACAACTTGTTGTACGGGAAGATGGAATTCGGTATTTTGCAAATCGTATTTGGGTACCGAAGTTGGGTGGATTAAGGAAGTTGATATTGAACGAGGCACATAAGACAAGATACTCGATACATCCTGGAGTTGGAAAGATGTATCAAGATCTTAAGACACGTTATTGGTGGCCTAATTTAAAGACCGACGTTGCAACATATGTTGGGGAGTGTTTAACTTGTTCTAAGGTCAAAGCAGAACACCAGAAGCCGTCAGGGTTACTTCAACAACCAGAAATCCCAGAATGGAAATGGGATGGTATTACCATGGATTTCATCACAAAGTTACCAAAGACTGCCTGGGGATACGACACCATTTGGGTGATTGTTGATCGTCTCACCAAGTCTGCACATTTCTTACCTATAAAGGAAACGGATAGAATGGAGAAACTATTACGATTGTATATAAAGGAAGTTGTTTCAAGGCATGGAATACCTATTTCCATTATATCCGATCGTGATAGTAGATTTACCTCAAAGTTTTGGCAATCACTACAGGAGGCACTAGGAACTCGTTTGGATATGAGCACCGCATATCATCCGCAAACCGACGGGCAGAGTGAAAGAACAATTCAGACTCTTGAAGACATGCTCAGGGCATGTGTGATCGATTTTGGAAACGGATGGGATAAATATCTACCGTTAGCAGAATTCTCGTATAATAATAGTTATCATGCGAGCATTGGAGCTGCGCCATTCGAAGCATTGTATGGAAGGAAGTGTAGATCTCCTATATGTTGGAATGAAGTAGGAGATCGACAATTAACTGGTCCCGAGATCATACATGAAACGACTGAGAAGATAGTGCAAATCAAGGAGAGATTAAAAACAGCCCGTAGTCGCCAAAAGAGCTACGCCGATGTCCGAAGGAAACCATTAGAGTTTCAGGTCGGGGACATGGTTATGCTAAAGGTGTCACCTTGGAAAGGTGTGATACGTTTTGGAAAAAGGGGTAAACTGAACCCAAGGTACGTAGGCCCGTTTAAGATCATCGAACGCATTGGACCGGTAGCTTATCGGCTCGAGTTACCGCAACAACTCGCTGGAGTACATAATACCTTTCACGTCTCAAACCTGAAGAAGTGTCTTGCAAAGGAAGACCTCACCATTCCTCTTGAAGAAATCCATGTCGACGAGAAACTACAATTCGTCGAAGAACCAATCGAAATCATGGACCGTGAAGTTAAACAGCTCAAACAGAGCAATATACCGATTGTTAAGGTTCGTTGGAATGCTAGAAGAGGTCCCGAGTTTACTTGGGAACGAGAGGATCAGATGAAGCAAAAGTATCCACACTTGTTTCTCGATGACGCAAAATAGGTACAATTTTAAAATTTCGGGACGAAATTTATTTAACGGGGAGGTAATGTAACGACCCGCACTTTTTCGATCATACTATACTTATAAGATTAATATTTACATAAATTAAACCTTGCCAACTTGATAAGCAATCCAAATTGTCGAGACTTATATTTCCGAAAAGAGTTTTACACAACGTTTGACCGTCTAGTTTGACCGATGATATCACGAACTATACAATATATGATAATTATACGTTTGTGTATATAAATGTATATATACATATTTAACATGATTAATAAATGTTTTAATATCTCATTTTGTATTAATAACAACAAGTTATATGTGTATTTTGAAACTACTAACTTAAATTTTCAAAACAATAACTATACGTAACGTTATTTGACATAAATACTTAAGACTTATAATGTTATACATATATTGTATAAGTAATGTATTTAATTACTTTTAAAGAACTTAAATACATAAAACCATATAAGTGTATTCACAAAAGATAGCTATATTTGAATCCTCATTTCATTTTTCACAAAATTTCTATACGTATACCTAGAGTATTTGTACTCGTATCATACCTAGCTCCTATACGTATTTACTAATAGTAAATACACATCAAAATCACCACCTAACCAGCCATTATTCATGCCCTTAGAGCTAGGTAATTACTTTTGTATGATTGCAAGACTAATTAGCAAGATTACAAACTAGAATTTTGTCCATGAACACCTAATGCCACGTTTTTTTAAGGCCTTTATATGTATCATCATCTTCATTCATTTTACTTCAACTTTCTAGCCAAAACACACACATACTTTGAAGCCTTAAAACCCTTAATCAATTCAGCAAAGTTTCCAAGAAGATCTAGCTTCAAAAACCATACTAAAACACCATAAGAAAACCATACAAAAACACTTCAAGAAAACCCTCCAAGAACACCAACTTACTTCCAATCTTTCATCCACTTCTATCACCCTTTTGATTCTAGCTTCTTACTTCTCTCTTACAGCAACTTCATCCAAGGAACTTGAGGTAGAATCTATGTTCATAACCTTATTCGATTCATATATATATAGCTATCTTATTTTGTGGTACAAAAGTTTAACAACAAGAACATAGTTTGAATGTTTTCAAACTTGTTTGCAAACTAAATAGATCCTTCTAACTTAACTTTTAAAATACTTCAAGACCTGTAATATAACTTATGTATATGCTAATTTAACAAGGTAAAACTTGGTTTTTCAAAGTATAAGTATTTTTAGAAAAATGGTCATTAAAGGATTTTGTTGTAACCAAAAATGTTTAACTTCATATGTTTCACTAATGTTTCACTTATGCCGTATGATTTTGAATACAAACCAAGGTATTTACAGTTCATAGTCTTAAAGAAGAACTCGATCCAAGAAGATGGCAATTTGAATCAACGAAAACGGATTTGTAACGAAGAAACTATGACCGAAACAAAATTGGTTATCCTAGATCATTTCAACTACGGGATCAATTGGAAAAAAATGATATAAATCACATATTTCTAAGATAACATGATATTTTATATATATGTACTTATAATTCAATTTTATATGGTTCAGGATCACCCGTAAACAACACGAGAAGATTAATCATAAGATCCCATGATTGTACGCAACACGTCATTTGACAACACCGGTACCATGGGTCAAGATTAATCTCGACCAATACATATAAGATGGGTTTTTATTTATTTCGTTGGGGGTTTTATTTATTTCATTGCGGGTATATTAAACATCTAAAAATGAACCATTAAAATTGAATTACTAACATCGGACTGCTAACTACGGACTAAGGAATTATTCAAAGTATTAAAAGTATAACAAGTATATATTTATAACGTTGTTTAAAAATGAAAACATATTGATATATTATATATGGATAGGTTCGTGATATCAACCGGAAGACCGAGTCAAATTATAAGACAAGAGTGAGTATATAGTCCCACTTTTAAACTCTAAATATTTCGGGATGAGAATACATGTATTTTATGTTTTACGATATGGACACAAGTAACTGAAAAATATGTTCTACGTTGAGTTGTACCACTGGCATACTTCCCTGTAGCTTGGTAACTAATATTTACAGCGGTATTGTAAACGCGAATCCTGTTGATAGATCTATCGGGCCTGACAACCCCAATCGGACTGGACGACCAGTATTCAACGGTTGCACAGTACTTCGTTTTGTGACTACACTTGGTACGGTGTAGTAAGATTTCATATTAAAGGGAATATGCGACGTGAAAATGTTAAGTATGGTTACCAAGTGCTCAACCACTTAGAATACTTTTATTAAACTGTTTATATACGAAATCTTGTGGTCTATATATATATATATATATTGCTGCCGGCATTAAACCTATATCTCACCAACTTTATGTTGACCTTTTAAAAACATGTCTATTCTCAGGTGATTTCTAAAGCTTCCGCTGCATCATGTTGGATCTAACCAGGATCTTGCGTACGCATGTTTGTGTCAAAAATAAAACTGCATATCCGAGATGTTGTACTGTAAAATATGCTAGAAACCGTGTTGTTATTATCATTTGTAAAGTTTGTAAGTCGAAGATTATCGCTAAACGATAATCATCTTTTTATTGTCTAAAGCTTGTAACAAAAATAACGGTTGTGGTTTGTAATGTATAATATATGCAGTTTCTTTTAAAAATGTCGCATATAGAGGTCAATACCTCGCAATGAAATCATACGTTATCTAACACGTTCTTATGGTTAAGGACGGGTTATGACAACTTGTAATCATAATTCAATATATATCTGATAATTCAATCATTTGATCTTATCTTCTAATTCCATTGATAACTATTTTGAAACAGATACAATCATATAAAGTATTTAATCTAATATTTTATTTACGTTTCAAGTTATAATATATATACACATATACATATATAATCATATTCGTTTAATGGTTCGTGAATCGTTGGAACTTGGTCGAGGGTGAATGAATGTATGAACATAGTTTAAAATTCTTGAAATTTAACTTAACAAATATTGCTTATCGTGTCGGAAACATATAAAGATTAAAGTTTAAATTTGGTTGGAAATTTACGGGTTGTCACACTGTGGACAAATCACAAAGGCTGAACCTGCTTTAAAGAATCCAAATGATTCAGTACTTGCTGAAGTCATTAACGAATACCTTGCTCCTGACTCTAAACCTCTGCGGACAATATCCTTCATCATCCTCTGATATTAGACATTCTAAGATATCATCGTATCTTTCATTATAAATATCATCCATACTTCTGAAGATATTTTTATAATTATTCTTATCTGAAATCATTTACCTCTTCGCGCTATCTGTATTATATCATAAAAGAAACTATTTTAGTTTCTAAATTCTGAAACATTCGAGTTTAAAATAGGAATATTCTTGAAGAAGTGTTGGGAGCTGAAGCATGAGTTAGTATAATATAATGACACTTGATCAACGTGATTATATTACAGTAATTCATGCTGAGTTTCTAAATGGAACATGATGATTCACAGATCATAACGTCATCATGTGCTATGTTACACGACTCTTGTATTCTCTTTGATCTCTAAATATCAAGAAAATATTTCTTGATGATTCGGCTTTTTCCGAGGTATTCTGGTAATTTGACAAGTCAAGATCGTGTCATTACAATTTCCTTCCTAGAACATTAACAATGTTCATTCCGAAATTTATATCTGCGAATTCTGGACCATTACAATGTAGTGACCCGAACTTTTCAATGTTTATATATATTAATTGAGATTGATATTTACATGATTAAATGTTTCCAACATGTTAAGCAATCAAACTTGTTAAGACTTGATTAATTGAAATATGTTTCATATAGACAATTGACCACCCAAATTGACCGGTGATTCACGAACGTTAAAACTTGTAAAAACTATATGATGACATATATATGGATATATATAGTTAACATGATACTATGATAAGTAAACATATCATTAAGTATATTAACAATGAACTACATATGTAAAAACAAGACTACTAACTTAATGATTTTTAAACGAGACATATATGTAACGATTATCGTTGTAAAGACATTTAATGTATATATATATATCATATTAAGAGATATTAATACATGATAATATCATGATAATATAATAATTTAAAATCTCATTTGATATTATAAACATTGGGTTAACAATATTTAACAAGATCGTTAACCTAAAGGTTTCAAAACAACACTTACATATAACGACTAACGATGACTTAACAACTCAGTTAAAATGTATATACATGTAGTGTTTTAATATGTATTTATACACTTTTTAAAGACTTTAATACACTTATCAAAATACTTCTACTTAACAAAAATGCTTACAATTACATCCTCGTTCAGTTTCATCAACAATTCTACTCGTATGCACCCGTATTCATACTCGTACAATACACAGCTTTTAGATGTATGTACTATTGGTATATACACTCCAATGATCAGATGTTAGCAGCCCATATGAGTCACCTAACACATGTGGGAACCATCATTTGGCAACTAGCATGAAATATCTCATAAAATTACAAAAATATGAGTAATCATTCATGACTTATTTACATGAAAACAAAATTACATATCCTTTATATCTAATCCATACACCAACGACCAAAAACACCTACAAACACTTTCATTCTTCAATTTTATTCATCTAATTGATCTCTCTCAAGTTCTATCTTCAAGTTCTAAGTGTTCTTCATATATTCTACAAGTTCTAGTTACATAAAATCAAGAATACTTTCAAGTTTGCTAGCTCACTTCCAATCTTGTAAGGTGATCATCCAAACTCAAGAAATCTTTGTTTATTACAGTAGGTTATCATTCTAATACAAGGTAATAATCATATTCAAACTTTGTTTCAATTTCTATAACTATAACAATCTTATTTCAAGTGATGATCTTACTTGAACTTGTTTTCGTGTCATGATTCTGCTTCAAGAACTTCGAGTCATCCAAGGATCCATTGAAGCTAGATCCATTTTTCTCTTTTCCAGTAGGTTTATCCAAGGAACTTAAGGTAGTAATGATGTTCATAACATCATTCGATTCATACATATAAAGCTATCTTATTCGAAGGTTTAAACTTGTAATCAATAGAACATAGTTTAGTTAATTCTAAACTTGTTCGCAAACAAAAGTTAATCCTTCTAACTTGACTTTTAAAATCAAATAAACACATGTTCTATATCTATATGATATGCTAACTTAATGATTTAAAACCTGGAAACACGAAAAACACCGTAAAACCGGATTTACGCCGTCGTAGTAACACCGCGGGCTGTTTTGGGTTAGTTAATTAAAAACCATGATAATCTTTGATTTAAAAGTTGTTATTCTGAGAAAATGATTTTTATTATGAACATGAAACTATATCCAAAAATTATGGTTAAACTCAAAGTGGAAGTATGTTTTCTAAAATGGTCATCTAGACGTCGTTCTTTCGACTGAAATGACTACCTTTACAAAAACGACTTGTAACTTATTTTTCCGACTATAAAACTATACTTTTTCTATTTAGATTCATAAAATAGAGTTCAATATAAAACCATAACAATTTGATTCACTCAAAACGGATTTAAAATGAAGAAGTTATGGGTAAAATAAGATTGGATAATTTTTCTCATTTTAGCTACGTGAAAATTGGTAACAAATCTATTCCAACCATAACTTAATCAACTTGTATTATATATTATGTAATCTTGAGATACCATAGACACGTATACAATGTTTCGACCTATCATGTCGACACATCTATATATATTTCGGAACAACCATAAACACTCTATATATGAATGTTGGAGTTAGCTATACAGGGTTGAGGTTGATTCCAAAATATATATAGTTTGAGTTGTGATCAATACTGAGATACGTATACACTGGGTCATGGATTGATTCAAGATAATATTTATCGATTTATTTCTGTACATCTAACTGTGGACAACTAGTTGTAGGTTACTAACGAGGACAGCTAACTTAATAAACTTAAAACATCAAAATATATTAAAAGTGTTGTAAATATATTTTGAACATACTTTGATATATATGTATATATTGTTATAGGTTCGTGAATCAACCAGTGGCCAAGTCTTACTTCCCGACGAAGTAAAAATCTGTGAAAGTGAGTTATAGTCCCACTTTTAAAATCTAATATTTTTGGGATGAGAATACATGCAGGTTTTATAAATGATTTACAAAATAGACATAAGTACGTGAAACTACATTCTATGGTTGAATTATCGAAATCGAATATGCCCCTTTTTATTAAGTCTGGTAATCTAAGAATTAGGGAACAGACACCCTAATTGACGCGAATCCTAAAGATAGATCTATTGGGCCTAACAAACCCCATCCAAAGTACCGGATGCTTTAGTACTTCGAAATTTATATCATATCCGAAGGGTGTCCCGGAATGATGGGGATATTCTTATATATGCATCTTGTTAATGTCGGTTACCAGGTGTTCACCATATGAATGATTTTTATCTCTATTTATGGGATGTGTATTGAAATATGAAATCTTGTGGTCTATTATTATGATTTGATATATATAGGTTAAACCTATAACTCACCAACATTTTTGTTGACGTTTTAAGCATGTTTATTCTCAGGTGATTATTAAGAGCTTCCGCTGTCGCATACTTAAATAAGGACGAGATTTGGAGTCCATGCTTGTATGATATTGTGTAAAAACTGCATTCAAGAAACTTATTTTGTTGTAACATATTTGTATTGTAAACCATTATGTAATGGTCGTGTGTAAACAGGATATTTTAGATTATCATTATTTGATAATCTACGTAAAGCTTTTTAAACCTTTATTGATGAAATAAAGGTTATGGTTTGTTTTAAAATGAATGCAGTCTTTGAAAAACGTCTCATATAGAGGTCAAAACCTCGCAACGAAATCAATTAATATGGAACGTTTTTAATCAATAAGAACGGGACATTTCAGTTGGTATCCGAGCGTTGGTCTTAGAGAACCAGAATTTTGCATTAGTGTATCTTATCGAGTTTGTTAGGATGCATTAGTGAGTCTGGACTTCGACCGTGTTTACTTGCAAAATGATTGCTTAACAAATTTTGTTGGAAACTATATATTTTTAACATGTGAATATTATGTGATATATTAATCTTTTAACGCGTTTGATATTATGTGATAGATGTCTACCTCTAGAACAAGTCCCATTGACTCACCTAATAATAATGAAGAGTCAAATGTAAATTGGAATGATTCGTGGACTGATTCACAAGTTCCCGAAGAGGAACCGGAAGAAGAGTCGGAACCGGAAGAAGAATCGGAACCGGAAGAAGAATCGGAACCGGATGAAAAAATAGAACCGGTGGGGGAAATAATAAAACGGTTAAGTAAAAGAAAATCCTCAACCAACCGACCAAGGTTAATTATGGTCAATGGTGTTTCCGCCAAGGAATCAAAATATTGGGAGGATTACCAATTCTCCGATGAATCGAATTTCGACGAGAATTTCGATGATGTTATAGAAATTACCCCAACTAAATTTAAAAAGGCAAAAGAAAATAATAAGGGAAAGGGCATAAAAATAGAGAAATCTAATTCCATCCCCGATGAACTTTATATGTATCGTCAACCCCGAAGTCCTTAATTTGTAACAATGACCCGGGAACCTCTAAACCACCAGGTTTTTCTAAACCAATGTGTAAAACGACGGCTCGTACTAGGGGAACATCATATATCCCTAGAAACTTGGCAAAACGAACCAAAACCGAAGAAGAAGAAACAAGCGAGTCGGAATAAGATAGTTGTATTCGTGTGGTATAATATATGTAATATAGTGTGCTTATGCTTTATGATATATGTAAAAATTGCTTGTATTAATAAGTATTTTTTTATGAATCTAACTCTTGTCTATTTTACAGTATAAAAACACAAAATGGATAGACAACCCAATATTTTAAGAGACCTACCCGGAGACATGATTGATGAAATCTTGTCTAGAGTCGGTCAGAATTCTTCGGCACAACTATTTAAGGGGAGATCAGTTTGTAAGACATTCGAAGAACGTTCCAAGAATGCCTTGGTTTATAAAAGGCTTTCGTTCGAAAGATGGGGGATATCACATTGGGAAATCCATAAGTTACGATGTGTTTACTTTGACGCATATATTGCGGGGAACCCAAATGCTATTTTACGCAATGGGTTAAGAAATTATTTTGACTCAATATATCCGAATATTGGACTTCGTGATTTAGAAAAAGCGGCTAACATGCAACATAAAGAAGCATGTTATGCTTACGGATTAGTAATGTTCGCTTCTCACCAAAGTGAGAACAAGAACATCGGGCTACAACTATTAAACAAAACGTTCCCACAAGTGACGGAGTCGGTAATTGGGGTAAGAAATGAGGTTTTTAGATTGTTACGGGACTGTTGGACATTACGTAACCCTCGTCCCTTTGACGACGTTACAACACGCTGTCTTATCAACGGCCATAACGGTTATGTTCCACAAGACCAAGGATGGGAAGTAATCCTAGTAAAACCAGAATGCATGACTTGTTTCTAGACGTATGAATTACGTTTCTTTATTGCCTTTGCTGAACGACTTGTGTACTAGCTAGAATTATCTTCACAACCATCTTGTATCAAAGTTATTGTGTGCTATATTTCATGCTATATGTAAAATAAGCGGTATTGTAAGTTTGTAAAATATTGTGTAAAAGTTTGAACGCGAAATATTATTATAATCAGTTTTTCATATAGAATTGTAGTAGTTGAATTGTATATTAGCTACTAAGTATGAACTTAACGGGTAGGTACTACCCGAATTTAAACTTATAAAACGCAAATATGAAGAAAAAGCTTTTATAAATGAGTTCATATTATGCTACGAAATACTATTAACTACTCTTAATATTCTGTATGATTAACTTGTTCCATTTGACTATTTTGAAGGAAATGGCACCGACTACTCGACACACCGTGAATATGAATGAAGAGGAATTCCGTACTTTTCTAGCTTCAAACATAGCCGCAGTACAGGCTGCGCTACATACCAACAATAACCCTGGATCTAGCAGTACAGGAAATCGTGTAGGATGCACCTACAAAGAATTCACTGCCTGCAAACCTTTGGAATTTGATGGAACCGAAGGACCGATCGGATTGAAACGGTGGACCGAGAAGGTCGAATCGGTGTTTGCCATAAGTAAGTGTACTGAAGAAGACAAAGTGAAGTACGCTACGCATACCTTCACAGGTTCTGCGTTAACATGGTGGAATACCTATCTAGAGCAAGTGGGACAAGACGATGCGTACGCACTACCGTGGTCAGCATTCAAGCACTTGATGAACGAGAAGTACCATCCCAGAACCGAGGTCAATAAGCTCAAGATAGAACTTAGAGGGTTACGAACCCAAGGATTTGATATTACCACGTACGAAAGACGATTCCAGAATTGTGCCTATTGTGTCCGGGAGCATTCGAAGATGAGGAAGAGAAGATCGACGCGTTTGTGAAAGGATTACCGGAAAGAATCCAAGAAGATATAAGTTCACACGAGCCCGCCTCCATACAACAGGCATGAAGAATGGCTCACAAACTAGTGAACCAGATTGAAGAAAGAATTAAAGAACAGACTGCTGAAGAGGCCAATGTGAAGCAAGTCAAAAGAAAGTGGGAGGAAAACGGTGATAAGAATCACCAATACAACAACAACAACAACAACAGCAACTACAACAATCATCCCAACAACAATAATAACCGCAACAACAACAACAATCAGAAGCAGCTATGCCAAAGGTGTGAAAAGTATCACTCGGGGTTCTGCACCAAATTTTGCAACAAGTGTAAAAGAAATGGTCATAGCGCGGCGAAGTGTGAGGTCTACGGACCAGGGGTTAACAGAACGAAAGGAACAAATGGTGTCGGAACGAGTAATGGCGGAGCAAGTAGTGTCGGAGCAAGTTATGCCAATGTAGTTTGTTATAAATGTGGAAAACCGGGCCACATTATTAGAAATTGTCCGAACCAGGAGAACACGAATGGACAAGGCCGCGGAAGAGTTTTCAATATTAATGCGGCAGAGGCACAGGAAGACCCGGAGCTTGTTACGGGTACGTTTCTTATTGACAATAAATCTGCTTACGTTTTATTTGATTCGGGTGCGGATAGAAGCTATATGAGTAGAGATTTTTGTGCTAAATTAAGTTGTCCATTGACGCCTTTGGATAGTAAATTTTTACTCGAATTAGCAAATGGTAAATTAATTTCAGCAGATAATATATGTCGGAATCGAGAAATTAAACTGGTTAGCGAAACATTTAAGATTGATTTGATACCAGTAGAGTTAGGGAGTTTTGATGTGATAATCGGTATGGACTGGTTGAAAGAAGTGAAAGCAGAGATCGTTTGTTACAAAAATGCAATTCAAATTATACGAGAAAAAGGAAAACCCTTAATGGTGTACGGAGAAAAGGGCAACACGAAGCTACATCTTATTAGTAATTTGAAGGCACAAAAACTAATAAGAAAAGGTTGCTATGCTATTCTAGCACACGTTGAGAAAGTACAAACTGAAGAAAAGAGCATCAATGATGTTCCCATTGCAAAAGAATTTCCCGATGTATTTTTGAAAGAATTACCGGGATTACCCCCACATCGATCCGTTGAATTTCAAATAGATCTTGTACCAGGAGCTGCACCAATAGCTCGTGCTCCTTACAGACTCGCACCCAGTGAGATGAAAGAACTGCAAAGCCAATTACAAGAACTTTTAGAGCATGGTTTCATTCGACCAAGCACATCACTGTAGGGAGCTCCTATTTTGTTTGTCAAGAAGAAAGATGGTACATTCAGGTTGTGTATCGACTACCGAGAGTTGAACAAACTTACCATCAAGAACCGCTACCCACTACCGAGAATCGACGACTTATTTGATCAACTACAAGGCTCGTCTGTTTATTCAAAGATTGACTTACGTTCCGGGTATCATCAAATGCGGGTGAAAGAAGATGATATTCCAAAGACTGCTTTCAGAACACGTTACGGTCATTACGAGTTTATGGTCATGCCGTTTGGTTTAACTAATGCACCAGCTGTATTCATGGACCTTATGAACCGAGTGTGTGGACCATACCTTGACAAGTTTGTCATTGTTTTCATTGATGACATACTTATTTACTCAAAGAATGACCAAGAACACGGTGAACATTTGAGAAAGGTGTTAGAAGTATTGAGGAAGGAAGAATTGTACGCTAAGTTTTCAAAGTGTGCATTTTGGTTGGAAGAAGTTCAATTCCTCGGTCACATAGTAAACAAAGAAGGTATTAAGGTGGATCCGGCAAAGATAGAAACTGTTGAAAAGTGGGAAACCCCGAAAACTCCGAAACACATACGCCAGTTTTTAGGACTAGCTGGTTACTACAGAAGGTTCATCCAAGACTTTTCCAGAATAGCAAAACCCTTGACTGCATTAACGCATAAAGGGAATAAATTTGAATGGAATGATGAACAAGAGAAAGCGTTTCAGTTATTGAAGAAAAAGCTAACTACGGCACCTATATTGTCATTGCCTGAAGGGAATGATGATTTTGTGATTTATTGTGATGCATCAAAGCAAGGTTTCGGTTGTGTATTAATGCAACGAATGAAGGTGATTGCGTATGCATCTAGACAATTGAAGATTCACGAACAAAATTATACGACGCATGATTTGGAATTAGGCGCGGTTGTTTTTGCATTAAAGACTTGGAGGCACTACTTATATGGGGTCAAAAGTATTATATATACCGACCACAAAAGTCTTCAACACATATTTAATCAGAAACAACTGAATATGAGGCAGCGTAGGTGGATTGAATTATTGAATGATTACGACTTTGAGATTCGTTACCACCCGGGGAAGGCAAATGTGGTAGCCGATGCCTTGAGCAGGAAGGACAGAGAACCCATTCGAGTAAAATCTATGAATATAATGATTCATAATAACCTTACTACTCAAATAAAGGAGGCGCAACAAGGAGTTTTAAAAGAGGGAAATTTAAAGGATGAAATACCCAAAGGATCGGAGAAGCATCGTAATATTCGGGAAGATGGAACCCGGTATAGGGCTGAAAGGATTTGGGTACCAAAATTTGGAGATATGAGAGAAATGGTACTTAGAGAAGCTCATAAAACCAGATACTCAATACATCCTGGAACGGGGAAGATGTACAAGGATCTCAAGAAACATTTTTGGTGGCCGGGTATGAAAGCCGATGTTGCTAAATACGTAGGAGAATGTTTGACGTGTTCTAAGGTCAAAGCTGAGCATCAGAAACCATCAGGTCTACTTCAACAACCCGAAATCCCGGAATGGAAATGGGAAAACATTACCATGGATTTCATCACTAAATTGCCAAGGACTGCAAGTGATTTTGATACTATTTGGGTAATAGTTGATCGTCTCACCAAATCAGCACACTTCCTGCCAATAAGAGAAGATGACAAGATGGAGAAGTTAGCACGACTGTATTTGAAGGAAGTCGTCTCCAGACATGGAATACCAATCTCTATTATCTCTGATAGGGAGGGCAGATTTATTTCAAGATTCTGGCAGACATTACAGCAAGCATTAGGAACTCGTCTAGACATGAGTACTGCCTATCATCCACAAACTGATGGGCAGAGCGAAAGGACGATACAAACGCTTGAAGACATGCTACGAGCATGTGTTATTGATTTCGGAAACAGTTGGGATCGACGTCTACCGTTAGCAGAATTTTCCTACAACAGCAGCTACCATTCAAGCATTGAGATGGCGCCATTTGAAGCACTTTATGGTAGAAAGTGCAGGTCTCCGATTTGTTGGAGTGAAGTGGGGGATAGACAGATTACGGGTCCGGAGATTATACAAGAAACTACCGAGAAGATCACCCAAATTCAACAACGGTTGAAAACCGACTAAAGTCGACAAAAGAGCTACGCTGACATTAAAAGAAAAGATATAGAATTTGAAATTGGAGAGATGGTCATGCTTAAAGTTACACCTTGGAAAGGCGTTGTTCGATTTGGTAAACGAGGGAAATTAAATCCAAGGTATATTGGACCATTCAAGATTATTGATCATGTCGGACCAGTAGCTTACCGACTTGAGTTACCTCAATAACTCGCGGCTGTACATAACACTTTCCCCGTCTCGAATTTGAAGAAATGTTTTACTAAAGAAGATCTCACTATTCCATTAGATGAAATCCAAATCAACGAAAAACTTCAATTCATCGAAGAACCCGTCGAAATAATGGATCGTGAGGTTAAAAGACTTAAGCAAAACAAGATACCAATTGTTAATGTTTGATGGAATTCTCGTAGAGGACCTGAGTTCACCTGGGAGCATGAAGATCAGATGAAGAAGAAATACCCGCATCTATTTCCAGAAGATTCGTCAACACCTTCAACAGCTTACAATTTCGGGACGAAATTTATTTAACGGGTAGGTACTGTAGTGACCCGAACTTTTCCATTTTATATATATTAATTGAGATTGATATTTACATGATTAAATGTTTCCAACATGTTAAGCAATCAAACTTGTTAAGACTTGATTAATTGAAATATGTTTCATATAGACAATTGACCACCCAAATTGACCGGTGATTCACGAACGTTAAAACTTGTAAAAACTATATGATGACATATATATGGATATATATATAGATAACATGATACTGTGATAAGTAAACATATCATTAAGTATATTAACAATGAACTACATATGTAAAAACAAGACTACTAACTTAATGATTTTTAAACGAGACATATATGTAACGATTATCGTTGTAAAGACATTTAATGTATATATATATCATATTAAGAGATATTCATACATGATAATATCATGATAATATAATAATTTAAAATCTCATTTGATATTATAAACATTGGGTTAACAACATTTAACAAGATCGTTAACCTAAAGGTTTCAAAACAACACTTACATGTAACGACTAACGATGACTTAACGACTCAGTTAAAATGTATATACATGTAGTGTTTTAATATGTATTTATACACTTTTGAAAGACTTCAATACACTTATCAAAATACTAATACTTAACAAAAATGCTTACAATTACATCCTCGTTCAGTTTCATCAATAATTCTACTCGTATGCACCCGTATTCGTACTCGTACAATACACAGCATTTAGATGTATGTATTATTGGTATATACACTCCAATGATCAGCTCTTAGCATCCCATGTGAGTCACCTAACACATGTGGGAACCATCATTTGGCAACTAGCATGAAATATCTCATAAAATTACAAAAATATGAGTAATCATTCATGACTTATTTACATGAAAACAAAATTACATATCCTTTATATCTAATCCATACACCAACGACCAAAAACACCTACAAATACTTTCATTCTTCAATTTTCTTCATCTAATTGATCTCTCTCAAGTTCTATCTTCAAGTTCTAAGTGTTCTTCATATATTCTACAAGTTCTAGTTACATAAAATCAAGAATACTTTCAAGTTTGCTAGCTCACTTCCAATCTTGTAAGGTGATCATCCAAACTCAAGAAATCTTTGTTTCTTACAGTAGGTTATCATTCTAATACAAGGTAATAATCATATTCAAACTTTGGTTCAATTTCTATAACTATAACAATCTTATTTCAAGTGATGATCTTACTTGAACTTGTTTTCGTGTCATGATTCTGCTTCAAGAACTTTGAGCCATCCAAGGATCCGTTGAAGCTAGATCTATTTTTCTCTTTTCCAGTAGGTTTATCCAAGGAACTTAAGGTAGTAATGATGTTCATAACATCATTCGATTCATACATATAAAGCTATCTTATTCGAAGGTTTAAAGTTGTAATCAATAGAACATAGTTTAGTTAATTCTAAACTTGTTCGCAAACAAAAGTTAATCCTTCTAACTTGACTTTTAAAATTAAATAAATACATGTTCTATATCTATATGATATACTAACTTAATGATTTAAAACCTGGAAACACGAAAAACACCGTAAAACCGGATTTACGCCGTCGTAGTAACACCGCGGGCTGTTTTGGGTTAGTTAATTAAAAACTATGATAATCTTTGATTTAAAAGTTGTTATTCTGAGAAAATGATTTTTATTATGAACATGAAACTATATCCAAAAATTATGGTTAAACTCAAAGTGGAAGTATGTTTTCTAAAATGGTCATCTAGACGTCGTTCTTTCGACTGAAATGACTACCTTTACAAAAACGACTTGTAATTTATTTTTCAGACTATAAACCTATACTTTTTCTGTTTAGATTCATAAAATAGAGTTCAATATGAAACCATAGTAATTTGATTCACTCAAAACGGATTTAAAATGAAGAAGTTATGGGTAAAACAAGATTGGATAATTTTTCTCATTTTAGCTACGTGAAAATTGGTAACAAATCTATTCCAACCATAACTTAATCAACTTGTATTGTATATTATGTAATCTTGAGATACCATAGACACGTATACAATGTTTCGACCTATCATGTCGACACATCTATATATATTTCGGAACAACCATAGACACTCTATATGTGAATGTTGGAGTTAGCTATACAGGGTTGAGGTTGATTCCAAAATATATATAGTTTGAGTTGTGATCAATACTGAGATACGTATACACTGGGTCGTGGATTGATTCAAGATAATATTTATCGATTTATTTCTGTACATCTAACTGTGGACAACTAGTTGTAGGTTACTAACGAGGACAGCTGACTTAATAAACTTAAAACATCAAAATATATTAAAAGTGTTGTAAATATATTTTGAACATACTTTGATATATATGTATATATTGTTATAGGTTCGTGAATCAACCAGTGGCCAAATCTTACTTCCCGACGAAGTAAAAATCTGTGAAAGTGAGTTATAGTCCCACTTTTAAAATCTAATATTTTTGGGATGAGAATACATGCAGGTTTTATAAATGATTTACAAAATAGACACAAGTACGTGAAACTACATTCTATGGTTGAATTATCGAAATCGAATATGCCCCTTTTTATTAAGTCTGGTAATCTAAGAATTAGGGAACAGACACCCTAATTGACGCGAATCCTAAAGATAGATCTATTGGGCCTAACAAACCCCATCCAAAGTACCGGATGCTTTAGTACTTCGAAATTTATATCATATCCGAAGGGTGTCCCGGAATGATGGGGATATTCTTATATATGCATCTTGTTAATGTCGGTTACCAGGTGTTCACCATATGAATGATTTTTATCTCTATGTATGGGATGTGTATTGAAATATGAAATCTTGTGGTCTATTATTATGATTTGATATATATAGGTTAAACCTATAACTCACCAACATTTTTGTTGACGTTTTAAGCATGTTTATTCTCAGTTGATTTTTAAGAGCTTCCGCTGTCGCATACTTAAATAAGGACGAGATTTGGAGTCCATGCTTGTATGATATTGTGTAAAAACTGCATTCAAGAAACTTATTTTGTTGTAACATATTTGTATTGTAAACCATTCTGTAATGGTCGTGTGTAAACAGGATATTTTAGATTATCATTATTTGATAATCTACGTAAAGCTTTTTAAACCTTTATTGATGAAATAAAGGTTATGGTTTGTTTTAAAATGAATGCAGTCTTTGAAAAACGACTCATATAGAGGTCAAAACCTCGCAACGAAATCAATTAATATGGAACGTTTTTAATCAATAAGAACGGGACATTTCATACAAGCGGTGCTTAATCGCAAGAAGAAGAAACGAAAGGACAAAGCTCCGAACTAGAAATGGGAGTATAAATCATAGCAAATAGAAGAGAGCATTAACTGTGGATGATAATGATTATAGAAGAAGCAAGGACTTTGAAATATAAGGGAAGATATAAAACCCAACAACAACCCAGAAATCACAAACCGTATATATCAATGCATATAGCAATATAAAGACACGGGAGAACTAAAAACACTATAAAACCAAGAGTATAGAAGAAGTAAATAGATTCTTCCGGAGGCAGATGAAAAAGAAGAGCGACATATATGAAAGTGAGGAGTATATCAAGAATCAGCACTGGATGAAGCATATTGACAAATACTTTAAAATATGAGTTGAGAAGGATGAAGCATATTGACAAATACTTTAAAATATGAGTTGAGAAGGTTTGAGTTGTAAGAAAACAAATGAGGTGGATTTATAGTGAAATATCCGACAGAGAAATCAAAATGGATTATCGCATTAATTCGAAGAGGATCATAATTTCCTTAATCGCCGAATAATCAAATCCAATATAGATTACAAAGATTTTCTTTTCGGAGATCAATCGTGATGACGTCAAAAGATACGACGAATCACTATTATCTTATTTCATTCATTTACGATAACTTCACTCACACGCTTCGAGTAATCGAATTATTTTATCCATTCTTATTGAACATGATAAAACTCTATAACGTTATAATAACATTCTCATTGTTAGTCATGATGACCTCTATCAAATTTCGGGGACGAAATTTCTTTAACGGGTAGGTACTGTGACGACCCAGAAATTTCTGACCAAATTTAAACTTTAATCTTTATATTATTCCAACACGATAAGCAAAGTTTGTTAAGTTAAATCTCAAGAATTTTAAACTGTGTTCATACATTCATTATAACCTCGACTAAATTCCGACGATTCACGAACCGTTATATATAAATAGATATGTATATATATATATATATATATATATATATATATATATATATATATATATATATATATATATATATATATATATATATATATATATATATATATATATATATATATATATATATATATATATATATATATATTATAACTTGAGAATATTAATAAAGTATTAAACGTATAATACTTTACACGAACGTATTTGTTTCAATATGATTTTCGATGAAATTAAAAATATATATATATATATATATATATATATATATATATATATATATATATATATATATATATTAAATGATTGAATTATTAGAAACATTAAATTATGATTACAAGTCTCTGTTGAGAGGTCCACTATGATTTGAGAAAATTTATTCCTCTTAACAATATTCAGAATAATTTGTAAAACTATTTATAAATAAAAACAAAAAGTATCATTTACGAAAGTTAGACAAAAGTTAGTGGAGAATTGGTTTCCATAATATTCTATTAATCTATTTTCAAATGTACAAAGACGTTTTCAGTTTAAAAAGAACTTTATTATTAAAACGTATATAACTTTTATAAATATCTAGAATCACTTTTGACAACTCATTACTTAACCAGTATAATAAATATAACAATATTTATATTTTATTTCATTAAATATATATATATCGATTTAAATTAATATTATATATATCTATACGCGTATTATACATACATAGTTTTTATACTTTTACTATACTTTAACTTACCTTTACTTTACTTTTACTTTACTTTAACTTTAATAATTCACTTTAATAATTCATACTTTAATAATTCACTTTAATAATTCACTTTAATAATTCATACTTTAATAATTCACTTTAATAATTCATACTTTAATAATTCACTTTAATAATTCATACTTTAATAATTCACTTTAATAATTCAAAAATCTATTATAAATAGAATTCAATAGGTTTCATTATTTCAGAGAAACTTGAAAATATATTTCTCTAAACTCTCTCAATCGATTTATATATATATATATATATATATATATATATATATATATATATATATATACATATATTTGCTCTGTATTATTTCAAAATATTATAAGTATACATAAAATATTACGACGGAGTGCTGTCCGAGTGATTTCAAAATAGTTTTTTTTTTTAATGATTCGAAGCTAAGGAAATTATAGGTTATAGCTATGGAGGTGATGGGTATGGTTCATGGGTATGCTCGTGAGGTCAATCTAGTATTTATCATCTCTGTTGCGTCTACGTACTTTCCTGCAATATTGAATCTCAATATTGATACGTTCGTGAATCCGAGGCCAACCTTGCACTTATTAAATGACGTTATATGTATTTTTACTACGAAATACAGTATTGTGAGTTTCATTTGCTCCCTTTTATATATATTTTTGGGACTGAGAATACATGCGCTGTTTTTATAAATGTTTTACGAAATAGGCACAAGTACTAAAACTAATTCTACGTGGGTTTAAACCAGAAATATACCCTTAGCTTGGTAACATTAAACTACTTGTCTATGTACGGTAGGCGCGAATCCTAAAGATAGATCTATTGGGCCTGACAAACCCCATCCTGACTATGGGATGCTTTAGTACTTCGAGGTTATTTTAAACACACCTGATCTGGTGTACTTCAGAGGGTAAAACATGAACGTTAAGGCTTGTTACTGGGTGCCTACAACTTATAGAATACTTTTATACACTTGCGAGTGTACATATATTTATAAACGGAAATCTTGTGGTCTATTAATATATTGAAATGATTGTTATGATAAACCTATGAACTCACCAACCTTTTGGTTGACACTTTAAAGCATGTTTATTCTCAGGTATTAAAGAAATCTTCCGCTGTGCATTAGCTCATTTTAAGGATATTACTTGGAGTCATTCATGGCATATTTTGAAAGACGTTGCATTCGAGTCATTGAGTTCATCAAGATTATTATTAAGCCAATTATAGTTGGATGTATTATGAAATGGTGTGCATGCCGTCAACTTTCGTTGTAAAGAAAGTTTGTCTTTTAAAAACGAATGCAATGTTTGTAAAATGTATCATATAGAGGTCAAATGCTGTAATGACCCAGACTTTTTCGATCAATCTATACTTATAAGATTAATATTTACATAAATTAAACTTACCAACATGATAAGCAATCCAAATTGTTGAGATTTATGTTTCCGAAAAGAGTTTTACACAACGTTTGACCGTCTAGTTTGACCGATGATATCACGAACCATACAATATATGATAATTATACGTTTGTGTATATATATGTATATATACATATTTAACATGATTAATGAATGTTTTAATATCTTATTTTGTATTAATAACAATAAGTTATAAGTATATTTTGAAACTACTAACTTAAGTTTTCAAAACGATAACCATACGTAACGTTAATTGACATAAATATTTATAATCTATAATGTTTATACATATATCGTATAAGTAATGTATTTAATCACTTTTAAGAACTTAAATACATAAAACCATATAAGTGTATTCACAAAAGATAGCTATATTTGAATCCTCATTCCATTTTTCACAAAATTTCTATACATATATCTAGAGTATTTGTAATCGTATCATACCTAGCTTCTATACGTATTTACTATTGGTATATACACATCAAATCACCACCAACCAGCCCTTGTTCAATGCCTTATATATAAGGTAATTGCTTTTGTATGATTGTTTGACAAATACACAAGATTACAAGCTTAAAAGTTTTGTCCTTTCCCCCCCCTAAATCACGTTTTTAAGGAGGATCATGTATCCTCATTTTGATTCAACTTTCACTTCCATTTTCTAGCTAAAACACACACTCTTTCTTAACCCTTAAACTCCATAACCATTCAGCAAGAAACCATGAAGATCTAGCCATAGAAACAAGCCTTAATCACCATAAGAAAACCCTTACAAAAACACTTCAAGAATCCTTTCCAAGAACACAAACTTACTTCCAATCTTTCATCCAATTCCATCACCCTTTTGGTTCTAGGTTCTTACTCCTCTTTTATAGCAATCTTGTCCAAGTAACTTGAGGTAGTAACTTTGTTCATAACCTTATTCGATTCATATATATATAGCTATCTTATTTTATGGTATAAAATTTTAACAACAAGAACATGGTTTGAATGTTTTCAAACTTGTTTGCAAACTAAATAGATCCTTCTAACTTAACTTTTAAAATACTTCAAGACCTGTAATATAACTTAAATATATGTTAACTTAACAAGGTATAACTTGGTTTTTCAAAGATTACCTTAAAAACTGTTTTTACGACGTCGGAGTGTAACCGGGGGCTGTTTTGGGTTGGATAATTAAAAACCATCTTAAACTTTGAATTGGAGGTTTATTTTCTGGAAAAATGATTTTTACTATGAATATGATAACACATAAAAATTTCATGATTTAACTCAAAGTATAAGTATTTTTAGAAAAATAATCATTTAAGGTTGTTTACATGATGGAAAATGATTAACTTCATAAGTTTCACTAAAGTTTGACCTATGACCTGTGATTTCGAATACAAACTAAGGTATTTACAGTTCATAGTCTTAAAGAGGGACTCGATCCAAGGAAGTGGCAAGTTGAATCAATGAAAACGGAGTTGTAACGAATAAACTATGACCAAAACGAGATCGGATATCTAAGACTAGTTTAGCTACGAAAATAATTGGAGAAAATTAAATAAATCACATCTTTTTAAAATAACATGATATTTTATATATATGTACTCATAATTTAATTTTATATGGTTCAGGATCACCCGTAAACAATACGAGAAGATTAATCATAAGATCCCATGATTGTACGCAACACGTCATTTGACAACACCGGTACTTTATGTACGCAACACGTCATTTGACAACACCGGTACCATGGGTCAAGATTAATCTCGACCAATACATATACGATGGGGGTTTTATTTATTTCATTGGGGGTTTATTAAACACCTAAAAATGAACCATTAAAATTGAATTACTAACATCGGACTGCTAACTACGGACTAAGAAATTATTAAAAGTATTAAAAGTATAATAAGTATATATATGTGACGATTGTTTTAAAAAGAAAAGGTATTGATATATTATATATGGATAGGTTCGTGATATCAATCGGAGATCAAGTCAAAATTTCATATCTTCAAGACGAAAGTGAGTATATAGTCCCACTTTTAAACTCTAAATATTTCGGGATGAGAATACATGTATTTTATGTTTTACGTTATGGACACAAGTAACTGAAAAATATATTCTACGTTGAGTTGTACCACTGGCATACTTCCCTGTAGCTTGGTAACTGTTATTTACAGCGGTATTGTAAACGCGAATCCTGTTGATAGATCTATCGGGCCTGACAACCCCAACCGGACTGGACGACCAGTATTCAACGGTTGCACAGTACTTCGTTTCGTGACTACACTTGGTACGGTGTAGTAAGATTTCATAATAAAGGGAATATGCGACGTGATTAAATGTTAAGTATGGTTACCAAGTGCTCAACCACTTAGAATATTTTTATTAAAATGTTTATATGTGAAATCTTGTGGTCTATATATATATTGCTGCCGGCATTAAACCTATATCTCACCAACTTTATGTTGACGTTTTAAACATGTCTATTCTCAGGTGATAATTAGAAGCTTCCGCTGCAACATGTTGAATTTAAACAAGATCTTGAGTATGCATATTTGTGTCAAAAATAAAACTGCATATCGGAGGATTTGTAATGTAAAATATGCTAGAAATCGTATTGTTATCATCACATGTAAAGTTTGTAAGTCTAAGATTATCGCTAAACGATAATCATCTTTTTATTGTCTAAAGCTTGTATTAAAATAAGAGTTATGGTTTGTAATGTAAAATAAATGCAGTTGTTCTTTTAAAAATGTCGCATATAGAGGTCAATACCTCGCAATGAAATCATACGTTATCTAACTCGTCCTTATGGTTAAGGACGGGTTATGACATGTGGTATCAGAGCGGTGGTCTTAGCGAACCAGGTTTGCATTAGTGTGTCTAACTGATAAGTCGTTAGGATACATTAGTAAGTCTGGACTTTGACCGGGTCTGATTTAAAAACCATTGCTTATCATTGTTGGTTAAAATTTATATGTAAATATTATGTAGTACTAATGGGTTAGTTGTTGTGTGATAGATGTCGGGCTCAAAACTTGTTATCACATTCAGCGACTCCGAACCAGAATCTTCAGATGGTGTTCCAGTCATTAACCTATCCGATGACGAAAATGATATCTTTGGGGAAGACTCACAAATTCCGGATGAACCAACTATAGAGAACCCGGAAAGTGAACCCGAGGAGGAAAGTGAACCCGAGGAGGAAAGTGAACCCGAGGAAGAAATACAGGAAATTACAAAAGACGAGTTCGAACTAGGAAAGAAACGAAAGGCTAATGAATTAGAAAATTCAAATCCCGAGTTTAGTGAGGATGATGTGGCACCAACTCCACTAGACACTACCACCCCTATTCCCGCTATTCCTATTCGTTCTATCCCGGCATCCAGTTCTTCAGTCCCACAGCCAAAATATAGGCAGACAGCCAGGATAAGCGTTAAGCGATTCTTTGAACCTAAACGTCCTAGAAAATAGACCAAACGATGCGCTTCCGTATTAAACCATGGGATCATATAATGTTTTGTATAATATTATTAGTGTGGTTTGCTTAATGTTCGATGTAAGATAAGCATATGTAAAATAGTGAAGTGTGAAATGCAATAATTTTCCATGGTTAAGTATTATTTAGATGGTAGTAATTGATTCTGTACTAAGCTATTAAGTATGGACATTAACGGGTAGGTACTACCCTAGATATAATTATAAAACGCTAATAAGAAGAAAAGGCTTTTATAATAATACCTGGTTCATATTATTAATAAGCTATAATGTACTGTAAATATACACTACATCTATAATATTCCATGTGAATAATTATTTTCTTTTCATTCTTATAGAAGAATATGGCGCGATTGAACCGAATGACGGAACAAGAAATCCAGGAACTCATCAATCAGCGAGTGAACGACAGAATGTTATGGGTCGAGGCTGCAAGAGGTGCTGCAGTTAACCCAAATCCTCGTGTGGGGTGCACTTACAAAACTTTTCAAGCTTGCAAGCCCTCATCATTCAGTGGAACAGAAGGACCGATCGGTTTAACCCGGTGGAGAGAAAAGATGGAAACTGTGTTCAAAATCAGTGGTTGTGTTGAAAAGGACATGACCAAATACGCATCGTGCACTTTACAAGATAGTGCACTCACGTGGTGGAAAAATTATGTGAAGGCGGTAGGAGGAGATGTAGCTTATGATACTCCATGGGAAGAATTCAAAACAATGTTAATCAACGAGTATTGTCCAAGGAACGAGGTTAGGAAGTTGGAAGATGAATTACGAAGTCTGAAGGTTATTGGTACTGAAATCACCAACTACAATCAGCGATTCATGGAATTAGTTTTACTATGTCCTGAATTGGTTCCAACCGAAGAACGGAAGATTGAAATGTACAAAGATGGTTTGCCCAAAAAGGTCAAGGAAAATGTTACAGCATCGAAACCTAAGACAATTCATGAAGCTATAACCATGGCAAACGAGCTAATGGATCAGGTCATCATGGATAAGAAAGTATCCAATACTGATGTGAAGGTATCAGGTAACAAAAGAAAGTGGAATGGAAATTATGATCGAGGTAACCAACAACAATCTTTTAAGAAACAAGAAATCACGCAAGGTGCGGGTAGTGGTTTAAGCTTTGGTTATAAAGGACAAAATCCTTTATGCAACCGATGCCACAAACATCACTCTGGTTACTATAATGTGGTATGCAACAAATGTAATCGAAAGGGTCATCTTGCTGAAGATTGTAGGGCTCTCGTTACAAATACAAATGGTACCAAGACTCCTGCCACTAATGCAAATAGAACTGCTTTGGCTACTGTTACTTGTTATGGATGTGGGAAACAGGGTCATTATAAGAGCCAGTGCCCGAATCCAGAGAAGAATATCGGACCTGCACGAGGGAGAGCATTTGTTATTAATGCTAGAGAGGCGTGTGAAGACCCGGAGCTTGTTACGGGTACGTTTACCATTAATAACTTATCCGCATCTATTATATTTGATACTGGTGCTGATAGAAGTTACGTGTGTAGAGACTTTCACGCTAAATTGAATTGTTCATCATTACCTCTAGATGCTAAGTACATGATTGAGTTAGCTAATGGTAAACTAATTAAAGCCGATAAAATTTGCCGTGATTGTAAAATAAATTTAGCCGGAGAAACATTTAAGATTGATTTGATACCCGTAGAATTAGGAAGTTTTGATGTAATAGTCGGCATGGACTGGATGTCCAAAATAGGAGCTGAAGTTGTGTGCGCCAAGAAGGCAATTCGCATTCCTCGTAAGAATAAAATGCCAGTAATGATTTATGGAGAGAAGGGTAACTCAAAGCTAAAACTCATTAGTTATTTGAAAGCTCAAAAGTGCTTGAAGAAAGGGTGCTATGCTATCTTAGCACATGTTAATAAAGTCGAAAAGAAAGAAAAAGAGAAGTGCATCAATGACGTGCCTGTGGCAAGAGATTTTCCTGAAGTATTTCCAGAAGAATTGCCGGGATTACCTCCATTTAGATCTGTAGAATTTCAAATAGATTTAGTACCAGGAGCTGCACCAGTGGCTCGTGCTCCATATAGACTTGCACCGTCCGAATTAAAAGAACTTCAAAGTCAGTTAAAAGAATTACTAGACCGTGGATTCATACGACCAAGCACTTCACCGTGGGGAGCTCCAATTTTGTTTGTTAAGAAGAAAGATGGATCTTTTAGGATGTGTATAGATTATCGTGAATTAAATAAGTTAACTATCAAGAATCGGTATCCACTACCGAGAATTGATGACTTATTTGATCAACTGCAAGGATCATGTGTTTATTCGAAAATCGACCTAAGATCGGGTTATCATCAATTACGTGTCAAAGAAGAGGACATTCCGAAAACTGCTTTTCGGACACGTTATGGTCATTACGAATTTTTGGTCATGCCGTTTGGATTGACGAATGCGCCAGCTGTATTCATGGACCTCATGAATCGAGTTTGTAGTCCATATTTAGATAAGTTTGTTATCATTTTCATTGATGATATTCTTATCTATTCCAAGAGTGAGCAAGAGCATGAACAGCATTTAAGGTTGATATTAGAGTTGTTGAGAAAAGAACAGCTATATGCTAAATTTTCTAAATGTGCTTTCTGGTTGAAAGAAGTGCAATTTCTTGGCCACGTTGTTAGTAGCAAAGGAATTCAGGTTGATCCAGCAAAAATTGAAGCCATTGAAAAATGCGAGACTCCTAAGACACCAATGCAGATACGCCAATTTTTGGGTTTAGCCGGTTATTACAGAAGGTTTATTCAAGATTTTTCCCGAATAGCTAAGCCGTTGACAGCGTTAACTCAAAAAGGGAAGAAATATGAATGGACTTCTGAGCAGGAGAGTGCATTTCAATTACTGAAAAAGAAGTTGACTACGGCGCCTATTTTATCGTTACCAGAAGGGAACGATGATTTTGAAATATATTGTGACGCTTCGCGACAAGGTTTTGGTTGCGTTCTTATGCAACGAAAGAAAGTTATTGCATACGCATCCCGACAATTAAAGATTCACGAGCGGAATTATACGACGCATGATCTAGAACTGGGAGCAGTCGTGTTTGCATTGAAGATATGGAGACACTACTTGTATGGGGTTAAATGCACTGTGTTTACTGATCATAAAAGCCTTCAACATATTTTCGATCAAAAACAGCTGAACATGAGGCAACGTAGGTGGGTTGAGTTAATAAATGACTATGATTGTGAAATTCGTTATCATCCCGGGAAAGCGAACGTGGTGGCCGACGCTCTAAGTAGAAAGGAACGAGAACTAATTCGAGTACGAGCGATGAACATAAAAATTTGCATGAATCTCAACTCACAAATCAAAGAAGTTCAACGAGAAGCACTTACTAAAGAAAATATAGGAAATGAAATAATGAAGAAGTATGAGAAGCAACTCGTTATGCGGGAAGATGGAATTCGATATTTTGCAAATCGTATTTGGGTACCGAAGTTGGGTGGATTAACGAAGTTGATATTGAACGAGGCACATAAGACAAGATATTCGATACATCCTGGAGTTGGAAAGATGTACCAAGATCTTAAGACACATTATTGGTGGCCTAATTTAAAGACAGACGTTGCAACATATGTTGGGGAGTGTTTAACTTGTTCTAAAGTCAAAGCAGAACACCAGAAGCCGTCAGGGTTACTTCAACAACCAGAAATTCCAGAATGGAAATGGGACGGTATTACCATGGATTTCATCACGAAGTTACCAAAGACTGCCTGGGGATACGACACCATTTGGGTAATTGTTGATCGTCTTACCAAATCTGCACATTTCTTGCCTATAAAGGAAACAGATAGAATGGAGAAATTATTACGATTATATATAAAGGAAATAGTTTCAAGGCATGGAATACCTATTTCCATTATATCTGATCGTGATAGTAGATTTACCTCAAAGTTCTGGCAATCACTACAGGAGGCCCTAGGAACTCGTTTGGATATGAGCACCGCATATCATCCGCAAACTGACGGGCAGAGTGAAAGAACAATTCAGACTCTTGAAGACATGCTCAGGGCATGTGTGATCGATTTTGGAAACGGATGGGATAAGTATTTACCGTTAGCAGAATTCTCGTATAATAATAGTTATCATGCGAGCATTAAAGCTGCGCCATTTGAAGCACTGTATGGGAGGAAGTGTAGATCTCCTATCTGTTGGAATGAAGTAGGAGATCGACAATTAACTGGTCCCGAGATCATACACGAAACGACTGAGAAGATAGTACAAATCAAGGAGAGATTGAAAACAGCCCGTAGTCACCAAAAGAGCTACGCCGATGTCCGAAGGAAACCATTAGAGTTTCAGATTGGGGACATGGTTATGTTAAAAGTGTCACCATGGAAAGGTGTAATACGTTTCGGCAAAAGGGGTAAATTGAACCCAAGGTACGTAGGCCCGTTCAAGATCATCGAACGCATTGGACCGGTAGCTTATCGACTCGAGTTACCGCAACAACTCGCCGGAGTACATAATACTTTTCACGTCTCAAACCTTAAGAAGTGTCTTGCAAAGGAAGACCTCACCATTCCTCTTGAAGAAATCCATGTCGACGAGAAACTACAACTCATCGAAGAACCAATCGAAATCATGGATCGTGAAGTTAAACGGCTCAAGCAGAGCAACATACCTATCGTTAAGGTTCGTTGGAATGCTCGAAGGGGTCCCGAGTTTACTTGGGAACGAGAGGATCAAATGAAACAAAAATATCCACACTTGTTTTCCGATGACGCAAAATAGGTACAATTTTAAAATTTCGGGACGAAATTTATTTAACGGGTAGGTACTGTAATGACCCAGACTTTTTCGATCAATCTATACTTATAAGATTAATATTTACATAAATTAAACTTACCAACATGATAAGCAATCCAAATTGTTGAGATTTATGTTTCCGAAAAGAGTTTTACACAACGTTTGACCGTCTAGTTTGACCGATGATATCACGAACCATACAATATATGATAATTATACGTTTGTGTATATATATGTATATATACATATTTAACATGATTAATGAATGTTTTAATATCTTATTTTGTATTAATAACAATAAGTTATAAGTATATTTTGAAACTACTAACTTAAGTTTTCAAAACGATAACCATACGTAACGTTAATTGACATAAATATTTATAATCTATAATGTTTATACATATATCGTATAAGTAATGTATTTAATCACTTTTAAGAACTTAAATACATAAAACCATATAAGTGTATTCACAAAAGATAGCTATATTTGAATCCTCATTCCATTTTTCACAAAATTTCTATACGTATATCTAGAGTATTTGTACTCGTATCATACCTAGCTTCTATACGTATTTACTATTGGTATATACACATCAAATCACCACCAACCAGCCCTTGTTCAATGCCTTATGTATAAGGTAATTGCTTTTGTATGATTGTTTGACAAATACACAAGATTACAAGCTTAAAAGTTTTGTCCTTTCCCCCCCCCCCCTAAATCACGTTTTTAAGGAGGATCATGTATCCTCATTTTGATTCAACTTTCACTTCCATTTTCTAGCTAAAACACACACTCTTTCTTAACCCTTAAACTCCATAACCATTCAGCAAGAAACCATGAAGATCTAGCCATAGAAACAAGCCTTAATCACCATAAGAAAACCCTTACAAAAACACTTCAAGAATCCTTTCCAAGAACACAAACTTACTTCCAATCTTTCATCCAATTCCATCACCCTTTTGGTTCTAGGTTCTTACTCCTCTTTTACAGCAATCTTGTCCAAGTAACTTGAGGTAGTAACTTTGTTCATAACCTTATTCGATTCATATATATATAGCTATCTTATTTTATGGTATAAAATTTTAACAACAAGAACATGGTTTGAATGTTTTCAAACTTGTTTGCAAACTAAATAGATCCTTCTAACTTAACTTTTAAAATACTTCAAGACCTGTAATATAACTTAAATATATGTTAACTTAACAAGGTATAACTTGGTTTTTCAAAGATTACCTTAAAAACTGTTTTTACGACGTCGGAGTGTAACCGGGGGCTGTTTTGGGTTGGATAATTAAAAACCATCTTAAACTTTGAATTGGAGGTTTATTTTCTGGAAAAATGATTTTTACTATGAATATGATAACACATAAAAATTTCATGATTTAACTCAAAGTATAAGTATTTTTAGAAAAATAATCATTTAAGGTTGTTTACATGATGGAAAATGATTAACTTCATAAGTTTCACTAAAGTTTGACCTATGACCTGTGATTTTGAATACAAACTAAGGTATTTACAGTTCATAGTCTTAAAGAGGGACTCGATCCAAGGAAGTGGCAAGTTGAATCAATGAAAACGGAGTTGTAACGAAGAAACTATGACCAAAACGAGATCGGATATCTAAGACTAGTTTAGCTACGAAAATAATTGGAGAAAATTAAATAAATCACATCTTTTTAAAATAACATGATATTTTATATATATTTACTCATAATTTAATTTTATATGGTTCAGGATCACCCGTAAACAATACGAGAAGATTAATCATAAGATCCCATGATTGTACGCAACACGTCATTTGACAACACCGGTACTTTATGTACGCAACACGTCATTTGACAACACCGGTACCATGGGTCAAGATTAATCTCGACCAATACATATACGATGGGGGTTTTATTTATTTCATTGGGGGTTTATTAAACACCTAAAAATGAACCATTAAAATTGAATTACTAACATCGGACTGCTAACTACGGACTAAGAAATTATTAAAAGTATTAAAAGTATAATAAGTATATATATGTGACGATTGTTTTAAAAAGAAAAGGTATTGATATATTATATATGGATAGGTTCGTGATATCAATCGGAGATCAAGTCAAAATTTCATATCTTCAAGACGAAAGTGAGTATATAGTCCCACTTTTAAACTCTAAATATTTCGGGATGAGAATACATGTATTTTATGTTTTACGTTATGGACACAAGTAACTGAAAAATATATTCTACGTTGAGTTGTACCACTGGCATACTTCCCTGTAGCTTGGTAACTGTTATTTTCAGCGGTATTGTAAACGCGAATCCTGTTGATAGATCTATCGGGCCTGACAACCCCAACCGGACTGGACGACCAGTATTCAACGGTTGCACAGTACTTCGTTTCGTGACTACACTTGGTACGGTGTAGTAAGATTTCATAATAAAGGGAATATGCGACGTGATTAAATGTTAAGTATGGTTACCAAGTGCTCAACCACTTAGAATATTTTTATTAAAATGTTTATATGTGAAATCTTGTCGTCTATATATATATATTGCTGCCGGCATTAAACCTATATCTCACCAACTTTATGTTGACGTTTTAAACATGTCTATTCTCAGGTGATAATTAGAAGCTTCCGCTGCAACATGTTAAATTTAAACAAGATCTTGAGTATGCATATTTGTGTCAAAAATAAAACTGCATATCGGAGGATTTGTAATGTAAAATATGCTAGAAATCGTATTGTTATCATCACATGTAAAGTTTGTAAGTCTAAGATTATCGCTAAACGATAATCATCTTTTTATTGTCTAAAGCTTGTATTAAAATAAGAGTTATGGTTTGTAATGTAAAATAAATGCAGTTGTTCTTTTAAAAATGTCGCATATAGAGGTCAATACCTCGCAATGAAATCATACGTTATCTAACTCGTCCTTATGGTTAAGGACGGGTTATGACAAATACCTCGCGATGTAATCAACTATTGTGAATTGTTTATAATCAACTCTTCCGCATTAACAAGCTCCGGGTCTTCCATTGGTGTTCTCCTGGTTCGGGCAATTTCTAATAATGTGGCCCGGTTTTCCAAATTTATAACAAACTACATTGGCATAACTTGCTCCGACACTACTTGCTCCGCCATTACTCGTTCCGACACCATTTGTTCCTTTCGTTCTGTTAACCCCTGGTCCATAGACCTCACACTTCGCCGCGCTATGACCATTTCTTTTACACTTGTTGCAAAATTTGGTGCAGAACCCCGAGTGATACTTTTCACACCTTTGGCATAGCTGCTTCTGATTGTTGTTGTTATTGCGGTTGTTATTATTGTTGGGATGATTGTTGTAGTTGTTGTTGTTGTTGTTGTTGTTGTGCCGTTTGTTGTAGTTGCGATTGATGTTGCGATTGTTGGGATAGTTGTTGTTGTTTTGGTGACTCTTGTAGAAACCCGTCCTAATCCATCCGGACGAAGTCCATATCAATTACAAACGATTCACAACAGTTGATTACATCGCGAGGTAATTGACCTCTATATGATAAATTTTACAAACATTGCATTCGTTTTTAAAAGACAAACTTTCGTTACATCGACAGTTGACAGGCATGTAAATCATTTCATAATATATCCAAACATAATTGACTTAATAATAATCTTGATGAACTCAATGAATCGAATGCAATATCTTTTGAAATATGTCATGAATGACTCCAAGTAATATCTCTAATATGAGCAAATGCACAGCACGTCAATAGTTAGCAGCCGGACTCTTGTCCTATTATCAAATCACGGATTATTATATCGTGTTCATTGCTAAATATTTATATATAAATTTAATTCAGAAAAAGTCCTATAATTTAAAAGTAAATCCATTTACTTATTTCAGTTATTAACTGTGTAAAACCTGAGCAAAAAGGTTGGTTAATTATTTTCTTCAATATACTATATATATATAGATTCATTTTAATAATAAACTTTATTATTTTATATTCTTAATTCAAAAAAATTAATAGTTTATTAATGTATTATTATAT